>NW_027175238.1:300000-600000 GCF_028021215.1 Eschrichtius robustus
AGTAGCAAGGCTGCCATTTCTCCAGGGCCTGTCCTGCATTTCTGGTTTTGACACTTTTTGCAGCATGGCCCTTTTGACCGATGGGAAGCGAGACTTCTTTGTAGCGCTGATTAGCCTTTCCAGGTTGCTTGGTTGGCCAAACAGGGCGTATGCGTTTTTTCCTGAATATATTCAGGAAAAAACGCATACGCCCTGTTTGGTCAAGGGCATCATTGTCGACGTTTTACCACTTTTCATGTGCTTTAAAGGCGATTCGAATCTACCTCCTGAAACCTGTTTCCTGCAATTCTGCCTTGCTTTCAAATCCTCTTCGTTGCCTTCCCTCAATATATCTGTGGATGAGAGTTATCATTTATAGCTCTGCGGGTTTGTGAATTGCAGTGTCCCTGAGCTCCATTTTTCAACTGGCTTTTTTGGGAGCTGGCCGCAAAAGCGCGGGATTGCCTCAGGCCCTATTCTGCTTCTGGCCGGCAGGCTGAGCCTGTGGTAAATTCTTCTTCCCGATGGGAAAATAGAGTGACCTGTGCCTGTCCCAACACCAAGATCTAGTCTCTCATTGGTTTCCCCTCTTCCCGTTCATCCTCAGGACAAATTGCAACCTGTAGGGAACAGGAGCTTAAAGGTGCTGATTCTCCAAGTAGGGAGATTGCTCGTAAAGTAGCTGGAAAGGCGAACCCGAGCACAAGGAGATGAGAAATGAGGTGCGTATTAGAAACCTTTCAAAATCACACGGTGTACCATCTTCTGGGTTTCTCATGCATGTTTTCGATGTAGGAAGATGCCCTTGAACCTGGAGATTTGGGACCCATGGGATGGATACCAGGCAGTATTACTTTAAAGGGTCTGCGTTTGCTCACCCAACCTCACCCAACCGTTAAGCCCCAAGAGTGTCCACCCTTATGTCTCATCCAGCTGTGGGTCTAGATATGGTCAATCCAGGTTGCATCAGAACCTCTGAACGAATTTTGTAATAATTTCTCTCGCTTTCACTGTCTTTGTTTTACGGGTTTTTAAAAGTAATTTATTTTTATAATGGGGTTTAACTGCTTTTCACGGCTGTGTTTATGCAGCTTTACACCCACTTGACTCACTTCCAGACAGATATCAATACATAGGTTTTAAGATTCTTACTAGTCACATATATTCTTGTGCGGTGAATAGGGGGTGTTGAGTCCAGTTCACTGAGCAAGGAGTAGGTCTTGTCTATTACATATTGGGTGTATGGAACGGTATCTGAGCGAATTTGAAACCCTTGTTTTATGCCTCACCCCACCTCACCTTTCCCGTTAAGCAGCCATAGTGTGTTTTCTAAACGTGTGACTCTGTTCTGTTTTGTAATTCAGTTCAAGTGTAGCGGTTTTTACATTCCCTCTATAAGTGATAGCTTATGATAAGTGTCTTTTTCTGTGTGACTTATTTCACTTAGAATCATCGTACCTAAATCCACTCATCTTGCTTCTACTAGAGTTATGACATTGATTTCATGTCTGAGTGATATTCCATTGTACATAAGGACCACAACTTCTTTATCCATTTTTCTCTTTCCTGGGATATTTAAGGTGTCATGAAGTGGAGGTTCTTGTCAACAGAGCAGCCCTAAACTTTGGGGTACCTGTGTCTTGCTGATTTTTAGTTTTCCCAATTTATACGCCCATGAGAGGACGTGCCCTATGCTCCCTAAGCTGTGTTTTTTCGATGTTTCAGGACACACCGTACACTTCTCCAGAGTGGCTGTTGGCAATTTACATCCCGCCCATCAGCGTAGCAAGGCTGCCATTTCTCCATGGCCTGTCCTGCATTTTTGGTTTTGACACTTTTTGCAGCATGGCCCTTTTGACCGATGGAAACGAGACTTCTTTGTAGCGCTGATTAGCCTTTCCAGGTTGCTTGGTTGGCCAAAAAGGGCGTATGCGTTTTTTCCTGAATATATTCAGGAAAAAACGCATACGCCCTGTTTGGCCAAGGGCATTATTGTCGACGTTTTACCACTTTTCATGTGCTTTATGGCGATTTGAATCTACCTCCTGAAAACTGTTTCCTGCAATTCTGCCTTGCTTTCAAATCCTCTTCGTTGCCTTCCCTCAATATATCTGTGGATGAGAGTTATCATTTATAGCTCTGCGGGTTTGTGAATTGCAGTGTCCCTGAGCTCCATTTTTCAACTGGCTTTTTTGGGAGCTGGCCGCAAAAGCGCGGGATTGCCTCAGGCCCTATTCTGCTTCTGGGCGGCAGGCTGAGCCTGTGGTTAATTCTTTTTCCCGATGGGAAAATAGAGTGAGCTGTGCCTGTCCCAACACCTACATCTAGTCTCTCATTGGTTGCCCCTCTTCCCGTTCATCCTCAGGACAAATTGCAACCTGTAGGGAACAGGAGCTTAAAGGTGCTGATTCTCCAAGTAGGGAGATTGCTAGTAAAGTAGCTGGAAAGGCGAACCCGAGCACAAGGAGATGAGAAATGAGGTGCGTATTAGAAACCTTTCAAAATCACACGGTGTACCATCTTCTGGGTTTCTCATGCATGTTTTCGATGTAGGAAGATGCCCTTGAACCTGGAGATTTGGGACCCATGGGATGGGTACCAGGCAGTATTACTTTAAAGGGTCTGCGTTTGCTCACCCAGCCTCACCCAACCTTTCAGCCCCAAGAGTGTCCACCCTTATGTCTCATCCACCTGTGCGTGTAGATATGGTCAATCCAGGTTGCATCACAGCCTCTGAACGAATTTTGTAAGAATTTCTCTCTCTTTCACTGTCTTTGTTTTACGGGTTTTTAAAAGTAATTTATTTTTATAATGGGGTTTAGCTGCTTTTCACGGCTGTGTTTATGCGGCTTTACACCCACTTGACTCACTTCCAGACAGATATCAATACATAGGTTTTAAGATTCTTACTAGTCACATATATTCTTGTGCGGTGAATAGGGGGTGTTGAGTCCTGTTCACTGAGCAAGGAGTAGGTCTTGTCTATTACATATTGGGTGTATGGAACGGTATCTGAGCGAATTTGAAACCCTTGTTTTATGCCTCACCCCACCTCACCTTTCCCGTTAAGCAGGCATAGTGTGTTTTCTAAACGTGTGACTCTGTTCTGTTTTGTAATTCAGTTCAAGTGTAGCGGTTTTTACATTCCCTCTATAAGTGATAGCTTATGATAAGTGTCTTTTTCTGTGTGACTTATTTCACTTAGAATCGTCGTAACTAAATACACTCATCTTGCGTCTACTAGCATTATGACATTGATTTCATGTCTGAGTGATATTCCTTTCTACATAAGGACCACAATTTCTTTATCCATTTTTCTCTTTCCTGGGATATTTAAGGTGTCATGAAGTGGAGGTTCTTGTCAACAGAGCAGCCCTAAACTTTGGGGTGCCTGTGTCTTGATGATTTTTAGTTTTCCCAATTTATACGCCCATGAGAGGACGTGCCCTATGCTCCTAGAGCTGTGTTTTTTCGATGTTTCAGGACACACCGTACACTTCTCCAGAGTGGCTGTTGGCAATTTACATCCCGCCCATCAGCGTAGCAAGGCTGCCATTTCTCCATAGCCTGTCCTGCATTTCTGGTTTTGACACTTTTTGCAGCATGGCCCTTTTGACCGATGGGAAGCGAGACTTCTTTGTAGCTCTGATTAACCTTTCCAGGTTGCTTAGTTGGCCAAACAGGGCGTATGCGTTTTTTCCTGAATATATTCAGGAAAAAACGCATACGCCCTGTTTGGCCAAGGGCATCATTGTCGACTTTTTACCACTTTTCATGTGCTTTAAAGGCGATTCGAATCTACCTCCTGAAACCTGTTTCCTGCAATTCTGCCTTGCTTTCAAATCCTCTTCGTTGCCTTCCCTCAATATATCTGTGGATGAGAGTTATCATTTATAGCTCTGCGGGTTTGTGATTTGCAGTGTCCCTGAGCTCCATTTTTTACTGGCTTTTTTGGGAGCTGGCCGAAAAAGCGCGGGATTGCCTCAGGCCCTATTCTGCTTCTGGGCGGCAGGCTGAGCCTGTGGTTAATTCTTCTTCCCGATGGGAAAATAGAGTGACCTGTGCCTGTCCCAACACCTAGATCTAGTCTCTCATTGGTTTCCCCTCTTCCCGTTCATCCTCAGGACACATTGCAACCTGTAGGGAACAGGAGTTTAAAGGTGCTGATTCTCCAAGTAGGGAGATTGCTAGTAAAGTAGCTGGAAAGGCGAACCCGAGCACAAGGAGATGAGAAATGAGGTGCGTATTAGAAACCTTTCAAAATCACACGGTGTACCATCTTCGGGGTTTCTCATGCATGTTTTCGATGTAGGAAGATGCCCTTGAACCTGGAGATTTGGGACCCATGGGATGGGTACCACGCAGTATTAGTTTAAAGGGTCTGCATTTGCTCACCCAACCTCACCCAAACTCTCAGCCCCAAGAGTGTCCACCCTTATGTCTCATCCAGGTGTGGGTCTAGATATGGTCAATCCAGGTTGCATCACAGCCTCTGAACGAATTTTGTAAGAATTTCTCTCTCTTTCACTGTCTTTGTTTTACGCGTTTTTAAAAGTAATTTATTTTTATAATGGGGTTTAGCTGCTTTTCACGGCTGTGTTTATGCGGCTTTACACCCACTTGACTCACTTCCAGACAGATATCAATACATAGGTTTTAAGATTCTTACTAGTCACATATATTCTTGTGCGGTGAATAGGGGGTGTTGAGTCCAGTTCACTGAGCAAGGAGTAGGTCTTGTCTATTACATATTGGGTGTATGGAACGGTATCTGAGCGAATTTGAAACCCTTGTTTTATGCATCACCCCACCTCACCTTTCCCGCTCAGCAGCCATAGTGTGTTTTCTAAACGTGTGACTCTGTTCTGTTTTGTAATTCAGTTCAAGTGTTGCGGTTTTTACATTCCCTCTATAAGTGATACCTTATGATAAGTGTCTTTTTCTGTGTGACTTATTTCACTTAGAATCGTCGTACCTAAATCCACTCATCTTGCTTCTACTAGCCTTATGACATTGATTTCATGTCTGAGTGATATTCCATTGTACATAAGGACCACAACTTCTTTATCCATTTTTCTCTTTCCTGGGATATTTAAGGTGTCATGAAGTGGAGGTTTTTGTCAACAGAGCAGCCCTAAACTTTGTGGTGCCTGTGTCTTGCTGATTTTTAGTTTTCCCAATTTATACGCCCATGAGTGGACGTGCCCTATGCTCCCTAACTGTGTTTTTTCGATGTTTCAGGACACACCGTACACTTCTTCAGAGTGGCTGTTGGCAATTTACATCCCGCCCATCAGCGTAGCAAGGCTGCCATTTCTCCATGGCCTGTCCTGCATTTCTGGTTTTGACACTTTTTGCAGCATGACCCTTTTGACCGATGGGAAGCGAAACTTCTTTGTAGCGCTTATTTGCCTTTCCATGTTGCTTGGTTGGCCAAAAAGGGCGTATGCGTTTTTTCCTGAATATATTCAGGAAAAAACGCATACGCCCTTTTTGGCCAAGGGCATCATTGTCGACGTTTTGCCGCTTTTCATGTGCTTTAATGGCGATTCGAATATACCTCCTGAAATCTGTTTCCTGCAATTCTGCCTTGCTTTCAAATCCTCTTCGTTGCCTTCCCTCAATATATCTGTGGATGACAGTTATCATTTATAACTCTGCGGGTTTGTGAATTGCAGTGTCCCTGAGCTCCATTTTTCAACTCGCTTTTTTGGTAGCTGGCCGCAAAAGCGCGGCATTGCCTCAGGCCCTATTCTGGTTCCCGGCGGGAGGCTGAGCCTGTGTTTAATTCTTCTTCCTGATGGGAAAATAGAGTGACCTGTGCCTGTCCCAACACCTAGATCTAGTCTCTCATTGGTTGCCCCTCTTCCCGTTCATCCTCAGGACAAATTGCAACCTGTAGGGAACAGGAGCTTAAAGGTGCTGATTCTCCAAGTAGGGAGATTGCTAGTAAAGTAGCTGGAAAGGCGAACCCTAGCACAAGGAGATGAGAAATGGGGTGCGTTTTAGAAACCTTTCAAAATCACATGGTGTACCATCTTCTGGGTTTCTCATGCATGTTTTCGATGTAGGAAGATGCCCTTGAACCTGGAGATTTGGGACCCATGGGATGGGTACCACACAGTATTACTTTAAAGGGTCTGCGTTTGCTCACCCAACCTCCCCCAACCTCTAAGCCCCAAGAGTGTCCACCCTTATGTCTCATCCAGCTGTGGGTGTTGATATGGTCAATCCAGGTTGCATCACAGCCTCTGAACGAATTTTGTAAGAATTTCTCTCTCTTTCACTGTCTTTGTTTTACGGGTTTTTAAAAGTAATTTATTTTTATAATGGGGTTTAGCTGCTTTTCACGGCTGTGTTTATGCGGCTTTACACCCACTTGACTCACTTCCAGACAGATATCAATACATAGGTTTTAAGATTCTTACTAGTCACATATATTCTTGTGCGGTGAATAGGGGGAGTTGAGTCCAGTTCACTGAGCAAGGAGTAGGTCTTGTCTATTACATATTGGGTGTATGGAACGGTATCTGAGCGAATTTGAAACCCTTGTTTTATGCATCACCCCACCTCACCTTTCCCGTTAAGCAGCCATAGTGTGTTTTCTAAACGTGTGACTCTGTTCTGTTTTGTAATTCAGTTCAAGTGTAGCGGTTTTTACATTCCCTCTATAAGTGAGAGCTTATGATAAGTGTCTTTTTCTGTGTGACTTATTTCACTTAGAATCGTCATACCTAAATCCACTCATCTTGCTTCTACTAGCCTTATGACATTGATATCATGTCTGAGTGATATTCCTTTGTACATAAGGACCACAACTTCTTTATCCATTTTTCTCTTTCCTGGGATATTTAAGGTGTCATGAAGTGGAGGTTCTTGTCAACAAAGCAGCCCTAAACATTGGGGTGCCTGTGTCTTGCTGATTTTTAGTTGTCCCAATTTATACGCCCATGAGTGGACGTGCCCTATGCTCCCTAAGCTGTGTTTTTTCGATGTTTCAGGACACACCGTACACTTCTCCAGAGTGGCTGTTGGCAATTTACATCCCGCCCATCAGCGTAGCAAGGCTGCCATTTCTCCATGGTCTGTCCTGCATTTCTGGTTTTGACACTTTTTGCAGCATGGCACTTTTGACCGATGGGAAGCGAGACTTCTTTGTAGCGCTGATTTGCCATTCCAGGTTGCTTGGTTGGCCAAAAAGGGCGTATCCGTTTTTTCCTGAATATATTCAGGAAAAAACGCATACGCCCTTTTTGGCCAAGGGCATCATTGTCGACGTTTTGCCACTTTTCATGTGCTTTAAAGGTGATTCGAATCTACCTCCTGAAACCTGTTTCCTGCAATTTTGCCTTGCTTTCAAATCCTCTTCGTTGCCTTCCCTCAATATATTTGTGTACGAGAGTTATCATTTATAACTCAGCAGGTTTGTGAATTGCAGTGCCCTTGAGCTCCATTTTCAAACTGTCTTTTTTGGGAGCTGGCCGCAAAAGAACGGGATTGCCTCAGCCCCTATTCTGGTTCCTGGCGGCAGGCTGAGCCTGTGGTTAATTCTTCTTCCTGATGGGAAAATAGAGTGACCTGTGCCTGTCCCAACACCTAGATCTAATCTCTCATTGGTTGCCCCTCTTCCCGTTCATCCTCAGGACAAATTGCAACCTGTAGGGAACAGGAGCATAAAGGTGCTGATTCTCCAAGTAGGGAGATTGCTAGTAAATTAGCTGGAAAGGCGAACCCGAGCACAAGGAGATGAGAAATGAGCTGCGTTTTAGAAACCTTTCAAAATCACACGGTATACCATCTTCTGGGTTTCTCATGCATGTTTTCGATGTAGGAAGATGCCCTTGAACCTGGAGATTTGGGACCCATGGAATGGGTACCACGCAGTATTACTTTAAAGGTTCTGCGTTTGCTCACCCAACCTCACCAAACCTCTCAGCCCCAAGAGTGTCCACCCTTATGTCTCATCCAGCTGTGGGTCTAGATATGGTCAATCCAGGTTGCATCACAGCCTCTGAACGAATTTTGTAAGAATTTCTCTCTCTTTCACTGTCTTTGTTTTACGGGTTTTTAAAAGTAATTTATTTTTTTAATGGGGTTTAGCTGCTTTTCACGGTTGTGTTTATGCGGCTTTACACCCACTTGACTCACTTCCAGAGAGATATCAATACATAGGTTTTACAATTCTTACTAGTCACATATATTCTTGTGCGGTGAATAGGGGGTGTTGAGTCCAGTTCACTGAGCAAGGAGTAGGTCTTGTCTATTACATATTGGGTGTATGGAACGGTATCTGAGCGAATTTGAAACCCTTGTTTTATGCATCACCCCACCTCACCTTTCCCGTTAAGCAGCCATAGTGTGTTTTCTAAACGTGTGACTCTGTTCTGTTTTTTAATTCAGTTCAAGTGTAGCGGTTTTTACATTCCCTCTATAAGTGATAGCTTATGATAAGTGTCTTTTTCTGTGTGACTTATTTCACTTAGAATCGTCGTTCCTAAATCCACTCATCTTGCTTCTACTTGCCTTATGACATTGATTTCATGTCTGAGTGATATTCCATTGTACATAAGGACCACAACTTCTTTATCCATTTTTCTCTTTCCTGGGATATTTAAGGTGTCATGAAGTGGAGGTTCTTGTCAACAGAGCAGCCCTAAACTTTGGGGTGCCTGTGTCTTGCTGATTTTTAGTTTTCCCAATTTATACGCCCATGAGTGGACGTGCCCTATGCTCCCTAAGCTGTTTTTTTTCGATGTTTCAGGACACACCGTACACTTCTCCAGTGTGGCTGTTGGCAATTTACATCCCGCCCATCAGCGTAGCAAGGCTGCCATTTCTCCATGGCCTGTCCTGCATTTCTGGTTTTTACACTTTTTGCAGCATGTCCCTTTTGACCGATGGGAAGCGAGACTTCATTGTAGCGCTGATTTGCCTTTCCAGGTTGCTTGGTTGGCCAAAAAGGGCGTATGCGTTTTTCCCTGAATATATTCAGGAAAAAACGCATACGCCCTTTTTGGCCAAGGGCATCATTGTCGACGTTTTGCCGCTTTTCATGTGCTTTAAAGCCGATTCGAATCTACCTCCTGAAACCTGTTTCCTGCAATTCTGCCTTGCTTTCAAATACTCTTCGTTGCCTTCCCTCAATATATTTGTGGACGAGAGTTATCATTTATAACTCTGCAGGTTTGTGAATTTCAGTGCCCATGTGCTCCATTTTTCAACTGGCTTTTTTGGGAGGTGGCCGCAGAAGTGCGGGATTGCCTCAGGCACTATTCTGCTTCCCGGCGGCAGGCTGAGCCTGTGGTTAATTCTTCTTCCTGATGGGAAAATAGAGTGACATGTGCCTGTCCCAACACCTACATCTAGTCTCTCATTGGTTGCCCCTCTTCCCGTTCATCCTCAGGACAAATTGCAACCTGTACAGAACAGGAGGTTAAAGGTGCTGATTCTCCAAGAAGGGAGATTGCTAGTAAAGTAGCTGGAATGGCGAACCCGAGCACAAGGAGATGAGAAATGAGGTGCGTTTTAGAAACCTTTCCCGATCACACGGTGTACCATCTTCTGGGATTCTCATGCATGTTTTCGATGTAGGAAGATGCCCTTGAACCTGGAGATTTGGGACCCATGGGATGGGTACCACGCAGTATTACTTTAAAGGTTCTGCGTTTGCTCACCCAACCTCACCCAACCTCTCAGCCCCAAGAGTATCCACCCTTATGTCTCATCCAGCTGTGGGTCTAGATATGGTCAATCGAGGTTGCATCAAAGCCCCTGAACGAATTATGTAAGAATTTCTCTCTCTTTCACTGTCTTTCTTTTACGGGTTTTTAAAAGTAATTTATTTTTATTATGGGGTTTAGCTGCCTTTCACGGCTGTGTTTATGCGGCTTTACACCCACTTGGCTCACTTCCAGAGAGATATCAATACATAGGTTTTACGATTATTACTAGTCAGATATATTCTTGTGCGGTGAATAGGGGGTGTTGATTCCAGTTCACTGAGCAAGGAGTAGGCCTTGTCTATGACATATTGGGTGTATGGAACGGTATCTGAGCGAATTTGAAACCCTTGTTTTATGCATCACCCCACCTCACCTTTCCCGTTAAGCAGCCATAGTGTGTTTTCTAAACGTTTGACTCTGTTCCCTTTGTAATTCAGTTCAAGTGTAGCGGTTTTTACATTCCCTCTATAAGTGATAGCTTTTGATAAGTGTCTTTTTCTGTGTGACTTAGTTCACTTAGAATCGTCATACCTAAATCCACTCATCTTGCTTCTACTAGCCTTATGACATTGATTTCATGTCTGAGTGATATTCCTTTGTACATAAGGACCACAACTTCTTTATCCATTTTTCTCTTTCCTGGGATATTTAAGGTGTCATGAAGTGGAGGTTCTTGTCAACATAGCAGCCCTAAACATTGGGGTGCCTGTGTCTTGCTGATTTTTAGTTTTCCAAATTTATACGCCCATGAGTGCACGTGCCCTATGCTCCCTAAGCTGTTTTTTCGATGTTTCAGGACACACCGTACACTTCTCCAGAGTGGCTGTTGGCAATTTACATCCCGCCCATCAGCGTAGCAAGGCTGCCATTTCTCCATGGCCTGTCCTGCATTTCTCGTTTTGACACTTTTTGCAGCATGGCCCTTTTCACCGATGGGAAGCGAGACTTCTTTGTAGCGCTGATTTGCCTTTCCAGGTTGCTTGGTTGGCCAAAAAGGGCGTATGCGTTTTTTCCTGAATATATTCAGGAAAAAACGCATACGCCCTTTTTGGCCAAGGGCATCACTGTCGACGTTTTGCCACTTTTCATGTGCTTTAAAGGCGATTCGTATCTACCTCCTGAAACATGTTTCCTGCAATTCTGCCTTGCTTTCAAATCCTCTTCGTTCCCTTCCCTCAATATATTTGTGGACGAGAGTTACCATTTATAACTCTGCGGGTTTGTGAATGGCAGTGACCCTGAGCTCCATTTTTCAACTGTCTTTTTTGGGAGCTGGCCGCAAAAGCACGGGATTGCCTCAGGCCCTATTCTGGTTCCCTGCGGCAGGCTGAGCCTGTGGTTAATTCTTCATCCTGATGGGAAAATAGAGTGACCTGTGCCTGTCCCAACACCTAGATCTAGTCTCTCATTGGTTGCCCCTCTTCCCGTTCATCCTCAGGACAAATTGCAACCTGTACAGAACAGGAGGTTAAAGGTGCTGATTCTCCAAGTAGGGAGATTTCTAGTAAAGTACCTGGAATGGCGAACCCGAGCACAAGGAGATGAGAAATGAGGTGCGTATTAGAAACCTTTGAAAATCACACGGTGTACCATCTTCTGGGTTTCTCATGCATGTTTTCGATGTAGGAAGATGCCCTTGAACCTGGAGATTTGGGACCCATGGGATGGGTACCACGCAGTATTACTTTAAAGGTTCTGCGTTTGCTCACCCAACCTCACCCAACCTCTCAGCCCCAAGAGTGTCCACCCTTATGTCTCATCCAGCTGTGGGTCTAGATATGGTCAATCCAGGTTGCATCAAAGCCCCTGAACGAATTATGTAAGAATTTCTCTCTCTTTCACTGTCTTTCTTTTACGGGATTTTAAAAGTAATTTATTTTTATAATGGGGTTTAGCTGCCTTTCACGGCTGTGTTTATGCGGCTTTACACCCACTTGACTCACTTCCAGAGAGATATCAATACATAGGTTTTACGATTCTTACTAGTCAGACATATTATTGTGCGGTGAATAGGGGGTGTTGAGTCCAGTTCACTGAGCAAGGAGTTGGTCTTGTCTATTACATATTGGGTGTATGGAACGGTATCTGAGTGAATTTGAAACCCTTGTTTTATGCATCACCCCAACTCACCTTTCCCGTTAAGCAGCCATAGTGTGTTTTCTAAACGTGTGACTCTGTTCTGTTTTTTAATTCAGTTCAAGTGTAGCGGTTTTTACATTCCCTCTCTAAGTGATAGCTTATGATAAGTGTCTTTTTCTGTGTGACTTATTTCACTTAGAATCGTCGTTCCTAAATCCACTCATCTTGCTTCTACTAGCCTTATGACATTGATTTCATGTCTGAGTGATATTCCATTGTACATAAGGACCACAACTTCTTTATCCATTTTTCTCTTTCCTGGGATATTTACGGTGTCATGAAGTGGAGGTTCTTGTCAACAGAGCTGCCCTAAACTTTGGGGTGCCTGTGTCTTGCTGATTTTTAGTTTTCCCAATTTATACGCCCATGAGTGGACGTGCCCTATGCTCCCTAAGCTGTGTTTTTTTGATGTTTCAGGACACACCGTACACTTCTCCAGAGTGGCTGTTGGCAATTTACATCCCTCCCATCAGCGTAGCAAGGCTGCCATTTCTCCATGGCCTGTCCTGCATTTCTGGTTTTGAAAATTTTTGCAGCATGGCCCTTTTGACCGATGGGAAGCAAGAATTCTTGGTAGCGCTGATTTGCCTTTCCAGGTTGCTTGGTTGGCCAAAAAGGGCGTATGCGTTGTTTCCTGAATATATTCAGGAAACAACGCATACGCCCTTTTTGGCCAAGGTCATCATTGTCGACGTTTTGCCACCTTTCATGTGCTTTAAAGGCGATTCGAATCTACCCCCTGAAACCTGTTTCCTGCAATTCTGCCTTGCTTTCAAATCCTCTTCGTTGCCTTCCCTCAATATATTTGTGGACGAGAGTTATCATTTATAACTCAGCAGGTTTGTGAATTGCAGTGCCCCTGAGCTCCATTTTTCAACTGTCTTTTTTGGGAGCTGGCCGCAAAAGCACGGGATTGCCTCAGGCCCTATTCTGGTTCCCGGCGGCAGGCTGAACCTGTGTTTAATTCTTCTTCCTATTGGGAAAAAAGAGTGACCTGTGCCTGTCCCAACACCTAGATCTAGTCTCTCATTGGTTGCCCCTCTTCCCGTTCATCCTCAGGACAAATTGCAACCTGTAGGGAACAGGAGCTTAAAGGTGCTGATTCTCCAAGTAGGGAGATTGCTAGTAAAGTAGCTGGAAAGGCGAACCCCAGCACAAGGAGATGAGAAATGTGGTTCATTTTGGAAACCTTTCAAAATCACACAGTGTACCATCTTCTGGGTTTCTCATGCATGTTTTCGATGTAGGAAGATGCCCTTGAACCTGGAGATTTGGGACCCATGGGATGGGTACCACGCAGTATTACTTTAAAGGGTCTGCGTTTGCTCACCCAACCTCACCAAACCTCTCAGCCCCAAGAGTGTCCACCCTTATGTCTCATCCAGCTGTGGGTCTAGATATGGTCAATCCAGGTTGCATCACAGCCCCTGAACGAATTTTGTAAAATTTCTCTCTCTTTCACTGTCTTTGTTTTACGGGTTTTTAAAAGTAATTTATTTTTATAATGGGGTTTAGCTGCTTTTCACGGCTGTGTTTAAGCGGCTTTACACCCACTTGACTCACTTCCAGACACGTATCAATACATAGGTTTTAAGATTCTTACTAGTCACGTATATTCTTGTGCGGTGAATAGGGGGTGTTGTGTCCAGTTCACTGAGCAAGGAGTAGGTCTTTTTTATTACATATTGTGTGTATGGAACGGTATCTGAGCGAATTTGAAACCCTTGTTTTATGCATCACCCCACCTCACCTTTCCCGTTAAGCAGCCATAGTGTGTTTTCTAAACGTGTGACTCTGTTCTGTTTTGTAATTCAGTTCATGTGTAGCGGTTTTTACATTCCCTCTATAAGTGATACCTTATGATAAGTGTCTTTTTCTGTGTGACTTATTTCACTTGGAATCGTCGTACCTAAATCCACTCATCTTGCTTCTCCTAGCCTTATGACATTGATTTCATGTCTGAGTGATATTCCATTGTACATAATGACCACAACTTCTTTATCCATTTTTCTCTTTCCTGGGATATTTAAGGTGTCATGAACTGGAGGTTCTTGTCAACAGAGCAGCCCTAAACTTTGGGGTGCCTGTGTCTTGCTGATTTTTAGTTTTCCCAATTTATACGCCCATGAGTGGACGTGCCCTATGCTCCCTAAGCTGTGTTTTTTCGATGTTTCAGGACACACCGTACACTTCTCCAGAGTGGCTGTTGGCAATTAACATCCCGCCTATCAGCGTAGCAAGGCTGCCATTTCTCCATGGCCTGTCCTGCATTTCTGGTTTTGACACTTTTTTAGCATGGCCCTTTTGACCGATGGGAAGCGAGACTTCTTTGTAGCGCTGATTTGCCTTTCCAGGTTGCTTGGTTGGCCAAAAAGGGCGTATGCGTTTTTTCCTGAATATATTCAGGAAAAAACGCATACGCCCTTTTTGTCCAAGGGCATCATTGTCGACGTTTTGCCTCTTTTCATGTGCTTTAAAGGCAATTCGAATCTACCTCCTGAAATCTGTTTCCTGCAATTCTGCCTTGCTTTCAAATCCTCTTCGTTGCCTTCCCTCAATATATTTTTGGACGAGACTTATCATTTATAACTCTGCGGGTTTGTGAATTGCAGTGTCCCTGAGCTCCATTTTTCAACTCGCTTTTTTGGGAGCTGGCCGCAAAAGCGCAGTATTGCCTCAGGCGCTATTGTGCTTCTGGGCAGCAGGCTGAGCCTGTGGTTAATTCTTCTTCCTGATGGGAAAATAGAGTGACCTGTGCCTGTCCCAACACCTAGATATAGTCTCTCATTGGTTGCCCCTCTTCCCGTTCATCCTCAGGACAATTTGCAACCTGTATGGATCAGGAGCTTAAAGGTGCTGATTCTGCAAGTAGGGAGATTGCTAGTAAAGTAGCTGGAAAGGCGAACCCGAGCACAAGGAGGTGAGAAATGGGGTGCGTTTTAGAAACCTTTCAAAATCACACGGTGTACCATCTTCAGAGTTTCTCATGCAAGTTTTCGATGTAGGAAGATGCCCTTGAACCTGGAGATTTGGGACCCATGGGATGGGTACCACGCAGTATTACTTTAAAGGGTCTGCGTTTGCTCACCCAACCTCACCCAACCTGTCAGCCCCAAGAGTGTCCAACCTTATGTCTCATCCAGCTGTGGGTCTAGATATGGTCAATCCAGGTTGCATCACAGCCCCTGAACGAATTTTGTAAGAATTTCACTGTCTTTGTTTTACGGGTTTTTAAAAGTAATTTATTTTTATAATGGGGTTTAGCTGCTTTTCACGGCTGTGTTTAAGCGGCTTTACACCCACTTGACTCACTTCCAGACACATATCAATACATAGGTTTTAAGATTCTTACTAGTCACGTATATTCTTGTGCGGTGAATAGGGGGTGTTGTGTCCAGTTCACTGAGCAAGGAGTAGGTTTTGTCTATTACATATTGGGTGTATGGAACGGTATCTGAGCGAATTTGAAACCCTTGTTTTATGCATCACCCCACCTCACCTTTCCCGTTCAGCAGCCATAGTGTGTTTTCTAAACGTGTGACTCTGTTCTGTTTTGTAATTCAGTTCAAATGTAGCATTTTTTACATTCCCTCTATAAGTGACAGCCTTTGATAAGTGTATTTTTCTGTGTGACTTAGTTCACTTAGAATCGTCATACCTAAATCCACTCATCTTGCTTCTACTAGCCTTATGACATTGATTTCATGTCTGAGTGATATTCCTTTGTACATAAGGACCACAACTTCTTTATCCATTTTTCTCTTTCCTGGGATATTTAAGGTGTCATGAAGTGGAGGTTCTTGTCAACATAGCAGCCCTAAACATTGGGGTGCCTGTGTCTTGCTGATTTTTAGTTTTCCCAATTTATACGCCCATGAGTGCACTTGCCCTATGCTCCCTAAGCTGTTTTTTCGATGTTTCAGGACACACCGTACACTTCTCCAGAGTGGCTGTTGGCAATTTACATCCCGCCCATCAGCGTAGCAAGGCTGCCATTTCTCCATGGCCTGTCCTGCATTTCTGGTTTTGACACTTTTTGCAGCATGGCCCTTTTGACCGATGGGAAGCGAGACTTCTTTGTAGCGCTGATTTGCCTTTCCAGGTTGCTTGGTTGGCCAAAAAGGGCGTATCCGTTTTTTCCTGAATATATTCAGGAAAAAACGCATACGCCCTTTTTGGCCAAGGGCATCACTGTCGACGTTTTGCCACTTTTCATGTGCTTTAAAGGCGATTCGAATCTACCTCCTGAAACATGTTTCCTGCAATTCTGCCTTGCTTTCAAATCCTCTTCGTTGCCTTCCCTCAATATATTTGTTGACGAGAGTTACCATTTATAACTCTGCGGGTTTGTGAATGGCAGTGCCCCTGAGCTCCATTTTTCAACTGTCTTTTTTGGGAGCTGGCCGCAAAAGCACGGGATTGCCTCAGGCCCTATTCAGGTTCCGGGGGGCAGGCTGAGCCTGTGGTTAATTCTTCTTCCTGATGGGAAAATAGAGTGACCTGTGCCTGTCCCAACACCTAGATCTAGTCTCTCATTGGTTGCCCCTCTTCCCGTTCATCCTCAGGACAAATTGCAACCTGTACAGAACAGGAGGTTAAAGGTGCTGATTCTCCAAGAAGGGAGATTGCTAGTAAAGTAGCGGGAATGGCGAACCCGAACACAAGGAGATGAGAAATGAGGTGCGTTTTAGAAACCTTTCCCGATCACACGGTGTACCATCTTCTGGGATTCTCATGCATGTTTTCGATGTAGGAAGATGCCCTTGAACCTGGAGATTTGGGACCCATGGGATGGGTACCACGCAGTATTACTTTAAAGGGTCTGAGTTTGCTCACCCAACCTCACCCAACCTCTCAGCCCCAAGAGTGTCCACCCTTATGTCTCATCCAGGTGTGGGTCTAGATTTGGTCAATCCAGGTTGCATCACAGCCCCTGAACGAATTTTGTAAGGATTTCTCTCTCTTTCACTGTCTTTGTTTTACGGTTTTTTAATAGTAATTTATTTTTATAATGGGGTTTAGCTGCTTTTCACGGCTGTGTTTATGCGGCTTTACACCCACTTGGCTCACTTCCAGAGAGATATCAATACATAGGTTTTACGATTATTACTAGTCAGATATATTCTTGTGCGGTGAATAGGGGGTGTTGAGTCCAGTTCACTGAGCAAGGAGCAGGCCTTGTCTATTACATATTGGGTGTATGGAACGGTATCTGAGCGAATTTGAAACCCTTGTTTTATGCATCACCCCACCTCACCTTTCCCGTTAAGCAGCCATAGTGTGTTTTCTAAACGTGTGAATCTGTTCCCTTTGTAATTCAGTTCAAGTGTAGCGGTTTTTACATTCCCTCTATAAGTGATAGCTTATGATAAGTGTCTTTTTCTGTGTGACTTAGTTCACTTAGAATCGTCATAACTAAATCCACTCATCTTGCTTCTACTAGCCTTATGACATTGATTTCATGTCTGAGAGATATTCCTTTGTACATAAGGACCACAACTTCTTTATCCATTTTTCTCTTTCCTGGGATATTTAAGGTGTCATGAAGTGGAGGTTCTTGTCAACATAGCAGCCCTAAACATTGGGGTGCCTGTGTCTTGCTGATTTTTAGTTTTCCCAATTTATACGCCCATGAGTGCACGTTCCCTATGCTCCCTAAGCTGTTTTTTCGATGTTTCAGGACACACCGTACACTTCTCCAGAGTGGCTGTTGGCAATTTACATCCCGCCCATCAGCGTAGCAAGGCTGCCATTTCTCCATGGCCTGTCCTGCATTTCTGGTTTTGACACTTTTTGCAGCATGGGCCTTTTGACCGATGGGAAGCGAGACTTCTTTGTAGCGCTGATTTGACTTTCCAGGTTGCTTGGTTGGCCAAAAAGGGCGTATGCGTTTTTTCCTGAATATATTCAGGAAAAAACGCATACGCCCTTTTTGGCCAAGGGCATCACTGTCGACGTTTTGCCACTTTTCATGTGCTTTAAAGGCGATTCGAATCTACCTCCTGAAACATGTTTCCTGCAATTCTGCCTTGCTTTCAAATCCTCTTCGTTGCCTTCCCTCAATATATTTGTGGACAAGAGTTACCATTTATAACTCTGCGGGTTTGTGAATGGCAGTGCCACTGAGCTCCATTTTTCAACTGTCTTTTTTGGGAGCTGGCCGCAAAAGCACGGGATTGCCTCAGGCCCTATTCAGGTTCCGGGGGGCAGGCTGAGCCTGTGGTTAATTCTTCTTCCTGATGGGAAAATAGAGTGACCTGTGCCTGTCCCAACACCTAGATCTAGTCTCTCATTGGTTGCCCCTCTTCCCGTTCATCCTCAGGACAAATTGCAACCTGTACAGAACAGGAGGTTAAAGGTGCAGATTCTCCAAGTAGGGAGATTGCTAGTAAAGTACCTGGAATGGCGAACCCGAGCACAAGGAGATGAGAAATGAGGTGCGTTTTAGAAACCTTTCAAAATCACACGGTGTACCTTATTCTGGGTTCCTCATGCATGTTTTCGATGTAGGAAGATGCCCTTGAACCTGGAGATTTGGGACCCATGGGATGGGTACCACGCAGTATTACTTTAAAGGTTCTGCGTTTGCTCACCCAACCTCACCCAACCTCTCAGCCCCAAGAGTATCCACCCTTATGTCTCATCCAGCTGTGGGTCTAGATATGGTCAATCGAGGTTGCATCAAAGCCCCTGAACGAATTATGTAAGAATTTCTCTCTCTTTCACTGTCTTTCTTTTACGGGTTTTTAAAAGTAATTTATTTTTATTATGGGGTTTAGCTGCCTTTCACGGCTGTGTTTATGCGGCTTTACACCCACTTGGCTCACTTCCAGAGAGATATCAATACATAGGTTTTACGATTATTACTAGTCAGATATATTCTTGTGCGGTGAATAGGGGGTGTTGATTCCAGTTCACTGAGCAAGGAGTAGGCCTTGTCTATGACATATTGGGTGTATGGAACGGTATCTGAGCGAATTTGAAACCCTTGTTTTATGCATCACCCCACCTCACCTTTCCCGTTAAGCAGCCATAGTGTGTTTTCTAAACGTTTGACTCTGTTCCCTTTGTAATTCAGTTCAAGTGTAGCGGTTTTTACATTCCCTCTATAAGTGATAGCTTATGATAAGTGTCTTTTTCTGTGTGACTTAGTTCACTTAGAATCGTCATACCTAAATCCACTCATCTTGCTTCTACTAGCCTTATGACATTGATTTCATGTCTGAGTGATATTCCTTTGTACATAAGGACCACAACTTCTTTATCCATTTTTCTCTTTCCTGGGATATTTAAGGTGTCATGAAGTGGAGGTTCTTGTCAACATAGCAGCCCTAAACATTGGGGTGCCTGTGTCTTGCTGATTTTTAGTTTTCCCAATTTATACGCCCATGAGTGCACGTGCCCTATGCTCCCTAAGCTGTATTTTCGATGTTTCAGGACACACCGTACACTTCTCCAGAGTGGCTGTTGGCAATTTACATCCCGCCCATCAGCGTAGCAAGGCTGCCATTTCTCCATGGCCTGTCCTGCATTTCTGGTTTTGACACTTTTTGCAGCATGGCCCTTTTGACCGATGGGAAGCGAGACTTCTTTGTAGCGCTGATTTGCCTTTCCAGGTTGCTTGGTTGGCCAAAAAGGGCGTATCCGTTTTTTCCTGAATATATTCAGGAAAAAACGCATACGCCCTTTTTGGCCAAGGGAATCACTGTCGACGTTTTGCCACTTTTCATGTGCTTTAAAGGCGATTCGTATCTACCTCCTGAAACATGTTTCCTGCAATTCTGCCTTGCTTTCAAATCCTCTTCGTTGCCTTCCCTCAATATATTTGTGGACGAGAGTTACCATTTATAACTCTGCGGGTTTGTGAATGGCAGTGACCCTGAGCTCCATTTTTCAACTGTCTTTTTTGGGAGCTGGCCGCAAAAGCACGGGATTGCCTCAGGCCCTATTCAGGTTCCGGGGGGCAGGCTGAGCCTGTGGTTAATTCTTCATCCTGATGGGAAAATAGAGTGACCTGTGCCTGTCCCAACACCTAGATCTAGTCTCTCATTGGTTGCCCCTCTTCCCGTTCATCCTCAGGACAAATTGCAACCTGTACAGAACAGGAGGTTAAAGGTGCTGATTCTCCAAGTAGGGAGATTGCTAGTAAAGTACCTGGAATGGCGAACCCGAGCACAAGGAGATGAGAAATGAGGTGCGTTTTGGAAACCTTTCAAAATCACACGGTGTACCTTATTCTGGGTTTCTCATGCATGTTTTCGATGTAGGAAGATGCCCTTGAACCTGGAGATTTGGGACCCATGGGATGGGTACCACGCAGTATTACTTTAAAGGTTCTGCGTTTGCTCACCCAACCTCACCCAACCTCTCAGCCCCAAGAGTGTCCACCCTTATGTCTCATCCAGCTGTGGGTCTAGATATGGTCAATCCAGGTTGCATCAAAGCCCCTGAACGAATTATGTAAGAATTTCTCTCTCTTTCACTGTCTTTCTTTTACGGGATTTTAAAAGTAATTTATTTTTATAATGGGGTTTAGCTGCCTTTCACGGCTGTGTTTATGCGGCTTTACACCCACTTGACTCACTTCCAGAGAGATATCAATACATAGGTTTTACGATTCTTACTAGTCAGACATATTATTGTGCGGTGAATAGGGGGTGTTGAGTCCAGTTCACTGAGCAAGGAGTTGGTCTTGTCTATTACATATTGGGTGTATGGAACGGTATCTGAGTGAATTTGAAACCCTTGTTTTATGCATCACCCCACCTCACCTTTCCCGTTAAGCAGCCATAGTGTGTTTTCTAAACGTGTGACTCTGTTCTGTTTTTTAATTCAGTTCAAGTGTAGCGGTTTTTACATTCCCTCTCTAAGTGATAGCTTATGATAAGTGTCTTTTTCTGTGTGACTTATTTCACTTAGAATCGTCGTTCCTAAATCCACTCATCTTGCTTCTACTAGCCTTATGACATTGATTTCATGTCTGAGTGATATTCCATTGTACCTAAGGACCACAACTTCTTTATCCATTTTTCTCTTTCCTGGGATATTTACGGTGTCATGAAGTGGAGGTTCTTGTCAACAGAGCTGCCCTAAACTTTGGGGTGCCTGTGTCTTGCTGATTTTTAGTTTTCCCAATTTATACGCCCATGAGTGGACGTGCCCTATGCTCCCTAAGCTGTGTTTTTTTGATGTTTCAGGACACACCGTACACTTCTCCAGAGTGGCTGTTGGCAATTTACATCCCTCCCATCAGCGTAGCAAGGCTGCCATTTCTCCATGGCCTGTCCTGCATTTCTGGTTTTGAAAATTTTTGCAGCATGGCCCTTTTGACCGATGGGAAGCAAGAATTCTTGGTAGCGCTGATTTGCCTTTCCAGGTTGCTTGGTTGGCCAAAAAGGGCGTATGCGTTGTTTCCTGAATATATTCAGGAAACAACGCATACGCCCTTTTTGGCCAAGGTCATCATTGTCGACGTTTTGCCACCTTTCATGTGCTTTAAAGGCGATTCGAATCTACCCCCTGAAACCTGTTTCCTGCAATTCTGCCTTGCTTTCAAATCCTCTTCGTTGCCTTCCCTCAATATATTTGTGGACGAGAGTTATCATTTATAACTCAGCAGGTTTGTGAATTGCAGTGCCCCTGAGCTCCATTTTTCAACTGTCTTTTTTGGGAGCTGGCCGCAAAAGCACGGGATTGCCTCAGGCCCTATTCTGGTTCCCGGCGGCAGGCTGAACCTGTGTTTAATTCTTCTTCCTATTGGGAAAAAAGAGTGACCTGTGCCTGTCCCAACACCTAGATCTAGTCTCTCATTGGTTGCCCCTCTTCCCGTTCATCCTCAGGACAAATTGCAACCTGTAGGGAACAGGAGCTTAAAGGTGCTGATTCTCCAAGTAGGGAGATTGCTAGTAAAGTAGCTGGAAAGGCGAACCCCAGCACAAGGAGATGAGAAATGTGGTTCATTTTGGAAACCTTTCAAAATCACACGGTGTACCATCTTCTGGGTTTCTCATGCATGTTTTCGATGTAGGAAGATGCCCTTGAACCTGGAGATTTGGGACCCATGGGATGGGTACCACGCAGTATTACTTTAAAGGGTCTGCGTTTGCTCACCCAACCTCACCAAACCTCTCAGCCCCAAGAGTGTCCACCCTTATGTCTCATCCAGCTGTGGGTCTAGATATGGTCAATCCAGGTTGCATCACAGCCCCTGAACGAATTTTGTAAAATTTCTCTCTCTTTCACTGTCTTTGTTTTACGGGTTTTTAAAAGTAATTTATTTTTATAATGGGGTTTAGCTGCTTTTCACGGCTGTGTTTAAGCGGCTTTACACCCTCTTGACTCACTTCCAGACACGTATCAATACATAGGTTTTAAGATTCTTACTAGTCACGTATATTCTTGTGCGGTGAATAGGGGGTGTTGTGTCCAGTTCACTGAGCAAGGAGTAGGTCTTTTTTATTACATATTGTGTGTATGGAACAGTATCTGAGCGAATTTGAAACCCTTGTTTTATGCATCACCCCACCTCACCTTTCCCGTTAAGCAGCCATAGTGTGTTTTCTAAACGTGTGACTCTGTTCTGTTTTGTAATTCAGTTCAAGTGTAGCGGTTTTTACATTCCCTCTATAAGTGATACCTTATGATAAGTGTCTTTTTCTGTGTGACTTATTTCACTTGGAATCGTCGTACCTAAATCCACTCATCTTGCTTCTCCTAGCCTTATGACATTGATTTCATGTCTGAGTGATATTCCATTGTACATAAGGACCACAACTTCTTTATCCATTTTTCTCTTTCCTGGGATATTTAAGGTGTCATGAACTGGAGGTTCTTGTCAACAGAGCAGCCCTAAACTTTGGGGTGCCTGTGTCTTGCTGATTTTTAGTTTTCCCAATTTATACGCCCATGAGTGGACGTGCCCTATGCTCCCTAAGCTGTGTTTTTTCGATGTTTCAGGACACACCGTACACTTCTCCAGAGTGGCTGTTGGCAATTAACATCCCGCCTATCAGCGTAGCAAGGCTGCCATTTCTCCATGGCCTGTCCTGCATTTCTGGTTTTGACACTTTTTTAGCATGGCCCTTTTGACCGATGGGAAGCGAGACTTCTTTGTAGCGCTGATTTGCCTTTCCAGGTTGCTTGGTTGGCCAAAAAGGGCGTATGCGTTTTTTCCTGAATATATTCAGGAAAAAACGCATACGCCCTTTTTGTCCAAGGGCATCACTGTCGACGTTTTGCCGCTTTTCATGTGCTTTAAAGGCAATTCGAATCTACCTCCTGAAATCTGTTTCCTGCAATTCTGCCTTGCTTTCAAATCCTCTTCGTTGCCTTCCCTCAATATATTTTTGGACGAGACTTATCATTTATAACTCTGCGGGTTTGTGAATTGCAGTGTCCCTGAGCTCCATTTTTCAACTCGCTTTTTTGGGAGCTGGCCGCAAAAGCGCAGTATTGCCTCAGGCGCTATTGTGCTTCTGGGCAGCAGGCTGAGCCTGTGGTTAATTCTTCTTCCTGATGGGAAAATAGAGTGACCTGTGCCTGTCCCAACACCTAGATATAGTCTTTCATTGGTTGCCCCTCTTCCCGTTCATCCTCAGGACAATTTGCAACCTGTATGGATCAGGAGCTTAAAGGTGCTGATTCTGCAAGTAGGGAGATTGCTAGTAAAGTAGCTGGAAAGGCGAACCCGAGCACAAGGAGGTGAGAAATGGGGTGCGTTTTAGAAACCTTTCAAAATCACACGGTGTACCATCTTCTGAGTTTCTCATGCATGTTTTCGATGTAGGAAGATGCCCTTGAACCTGGAGATTTGGGACCCATGGGATGGGTACCACGCAGTATTACTTTAAAGGGTCTGCGTTTGCTCACCCAACCTCACCCAACCTGTCAGCCCCAAGAGTGTCCAACCTTATGTCTCATCCAGCTGTGGGTCTAGATATGGTCAATCCAGGTTGCATCACAGCCCCTGAACGAATTTTGTAAGAATTTCACTGTCTTTGTTTTACGGGTTTTTAAAAGTAATTTATTTTTATAATGGGGTTTAGCTGCTTTTCACGGCTGTGTTTAAGCGGCTTTACACCCACTTGACTCACTTCCAGACACGTATCAATACATAGGTTTTAAGATTCTTACTAGTCACGTATATTCTTGTGCGGTGAATAGGGGGTGTTGTGTCCAGTTCACTGAGCAAGGAGTAGGTCTTGTCTATTACATATTGGGTGTATGGAACGGTATCTGAGCGAATTTGAAACCCTTGTTTTATGCATCACCCCACCTCACCTTTCCCGTTAAGCAGCCATAGTGTGTTTTCTAAACGTGTGACTCTGTTCTGTTTTGTAATTCAGTTCAAGTGTAGCGGTTTTTACATTCCCTCTATAAGTGATACCTTATGATAAGTGTCTTTTTCTGTGTGACTTATTTCACTTGGAATCGTCGTACCTAAATCCACTCATCTTGCTTCTCCTATCCTTATGACATTGATTTCATGTCTGAGTGATATTCCATTGTACATAAGGACCACAACTTCTTTATCCATTTTTCTCTTTCCTGGGATATTTAAGGTGTCATGAACTGGAGGTTCTTGTCAACAGAGCAGCCCTAAACTTTGGGGTGCCTGTGTCTTGCTGATTTTTAGTTTTCCCAATTTATACGCCCATGAGTGGACGTGCCCTATGCTCCCTAAGCTGTGTTTTTTCGATGTTTCAGGACACACCGTACACTTCTCCAGAGTGGCTGTTGGCAATTAACATCCCGCCTATCAGCGTAGCAAGGCTGCCATTTCTCCATGGCCTGTCCTGCATTTCTGGTTTTGACACTTTTTTAGCATTGCCCTTTTGACCGATGGGAAGCGAGACTTCTTTGTAGCGCTGATTTGCCTTTCCAGGTTGCTTGGTTGGCCAAAAAGGGCGTATGCGTTTTTTCCTGAATATATTCAGGAAAAAACGCATACGCCCTTTTTGGCCAAGGGCATCATTGTCGACCTTTTGCCGCTTTTCATGTGCTTTAAAGGCAATTCGAATCTACCTCCTGAAATCTGTTTCCTGCAATTCTGCCTTGCTTTCAAATCCTCTTCGTTGCCTTCCCTCAATATATTTTTGGACGAGACTTATCATTTATAACTCTGCGGGTTTGTGAATTGCAGTGTCCCTGAGCTCCATTTTTCAACTCGCTTTTTTGGGAGCTGGCCGCAAAAGCGCAGTATTGCCTCAGGCGCTATTGTGCTTCTGGGCAGCAGGCTGAGCCTGTGGTTAATTCTTCTTCCTAATGGGAAAATAGAGTGACCTGTGCCTGTCCCAACACCTAGATATAGTCTCTCATTGGTTGCCCCTCTTCCCGTTCATCCTCAGGACAAATTGCAACCTGTATGGATCAGGAGCTTAAAGGTGCTGATTCTGCAAGTAGGGAGATTGCTAGTAAAGTAGCTGGAAAGGCGAACCCGAGCACAAGGAGGTGAGAAATGGGGAGCGTTTTAGAAACCTTTCAAAATCACACGGTGTACCATCTTCTGAGTTTCTCATGCATGTTTTCGATGTAGGAAGATGCCCTTGAACCTGGAGATTTGGGACCCATGGGATGGGTACCACGCAGTATTACTTTAAAGGGTCTGCGTTTGCTCACCCAACCTCACCCAACCTGTCAGCCCCAAGAGTGTCCAACCTTATGTCTCATCCAGCTGTGGGTCTAGATATGGTCAATCCAGGTTGCATCACAGCCCCTGAACGAATTTTGTAAGAATTTCTCTCTCTTTCACTGTCTTTGTTTTACGGGTTTTTAAAAGTAATTTATTTTTATAATGGGGTTTAGCTGCTTTTCACGGCTGTGTTTATGCGGCTTTACACCCACTTGACTCACTTCCAGAGAGATATCAATACATAGGTTTTACGATTATTACTAGTCAGATATATTCTTGTGCGGTGAATAGGGGGTGTTGAGTCCAGTTCACTGAGCAAGGAGTAGGCCTTGTCTATTACATATTGGGTGTATGGAACGGTATCTGAGCGAATTTGAAACCCTTGTTTTATGCATCACCCCACCTCACCTTTCCCGTTAAGCAGCCATAGTGTGTTTTCTAAACGTGTGACTCTGTTCCCTTTGTAATTCAGTTCAAGTGTAGCGGTTTTTACATTCCCTCTATAAGTGATAGCTTATGATAAGTGTCTTTTTCTGTGTGACTTAGTTCACTTAGAATCGTCATACCTAAATCCACTCATCTTGCTTCTACTAGCCTTATGACATTGATTTCATGTCTGAGTGATATTCCTTTGTACATAAGGACCACAACTTCTTTATCCATTTTTCTCTTTCCTGGGATATTTAAGGTGTCATGAAGTGGAGGTTCTTGTCAACATAGCAGCCCTAAACATTGGGGTGCCTGTGTCTTGCTGATTTTTAGTTTTCCCAATTTATACGCCCATGAGTGCACTTGCCCTATGCTCCCTAAGCTGTTTTTTCGATGTTTCAGGACACACCGTACACTTCTCCAGAGTGGCTGTTGGCAATTTACATCCCGCCCATCAGCGTAGCAAGGCTGCCATTTCTCCATGGCCTGTCCTGCATTTCTGGTTTTGACACTTTTTGCAGCATGGGCCTTTTGACCGATGGGAAGCGAGACTTCTTTGTAGCGCTGATTTGACTTTCCAGGTTGCTTGGTTGGCCAAAAAGGGCGTATGCGTTTTTTCCTGAATATATTCAGGAAAAAACGCATACGCCCTTTTTGGCCAAGGGCATCACTGTCGACGTTTTGCCACTTTTCATGTGCTTTAAAGGCGATTCGAATCTACCTCCTGAAACATGTTTCCTGCAATTCTGCCTTGCTTTCAAATCCTCTTCGTTGCCTTCCCTCAATATATTTGTTGACGAGAGTTACCATTTATAACTCTGCGGGTTTGTGAATGGCAGTGCCCCTGAGCTCCATTTTTCAACTGTCTTTTTTGGGAGCTGGCCGCAAAAGCACGGGATTGCCTCAGGCCCTATTCAGGTTCCGGGGGGCAGGCTGAGCCTGTGGTTAATTCTTCTTCCTGATGGGAAAATAGAGTGACCTGTGCCTGTCCCAACACCTAGATCTAGTCTCTCATTGGTTGCCCCTCTTCCCGTTCATCCTCAGGACAAATTGCAACCTGTACAGAACAGGAGGTTAAAGGTGCTGATTCTCCAAGAAGGGAGATTGCTAGTAAAGTAGCGGGAATGGCGAACCCGAACACAAGGAGATGAGAAATGAGGTGCGTTTTAGAAACCTTTCCCGATCACACGGTGTACCATCTTCTGGGATTCTCATGCATGTTTTCGATGTAGGAAGATGCCCTTGAACCTGGAGATTTGGGACCCATGGGATGGGTACCACGCAGTATTACTTTAAAGGGTCTGAGTTTGCTCACCCAACCTCACCCAACCTCTCAGCCCCAAGAGTGTCCACCCTTATGTCTCATCCAGGTGTGGGTCTAGATATGGTCAATCCAGGTTGCATCACAGCCCCTGAACGAATTTTGTAAGGATTTCTCTCTCTTTCACTGTCTTTGTTTTACGGTTTTTTAATAGTAATTTATTTTTATAATGGGGTTTAGCTGCTTTTCACGGCTGTGTTTATGCGGCTTTACACCCACTTGGCTCACTTCCAGAGAGATATCAATACATAGGTTTTACGATTATTACTAGTCAGATATATTCTTGTGCGGTGAATAGGGGGTGTTGAGTCCAGTTCACTGAGCAAGGAGCAGGCCTTGTCTATTACATATTGGGTGTATGGAACAGTATCTGAGCGAATTTGAAACCCTTGTTTTATGCATCACCCCACCTCACCTTTCCCGTTAAGCAGCCATAGTGTGTTTTCTAAACGTGTGAATCTGTTCCCTTTGTAATTCAGTTCAAGTGTAGCGGTTTTTACATTCCCTCTATAAGTGATAGCTTATGATAAGTGTCTTTTTCTGTGTGACTTAGTTCACTTAGAATCGTCATAACTAAATCCACTCATCTTGCTTCTACTAGCCTTATGACATTGATTTCATGTCTGAGAGATATTCCTTTGTACATAAGGACCACAACTTCTTTATCCATTTTTCTCTTTCCTGGGATATTTAAGGTGTCATGAAGTGGAGGTTCTTGTCAACATAGCAGCCCTAAACATTGGGGTGCCTGTGTCTTGCTGATTTTTAGTTTTCCCAATTTATACGCCCATGAGTGCACGTTCCCTATGCTCCCTAAGCTGTTTTTTCGATGTTTCAGGACACACCGTACACTTCTCCAGAGTGGCTGTTGGCAATTTACATCCCGCCCATCAGCGTAGCAAGGCTGCCCTTTCTCCATGGCCTGTCCTGCATTTCTGGTTTTGACACTTTTTGCAGCATGGGCCTTTTGACCGATGGGAAGCGAGACTTCTTTGTAGCGCTGATTTGACTTTCCAGGTTGCTTGGTTGGCCAAAAAGGGCGTATGCGTTTTTTCCTGAATATATTCAGGAAAAAACGCATACGCCCTTTTTGGCCAAGGGCATCACTGTCGACTTTTTGCCACTTTTCATGTGCTTTAAAGGCGATTCGAATCTACCTCCTGAAACATGTTTCCTGCAATTCTGCCTTGCTTTCAAATCGTCTTCGTTGCCTTCCCTCAATATATTTGTGGACAAGAGTTACCATTTATAACTCTGCGGGTTTGTGAATGGCAGTGCCACTGAGCTCCATTTTTCAACTGTCTTTTTTGGGAGCTGGCCGCAAAAGCACGGGATTGCCTCAGGCCCTATTCAGGTTCCGGGGGGCAGGCTGAGCCTGTGGTTAATTCTTCTTCCTGATGGGAAAATAGAGTGACCTGTGCCTGTCCCAACACCTAGATCTAGTCTCTCATTGGTTGCCCCTCTTCCCGTTCATCCTCAGGACAAATTGCAACCTGTACAGAACAGGAGGTTAAAGGTGCAGATTCTCCAAGTAGGGAGATTGCTAGTAAAGTACCTGGAATGGCGAACCCGAGCACAAGGAGATGAGAAATGAGGTGCGTTTTAGAAACCTTTCAAAATCACACGGTGTACCTTATTCTGGGTTCCTCATGCATGTTTTCGATGTAGGAAGATGCCCTTGAACCTGGAGATTTGGGACCCATGGGATGGGTACCACGCAGTATTACTTTAAAGGTTCTGCGTTTGCTCACCCAACCTCACCCAACCTCTCAGCCCCAAGAGTATCCACCCTTATGTCTCATCCAGCTGTGGGTCTAGATATGGTCAATCCAGGTTGCATCAAAGCCCCTGAACGAATTATGTAAGAATTTCTCTCTCTTTCACTGTCTTTCTTTTACGGGTTTTTAAAAGTAATTTATTTTTATTATGGGGTTTAGCTGCCTTTCACGGCTGTGTTTATGCGGCTTTACACCCACTTGGCTCACTTCCAGAGAGATATCAATACATAGGTTTTACGATTATTACTAGTCAGATATATTCTTGTGCGGTGAATAGGGGGTGTTGATTCCAGTTCACTGAGCAAGGAGTAGGCCTTGTCTATTACATATTGGGTGTATGGAACGGTATCTGAGCGAATTTGAAACCCTTGTTTTATGCATCACCCCACCTCACCTTTCCCGTTAAGCAGCCATAGTGTGTTTTCTAAACGTTTGACTCTGTTCCCTTTGTAATTCAGTTCAAGTGTAGCGGTTTTTACATTCCCTCTATAAGTGATAGCTTATGATAAGTGTCTTTTTCTGTGTGACTTAGTTCACTTAGAATCGTCATACCTAAATCCACTCATCTTGCTTCTACTAGCCTTATGACATTGATTTCATGTCTGAGTGATATTCCTTTGTACATAAGGACCACAACTTCTTTATCCATTTTTCTCTTTCCTGGGATATTTAAGGTGTCATGAAGTGGAGGTTCTTGTCAACATAGCAGCCCTAAACATTGGGGTGCCTGTGTCTTGCTGATTTTTAGTTTTCCCAATTTATACGCCCATGAGTGCACGTGCCCTATGCTCCCTAAGCTGTTTTTTCGATGTTTCAGGACACACCGTACACTTCTCCAGAGTGGCTGTTGGCAATTTACATCCCGCCCATCAGCGTAGCAAGGCTGCCATTTCTCCATGGCCTGTCCTGCATTTCTGGTTTTGACACTTTTTGCAGCATGGCCCTTTTGACCGATGGGAAGCGAGACTTCTTTGTAGCGCTGATTTGACTTTCCAGGTTGCTTGGTTGGCCAAAAAGGGCGTATGCGTTTTTTCCTGAATATATTCAGGAAAAAACGCATACGCCCTTTTTGGCCAAGGGCATCACTGTCGACGTTTTGCCACTTTTCATGTGCTTTAAAGGCGATTCGTATCTACCTCCTGAAACATGTTTCCTGCAATTCTGCCTTGCTTTCAAATCCTCTTCGTTGCCTTCCCTCAATATATTTGTGGACGAGAGTTACCATTTATAACTCTGCGGGTTTGTGAATGGCAGTGACCCTGAGCTCCATTTTTCAACTGTCTTTTTTGGGAGCTGGCCGCAAAAGCACGGGATTGCCTCAGGCCCTATTCAGGTTCCGGGGGGCAGGCTGAGCCTGTGGTTAATTCTTCATCCTGATGGGAAAATAGAGTGACCTGTGCCTGTCCCAACACCTAGATCTAGTCTCTCATTGGTTGCCCCTCTTCCCGTTCATCCTCAGGACAAATTGCAACCTGTAGGGAACAGGAGGTTAAAGGTGCTGATTCTCCAAGTAGGGAGATTGCTAGTAAAGTACCTGGAATGGCGAACCCGAGCACAAGGAGATGAGAAATGAGGTGCGTTTTGGAAACCTTTCAAAATCACACGGTGTACCTTATTCTGGGTTTCTCATGCATGTTTTCGATGTAGGAAGATGCCCTTGAACCTGGAGATTTGGGACCCATGGGATGGGTACCACGCAGTATTACTTTAAAGGTTCTGCGTTTGCTCACCCAACCTCACCCAACCTCTCAGCCCCAAGAGTGTCCACCCTTATGTCTCATCCAGCTGTGGGTCTAGATATGGTCAATCCAGGTTGCATCAAAGCCCCTGAACGAATTATGTAAGAATTTCTCTCTCTTTCACTGTCTTTCTTTTACGGGATTTTAAAAGTAATTTATTTTTATAATGGGGTTTAGCTGCCTTTCACGGCTGTGTTTATGCGGCTTTACACCCACTTGACTCACTTCCAGAGAGATATCAATACATAGGTTTTACGATTCTTACTAGTCAGACATATTATTGTGCGGTGAATAGGGGGTGTTGAGTCCAGTTCACTGAGCAAGGAGTTGGTCTTGTCTATTACATATTGGGTGTATGGAACGGTATCTGAGTGAATTTGAAACCCTTGTTTTATGCATCACCCCAACTCACCTTTCCCGTTAAGCAGCCATAGTGTGTTTTCTAAACGTGTGACTCTGTTCTGTTTTTTAATTCAGTTCAAGTGTAGCGGTTTTTACATTCCCTCTCTAAGTGATAGCTTATGATAAGTGTCTTTTTCTGTGTGACTTATTTCACTTAGAATCGTCGTTCCTAAATCCACTCATCTTGCTTCTACTAGCCTTATGACATTGATTTCATGTCTGAGTGATATTCCATTGTACATAAGGACCACAACTTCTTTATCCATTTTTCTCTTTCCTGGGATATTTACGGTGTCATGAAGTGGAGGTTCTTGTCAACAGAGCTGCCCTAAACTTTGGGGTGCCTGTGTCTTGCTGATTTTTAGTTTTCCCAATTTATACGCCCATGAGTGGACGTGCCCTATGCTCCCTAAGCTGTGTTTTTTTGATGTTTCAGGACACACCGTACACTTCTCCAGAGTGGCTGTTGGCAATTTACATCCCTCCCATCAGCGTAGCAAGGCTGCCATTTTTCCATGGCCTGTCCTGCATTTCTGGTTTTGAAAATTTTTGCAGCATGGCCCTTTTGACCGATGGGAAGCAAGAATTCTTGGTAGCGCTGATTTGCCTTTCCAGGTTGCTTGGTTGGCCAAAAAGGGCGTATGCGTTGTTTCCTGAATATATTCAGGAAACAACGCATACGCCCTTTTTGGCCAAGGTCATCATTGTCGACGTTTTGCCACCTTTCATGTGCTTTAAAGGCGATTCGAATCTACCCCCTGAAACCTGTTTCCTGCAATTCTGCCTTGCTTTCAAATCCTCTTCGTTGCCTTCCCTCAATATATTTGTGGACGAGAGTTATCATTTATAACTCAGCAGGTTTGTGAATTGCAGTGCCCCTGAGCTCCATTTTTCAACTGTCTTTTTTGGGAGCTGGCCGCAAAAGCACGGGATTGCCTCAGGCCCTATTCTGGTTCCCGGCGGCAGGCTGAACCTGTGTTTAATTCTTCTTCCTATTGGGAAAAAAGAGTGACCTGTGCCTGTCCCAACACCTAGATCTAGTCTCTCATTGGTTGCCCCTCTTCCCGTTCATCCTCAGGACAAATTGCAACCTGTAGGGAACAGGAGCTTAAAGGTGCTGATTCTCCAAGTAGGGAGATTGCTAGTAAAGTAGCTGGAAAGGCGAACCCCAGCACAAGGAGATGAGAAATGTGGTTCATTTTGGAAACCTTTCAAAATCACACGGTGTACCATCTTCTGGGTTTCTCATGCATGTTTTCGATGTAGGAAGATGCCCTTGAACCTGGAGATTTGGGACCCATGGGATGGGTACCACGCAGTATTACTTTAAAGGGTCTGCGTTTGCTCACCCAACCTCACCAAACCTCTCAGCCCCAAGAGTGTCCACCCTTATGTCTCATCCAGCTGTGGGTCTAGATATGGTCAATCCAGGTTGCATCACAGCCCCTGAACGAATTTTGTAAAATTTCTCTCTCTTTCACTGTCTTTGTTTTACGGGTTTTTAAAAGTAATTTATTTTTATAATGGGGTTTAGCTGCTTTTCACGGCTGTGTTTCAGCGGCTTTACACCCTCTTGACTCACTTCCAGACACGTATCAATACATAGGTTTTAAGATTCTTACTAGTCACGTATATTCTTGTGCGGTGAATAGGGGGTGTTGTGTCCAGTTCACTGAGCAAGGAGTAGGTCTTTTTTATTACATATTGTGTGTATGGAACAGTATCTGAGCGAATTTGAAACCCTTGTTTTATGCATCACCCCACCTCACCTTTCCCGTTAAGCAGCCATAGTGTGTTTTCTAAACGTGTGACTCTGTTCTGTTTTGTAATTCAGTTCAAGTGTAGCGGTTTTTACATTCCCTCTATAAGTGATACCTTATGATAAGTGTCTTTTTCTGTGTGACTTATTTCACTTGGAATCGTCGTACCTAAATCCACTCATCTTGCTTCTCCTAGCCTTATGACATTGATTTCATGTCTGAGTGATATTCCATTGTACATAAGGACCACAACTTCTTTATCCATTTTTCTCTTTCCTGGGATATTTAAGGTGTCATGAACTGGAGGTTCTTGTCAACAGAGCAGCCCTAAACTTTGGGGTGCCTGTGTCTTGCTGATTTTTAGTTTTCCCAATTTATACGCCCATGAGTGGACGTGCCCTATGCTCCCTAAGCTGTGTTTTTTCGATGTTTCAGGACACACCGTACACTTCTCCAGAGTGGCTGTTGGCAATTAACATCCCGCCTATCAGCGTAGCAAGGCTGCCATTTCTCCATGGCCTGTCCTGCATTTCTGGTTTTGACACTTTTTTAGCATGGCCCTTTTGACCGATGGGAAGCGAGACTTCTTTGTAGCGCTGATTTGCCTTTCCAGGTTGCTTGGTTGGCCAAAAAGGGCGTATGCGTTTTTTTCTGAATATATTCAGGAAAAAACGCATACGCCCTTTTTGTCCAAGGGCATCATTGTCGACGTTTTGCCGCTTTTCATGTGCTTTAAAGGCAATTCGAATCTACCTCCTGAAATCTGTTTCCTGCAATTCTGCCTTGCTTTCAAATCCTCTTCGTTGCCTTCCCTCAATATATTTTTGGACGAGACTTATCATTTATAACTCTGCGGGTTTGTGAATTGCAGTGTCCCTGAGCTCCATTTTTCAACTCGCTTTTTTGGGAGCTGGCCGCAAAAGCGCAGTATTGCCTCAGGCGCTATTGTGCTTCTGGGCAGCAGGCTGAGCCTGTGGTTAATTCTTCTTCCTGATGGGAAAATAGAGTGACCTGTGCCTGTCCCAACACCTAGATATAGTCTCTCATTGGTTGCCCCTCTTCCCGTTCATCCTCAGGACAATTTGCAACCTGTATGGATCAGGAGCTTAAAGGTGCTGATTCTGCAAGTAGGGAGATTGCTAGTAAAGTAGCTGGAAAGGCGAACCCGAGCACAAGGAGGTGAGAAATGGGGTGCGTTTTAGAAACCTTTCAAAATCACACGGTGTACCATCTTCTGAGTTTCTCATGCATGTTTTCGATGTAGGAAGATGCCCTTGAACCTGGAGATTTGGGACCCATGGGATGGGTACCACGCAGTATTACTTTAAAGGGTCTGCGTTTGCTCACCCAACCTCACCCAACCTGTCAGCCCCAAGAGTGTCCAACCTTATGTCTCATCCAGCTGTGGGTCTAGATATGGTCAATCCAGGTTGCATCACAGCCCCTGAACGAATTTTGTAAGAATTTCTCTCTCTTTCACTGTCTTTCTTTTACGGGTTTTTAAAAGTAATTTATTTTTATAATGGGGTTTAGCTGCTTTTCACGGCTGTGTTTATGCGGCTTTACACCCACTTGGCTCACTTCCAGAGAGATATCAATACATAGGTTGTACGATTATTACTAGTCAGATATATTCTTGTGCGGTGAATAGGGGGTGTTGATTCCAGTTCACTGAGCAAGGAGTAGGCCTTGTCTATTACATATTGGGTGTATGGAACGGTATCTGAGCGATTTTGAAACCCTTGTTTTATGCATCACCCCACCTCACCTTTCCCGTTAAGCAGCCATAGTGTGTTTTCTAAACGTTTGACTCTGTTCCCTTTGTAATTCAATTCAAGTGTAGCGGTTTTTACATTCCCTCTATAAGTGATAGCTTATGATAAGTGTCTTTTTCTGTGTGACTTAGTTCACTTAGAATCGTCATACCTAAATCCACTCATCTTGCTTCTACTAGCCTTATGACATTGATTTCATGTCTGAGTGATATTCCTTTGTACATAAGGACCACAACTTCTTTATCCATTTTTCTCTTTCCTGGGATATTTAAGGTGTCATGAAGTGGAGGTTCTTGTCAACATAGCAGCCCTAAACATTGGGGTGCCTGTGTCTTGCTGATTTTTAGTTTTCCCAATTTATACGCCCATGAGTGCACGTGCCCTATGCTCCCTAAGCTGTTTTTTCGATGTTTCAGGACACACCGTACACTTCTCCAGAGTGGCTGTTGGCAATTTACATCCCGCCCATCAGCGTAGCAAGGCTGCCATTTCTCCATGGCCTGTCCTGCATTTGTGGTTTTGACACTTTTTTCAGCATGGCCCTTTTGACCGATGGGAAGCGAGACTTCTTTGTAGCGCTGATTTGCCTTTCCAGGTTGCTTGGTTGGCCAAAAAGGGCGTATCCGTTTTTTCCTGAATACATTCAGGAAAAAACGCATACGCCCTTTTTGGCCAAGGGCATCACTGTCGACGTTTTGCCACTTTTCATGTGCTTTAAATGCGATTCGTATCTACCTCCTGAAACATGTTTCCTGCAATTCTGCCTTGCTTTCAATTCCTCTTCGTTGCCTTCCCTCAATATATTTGTGGACGAGAGTTACCATTTATAACTCTGCGGGTTTGTGAATGGCAGTGACCCTGAGCTCCATTTTTCAACTGTCTTTTTTGGGAGCTGGCCGCAAAAGCACGGGATTGCCTCAGGCCCTATTCAGGTTCCGGGGGGCAGGCTGAGCCTGTGGTTAATTCTTCATCCTGATGGGAAAATAGAGTGACCTGTGCCTGTCCCAACACCTAGATCTAGTCTCTCATTGGTTGCCCCTCTTCCCGTTCATCCTCAGGACAAATTGCAACCTGTACAGAACAGGAGGTTAAAGGTGCTGATTCTCCAAGTAGGGAGATTGCTAGTAAAGTACCTGGAATGGCGAACCCGAGCACAAGGAGATGAGAAATGAGGTGCGTTTTGGAAACCTTTCAAAATCACACGGTGTACCTTATTCTGGGTTTCTCATGCATGTTTTCGATGTAGGAAGATGCCCTTGAACCTGGAGATTTGGGACCCATGGGATGGGTACCACGCAGTATTACTTTAAAGGTTCTGCGTTTGCTCACCCAACCTCACCCAACCTCTCAGCCCCAAGAGTGTCCACCCTTATGTCTCATCCAGCTGTGGGTCTAGATATGGTCAATCCAGGTTGCATCAAAGCCCCTGAACGAATTATGTAAGAATTTCTCTCTCTTTCACTGTCTTTCTTTTACGGGATTTTAAAAGTAATTTATTTTTATAATGGGGTTTACCTGCCTTTCACGGCTGTGTTTATGCGGCTTTACACCCACTTGACTCACTTCCAGAGAGATATCAATACATAGGTTTTACGATTCTTACTAGTCAGACATATTATTGTGCGGTGAATAGGGGGTGTTGAGTCCAGTTCACTGAGCAAGGTGTTGGTCTTGTCTATTACATATTGGGTGTATGGAACGGTATCTGAGTGAATTTGAAACCCTTGTTTTATGCATCACCCCAACTCACCTTTCCCGTTAAGCAGCCATAGTGTGTTTTCTAAACGTGTGACTCTGTTCTGTTTTTTAATTCAGTTCAAGTGTAGCGGTTTTTACATTCCCTCTCTAAGTGATAGCTTATGATAAGTGTCTTTTTCTGTGTGACTTATTTCACTTAGAATCGTCGTTCCTAAATCCACTCATCTTGCTTCTACTAGCCTTATGACATTGATTTCATGTCTGAGTGATATTCCATTGTACATAAGGACCACAACTTCTTTATCCATTTTTCTCTTTCCTGGGATATTTACGGTGTCATGAAGTGGAGGTTCTTGTCAACAGAGCTGCCCTAAACTTTGGGGTGCCTGTGTCTTGCTGATTTTTAGTTTTCCCAATTTATACGCCCATGAGTGGACGTGCCCTATGCTCCCTAAGCTGTGTTTTTTTGATGTTTCAGGACACACCGTACACTTCTCCAGAGTGGCTGTTGGCAATTTACATCCCTCCCATCAGCGTAGCAAGGCTGCCATTTCTCCATGGCCTGTCCTGCATTTCTGGTTTTGAAAATTTTTGCAGCATGGCCCTTTTGACCGATGGGAAACAAGAATTCTTGGTAGCGCTGATTTGCCTTTCCAGGTTGCTTGGTTGGCCAAAAAGGGCGTATGCGTTGTTTCCTGAATATATTCAGGAAACAACGCATACGCCCTTTTTGGCCAAGGTCATCATTGTCGACGTTTTGCCACCTTTCATGTGCTTTAAAGGCGATTCGAATCTACCCCCTGAAACCTGTTTCCTGCAATTCTGCCTTGCTTTCAAATCCTCTTCGTTGCCTTCCCTCAATATATTTGTGGACGAGAGTTATCATTTATAACTCAGCAGGTTTGTGAATTGCAGTGCCCCTGAGCTCCATTTTTCAACTGTCTTTTTTGGGAGCTGGCCGCAAAAGCACGGGATTGCCTCAGGCCCTATTCTGGTTCCCGGCGGCAGGCTGAACCTGTGTTTAATTCTTCTTCCTATTGGGAAAAAAGAGTGACCTGTGCCTGTCCCAACACCTAGATCTAGTCTCTCATTGGTTGCCCCTCTTCCCGTTCATCCTCAGGACAAATTGCAACCTGTAGGGAACAGGAGCTTAAAGGTGCTGATTCTCCAAGTAGGGAGATTGCTAGTAAAGTAGCTGGAATGGCGAACCCGAGCACAAGGAGATGAGAAATGAGGTGCGTTTTAGAAACCTTTCAAAATCACACGGTGTACCATCTTCTGGGTTTCTCATGCATGTTTTCGATGTAGGAAGATGCCCTTGAACCTGGAGATTTGGGACCCATGGGATGGGTACCACGCAGTATTACTTTAAAGGGTCTGCGTTTGCTCACCCAACCTCACCAAACCTCTCAGCCCCAAGAGTGTCCACCCTTATGTCTCATCCAGCTGTGGGTCTAGATATGGTCAATCCAGGTTGCATCACAGCCCCTGAACGAATTTTGTAAAATTTCTCTCTCTTTCACTGTCTTTGTTTTACGGGTTTTTAAAAGTAATTTATTTTTATAATGGGGTTTAGCTGCTTTTCACGGCTGTGTTTAAGCGGCTTTACACCCACTTGACTCACTTCCAGACACGTATCAATACATAGGTTTTAAGATTCTTACTAGTCACGTATATTCTTGTGCGGTGAATAGGGGGTGTTGTGTCCAGTTCACTGAGCAAGGAGTAGGTCTTGTCTATTACATATTGTGTGTATGGAACGGTATCTGAGCGAATTTGAAACCCTTGTTTTATGCATCACCCCACCTCACCTTTCCCGTTAAGCAGCCATAGTGTGTTTTCTAAACGTGTGACTCTGTTCTGTTTTGTAATTCAGTTCAAGTGTAGCGGTTTTTACATTCCCTCTATAAGTGATACCTTATGATAAGTGTCTTTTTCTGTGTGACTTATTTCACTTGGAATCGTCGTACCTAAATCCACTCATCTTGCTTCTCCTAGCCTTATGACATTGATTTCATGTCTGAGTGATATTCCATTGTACATAAGGACCACAACTTCTTTATCCATTTTTCTCTTTCCTGGGATATTTAAGGTGTCATGAACTGGAGGTTCTTGTCAACAGAGCAGCCCTAAACTTTGGGGTGCCTGTGTCTTGCTGATTTTTAATTTTCCCAATTTATACGCCCATGAGTGGACGTGCCCTATGCTCCCTAAGCTGTGTTTTTTCGATGTTTCAGGACACACCGTACACTTCTCCAGAGTGGCTGTTGGCAATTAACATCCCGCCTATCAGCGTAGCAAGGCTGCCATTTCTCCATGGCCTGTCCTGCATTTCTGGTTTTGACACTTTTTTAGCATGGCCCTTTTGACCGATGGGAAGCGAGACTTCTTTGTAGCGCTGATTTGCCTTTCCAGGTTGCTTGGTTGGCCAAAAAGGGCGTATGCGTTTTTTCCTGAATATATTCAGGAAAAAACGCATACGCCCTTTTTGTCCAAGGGCATCATTGTCGACGTTTTGCCGCTTTTCATGTGCTTTAAAGGCAATTCGAATCTACCTCCTGAAATCTGTTTCCTGCAATTCTGCCTTGCTTTCAAATCCTCTTCGTTGCCTTCCCTCAATATATTTTTGGACGAGACTTATCATTTATAACTCTGCGGGTTTGTGAATTGCAGTGTCCCTGAGCTCCATTTTTCAACTCGCTTTTTTGGGAGCTGGCCGCAAAAGCGCAGTATTGCCTCAGGCGCTATTGTGCTTCTGGGCAGCAGGCTGAGCCTGTGGTTAATTCTTCTTCCTGATGGGAAAATAGAGTGACCTGTGCCTGTCCCAACACCTAGATATAGTCTTTCATTGGTTGCCCCTCTTCCCGTTCATCCTCAGGACAATTTGCAACCTGTATGGATCAGGAGCTTAAAGGTGCTGATTCTGCAAGTAGGGAGATTGCTAGTAAAGTAGCTGGAAAGGCGAACCCGAGCACAAGGAGGTGAGAAATGGGGTGCGTTTTAGAAACCTTTCAAAATCACACGGTGTACCATCTTCTGAGTTTCTCATGCATGTTTTCGATGTAGGAAGATGCCCTTGAACCTGGAGATTTGGGACCCATGGGATGGGTACCACGCAGTATTACTTTAAAGGGTCTGCGTTTGCTCACCCAACCTCACCCAACCTGTCAGCCCCAAGAGTGTCCAACCTTATGTCTCATCCAGCTGTGGGTCTAGATATGGTCAATCCAGGTTGCATCACAGCCCCTGAACGAATTTTGTAAGAATTTCACTGTCTTTGTTTTACGGGTTTTTAAAAGTAATTTATTTTTATAATGGGGTTTAGCTGCTTTTCACGGCTGTGTTTAAGCGGCTTTACACCCACTTGACTCACTTCCAGACACGTATCAATACATAGGTTTTAAGATTCTTACTAGTCACGTATATTCTTGTGCGGTGAATAGGGGGTGTTGTGTCCAGTTCACTGAGCAAGGAGTAGGTCTTGTCTATTACATATTGGGTGTATGGAACGGTATCTGAGCGAATTTGAAACCCTTGTTTTATGCATCACCCCACCTCACCTTTCCCGTTAAGCAGCCATAGTGTGTTTTCTAAACGTGTGACTCTGTTCTGTTTTGTAATTCAGTTCAAGTGTAGCGGTTTTTACATTCCCTCTATAAGTGATACCTTATGATAAGTGTCTTTTTCTGTGTGACTTATTTCACTTGGAATCGTCGTACCTAAATCCACTCATCTTGCTTCTCCTATCCTTATGACATTGATTTCATGTCTGAGTGATATTCCATTGTACATAAGGACCACAACTTCTTTATCCATTTTTCTCTTTCCTGGGATATTTAAGGTGTCATGAACTGGAGGTTCTTGTCAACAGAGCAGCCCTAAACTTTGGGGTGCCTGTGTCTTGCTGATTTTTAGTTTTCCCAATTTATACGCCCATGAGTGGACGTGCCCTATGCTCCCTAAGCTGTGTTTTTTCGATGTTTCAGGACACACCGTACACTTCTCCAGAGTGGTTGTTGGCAATTAACATCCCGCCTATCAGCGTAGCAAGGCTGCCATTTCTCCATGGCCTGTCCTGCATTTCTGGTTTTGACACTTTTTTAGCATGGCCCTTTTGACCGATGGGAAGCGAGACTTCTTTGTAGCGCTGATTTGCCTTTCCAGGTTGCTTGGTTGGCCAAAAAGGGCGTATGCGTTTTTTCCTGAATATATTCAGGAAAAAACGCATACGCCCTTTTTGGCCAAGGGCATCATTGTCGACCTTTTGCCGCTTTTCATGTGCTTTAAAGGCAATTCGAATCTACCTCCTGAAATCTGTTTCCTGCAATTCTGCCTTGCTTTCAAATCCTCTTCGTTGCCTTCCCTCAATATATTTTTGGACGAGACTTATCATTTATAACTCTGCGGGTTTGTGAATTGCAGTGTCCCTGAGCTCCATTTTTCAACTCGCTTTTTTGGGAGCTGGCCGCAAAAGCGCAGTATTGCCTCAGGCGCTATTGTGCTTCTGGGCAGCAGGCTGAGCCTGTGGTTAATTCTTCTTCCTGATGGGAAAATAGAGTGAGCTGTGCCTGTCCCAACACCTATATCTAGTCTCTCATTGGTTGCCCCTCTTCCCGTTCATCCTCAGGACAAATTGCAACCTGTATGGATCAGGAGCTTAAAGGTGCTGATTCTGCAAGTAGGGAGATTGCTAGTAAAGTAGCTGGAAAGGCGAACCCGAGCACAAGGAGGTGAGAAATGGGGTGCGTTTTAGAAACCTTTCAAAATCACACGGTGTACCATCTTCTGAGTTTCTCATGCATGTTTTCGATGTAGGAAGATGCCCTTGAACCTGGAGATTTGGGACCCATGGGATGGGTACCACGCAGTATTACTTTAAAGGGTCTGCGTTTGCTCACCCAACCTCACCCAACCTGTCAGCCCCAAGAGTGTCCAACCTTATGTCTCATCCAGCTGTGGGTCTAGATATGGTCAATCCAGGTTGCATCACAGCCCCTGAACGAATTTTGTAAGAATTTCTCTCTCTTTCACTGTCTTTGTTTTACGGGTTTTTAAAAGTAATTTATTTTTATAATGGGGTTTAGCTGCTTTTCACGGCTGTGTTTATGCGGCTTTACACCCACTTGACTCACTTCCAGAGAGATATCAATACATAGGTTTTACGATTATTACTAGTCAGATATATTCTTGTGCGGTGAATAGGGGGTGTTGAGTCCAGTTCACTGAGCAAGGAGTAGGCCTTGTCTATTACATATTGGGTGTATGGAACGGTATCTGAGCGAATTTGAAACCCTTGTTTTATGCATCACCCCACCTCACCTTTCCCGTTAAGCAGCCATAGTGTGTTTTCTAAACGTGTGACTCTGTTCCCTTTGTAATTCAGTTCAAGTGTAGCGGTTTTTACATTCCCTCTATAAGTGATAGCTTATGATAAGTGTCTTTTTCTGTGTGACTTAGTTCACTTAGAATCGTCATACCTAAATCCACTCATCTTGCTTCTACTAGCCTTATGACATTGATTTCATGTCTGAGTGATATTCCTTTGTACATAAGGACCACAACTTCTTTATCCATTTTTCTCTTTCCTGGGATATTTAAGGTGTCATGAAGTGGAGGTTCTTGTCAACATAGCAGCCCTAAACTTTGGGGTGCCTGTGTCTTGCTGATTTTTAGTTTTCCCAATTTATACGCCCATGAGTGCACTTGCCCTATGCTCCCTAAGCTGTTTTTTCGATGTTTCAGGACACACCGTACACTTCTCCAGAGTGGCTGTTGGCAATTTACATCCCGCCCATCAGCGTAGCAAGGCTGCCATTTCTCCATGGCCTGTCCTGCATTTCTGGTTTTGACACTTTTTGCAGCATGGCCCTTTTGACCGATGGGAAGCGAGACTTCTTTGTAGCGCTGATTTGCCTTTCCAGGTTGCTTGGTTGGCCAAAAAGGGTGTATCCGTTTTTTCCTGAATATATTCAGGAAAAAACGCATACGCCCTTTTTGGCCAAGGGCATCACTGTCGACGTTTTGCCACTTTTCATGTGCTTTAAAGGCGATTCGAATCTACCTCCTGAAACATGTTTCCTGCAATTCTGCCTTGCTTTCAAATCCTCTTCGTTGCCTTCCCTCAATATATTTGTTGACGAGAGTTACCATTTATAACTCTGCGGGTTTGTGAATGGCAGTGCCCCTGAGCTCCATTTTTCAACTGTCTTTTTTGGGAGCTGGCCGCAAAAGCACGGGATTGCCTCAGGCCCTATTCAGGTTCCGGGGGGCAGGCTGAGCCTGTGGTTAATTCTTCTTCCTGATGGGAAAATAGAGTGACCTGTGCCTGTCCCAACACCTAGATCTAGTCTCTCATTGGTTGCCCCTCTTCCCGTTCATCCTCAGGACAAATTGCAACCTGTACAGAACAGGAGGTTAAAGGTGCTGATTCTCCAAGTAGGGAGATTGCTAGTAAAGTACCTGGAATGGCGAACCCGAGCACAAGGAGATGAGAAATGAGGTGCGTTTTAGAAACCTTTCAAAATCACACGGTGTACCTTATTCTGGGTTTCTCAGCCTGTTTTCGATGTAGGAAGATGCCCTTGAACCTGGAGATTTGGGACCCATGGGATGGGTACCACGCAGTATTACTTTAAAGGTTCTGCGTTTGCTCACCCAACCTCACCCAACCTCTCAGCCCCAAGAGTGTCCACCCTTATGTCTCATCCAGCTGTGGGTCTAGATATGGTCAATCCAGGTTGCATCAAAGCCCCTGAACGAATTATGTAAGAATTTCTCTCTCTTTCACTGTCTTTCTTTTACGGGTTTTTAAAAGTAATTTATTTTTATAATGGGGTTTAGCTGCCTTTCACGGCTGTGTTTATGCGGCTTTACACCCACTTGACTCACTTCCAGAGAGATATCAATACATAGGTTTTACGCTTCTTACTAGTCAGACATATTATTGTGCGGTGAATAGGGGGTGTTGAGTCCAGTTCACTGAGCAAGGAGTTGGTCTTGTCTATTACATATTGGGTGTATGGAACGGTATCTGAGTGAATTTGAAACCCTTGTTTTATGCATCACCCCAACTCACCTTTCCCGTTAAGCAGCCATAGTGTGTTTTCTAAACGTGTGACTCTGTTCTGTTTTGTAATTCAGTTCAAGTGTAGCGGTTTTTACATTCCCTCTCTAAGTGATAGCTTATGATAAGTGTCTTTTTCTGTGTGACTTATTTCACTTAGAATCGTCGTTCCTAAATCCACTCATCTTGCTTCTACTAGCCTTATGACATTGATTTCATGTCTGAGTGATATTCCATTGTACATAAGGACCACAACTTCTTTATCCATTTTTCTCTTTCCTGGGGTATTTACGGTGTCATGAAGTGGAGGTTCTTGTCAACAGAGCTGCCCTAAACTTTGGGGTGCCTGTGTCTTGCTGATTTTTAGTTTTCCCAATTTATACGCCCATGAGTGGACGTGCCCTATGCTCCCTAAGCTGTGTTTTTTTGATGTTTCAGGACACACCGTACACTTCTCCAGAGTGGCTGTTGGCAATTTACATCCCTCCCATCAGCGTAGCAAGGCTGCCATTTCTCCATGGCCTGTCCTGCATTTCTGGTTTTGAAAATTTTTGCAGCATGGCCCTTTTGACCGATGGGAAGCGAGAATTCTTGGTAGCGCTGATTTGCCTTTCCAGGTTGCTTGGTTGGCCAAAAAGGGCGTATGCGTTGTTTCCTGAATATATTCAGGAAACAACGCATACGCCCTTTTTGGCCAAGGTCATCATTGTCGACGTTTTGCCACCTTTCATGTGCTTTAAAGGCGATTCGAATCTACCTCCTGAAACCTGTTTCCTGCAATTCTGCCTTGCTTTCAAAACCTCTTCGTTGCCTTCCCTCAATATATTTGTGGACGAGAGTTATCATTTATAACTCAGCAGGTTTGTGAATTGCAGTGCCCCTGAGCTCCATTTTTCAACTGTCTTTTTTGGGAGCTGGCCGCAAAAGCACGGGATTGCCTCAGGCCCTATTCTGGTTCCCGGCGGCAGGCTGAACCTGTGTTTAATTCTTCTTCCTGATGGGAAAATAGAGTGACCTGTTCCTGTCCCAACACCTAGATCTAGTCTCTCATTGGTTGCCCGTCTTCCCGTTCATCCTCAGGACAAATTGCAACCTGTAGGGAACAGGAGCTTAAAGGTGCTGATTCTCCAAGTAGGGAGATTGCTAGTAAAGTAGCTGGAAAGGCGAACCCCAGCACAAGGAGATGAGAAATGTGGTTCATTTTGGAAACCTTTCAAAATCACACGGTGTACCATCTTCTGGGTTTCTCATGCATGTTTTCGATGTAGGAAGATGCCCTTGAACCTGGAGATTTGGGACCCATGGGATGGGTACCACGCAGTATTACTTTAAAGGGTCTGCGTTTGCTCACCCAACCTCACCAAACCTCTCAGCCCCAACAGTGTCCACCCTTATGTCTCATCCAGCTGTGGGTCTAGATATGGTCAATCCAGGTTGCATCACAGCCCCTGAACGAATTTTGTAAGAATTTCTCTCTCTTTCACTGTCTTTGTTTTACGGGTTTTTAAAAGTAATTTATTTTTATAATGGGGTTTAGCTGCTTTTCACGGCTGTGTTTAAGCGGCTTTACACCCACTTGACTCACTTCCAGACAAGTATCAATACATAGGTTTTAAGATTCTTACTAGTCACGTATATTCTTGTGCGGTGAATAGGGGGTGTTGTGTCCAGTTCACTGAGCAAGGAGTAGGTCTTTTTTATTACATATTGTGTGTATGGAACGGTATCTGAGCGAATTTGAAACCCTTGTTTTATGCATCACCCCACCTCACCTTTCCCGTTAAGCAGCCATAGTGTGTTTTCTAAACGTGTGACTCTGTTCTGTTTTGTAATTCAGTTCAAGTGTAGCGGTTTTTACATTCCCTCTATAAGTGATACCTTATGATAAGTGTCTTTTTCTGTGTGACTTATTTCACTTGGAATCGTCGTACCTAAATCCACTCATCTTGCTTCTCCTAGCCTTATGACATTGATTTCATGTCTGAGTGATATTCCATTGTACATAAGGACCACAACTTCTTTATCCATTTTTCTCTTTCCTGGGATATTTAAGGTGTCATGAACTGGAGGTTCTTGTCAACAGAGCAGCCCTAAACTTTGGGGTGCCTGTGTCTTGCTGATTTTTAGTTTTCCCAATTTATACGCCCATGAGTGGACGTGCCCTATGCTCCCTAAGCTGTGTTTTTTCGATGTTTCAGGACACACCGTACACTTCTCCAGAGTGGCTGTTGGCAATTAACATCCCGCCTATCAGCGTAGCAAGGCTGCCATTTCTCCATGGCCTGTCCTGCATTTCTGGTTTTGACACTTTTTTAGCATGGCCCTTTTGACCGATGGGAAGCGAGACTTCTTTGTAGCCCTGATTTGCATTTCCAGGTTGCTTGGTTGGCCAAAAAGGGCGTATGCGTTTTTTCCTGAATATATTCAGGAAAAAACGCATACGCCCTTTTTGGCCAAGGGCATCATTGTCGACCTTTTGCCGCTTTTCATGTGCTTTAAAGGCAATTCGAATCTACCTCCTGAAATCTGTTTCCTGCAATTCTGCCTTGCTTTCAAATCCTCTTCGTTGCCTTCCCTCAATATATTTTTGGACGAGACTTATCATTTATAACTCTGCGGGTTTGTGAATTGCAGTGTCCCTGAGCTCCATTTTTCAACTCGCTTTTTTGGGAGCTGGCCGCAAAAGCGCAGTATTGCCTCAGGCGCTATTGTGCTTCTGGGCAGCAGGCTGAGCCTGTGGTTAATTCTTCTTCCTGATGGGAAAATAGAGTGAGCTGTGCTGTCCCAACACCTATATCTAGTCTCTCATTGGTTGCCCCTCTTCCCGTTCATCCTCAGGACAAATTGCAACCTGTATGGATCAGGAGCTTAAAGGTGCTGATTCTGCAAGTAGGGAGATTGCTAGTAAAGTAGCTGGAAAGGCGAACCCGAGCACAAGGAGGTGAGAAATGGGGTGCGTTTTAGAAACCTTTCAAAATCACACGGTGTACCATCTTCTGAGTTTCTCATGCATGTTTTCGATGTAGGAAGATGCCCTTGAACCTGGAGATTTGGGACCCATGGGATGGGTACCACGCAGTATTACTTTAAAGGGTCTGCGTTTGCTCACCCAACCTCACCCAACCTGTCAGCCCCAAGAGTGTCCAACCTTATGTCTCATCCAGCTGTGGGTCTAGATATGGTCAATCCAGGTTGCATCACAGCCCCTGAACGAATTTTGTAAGAATTTCTCTCTCTTTCACTGTCTTTGTTTTACGGGTTTTTAAAAGTAATTTATTTTTATAATGGGGTTTAGCTGCTTTTCACGGCTGTGTTTATGCGGCTTTACACCCACTTGACTCACTTCCAGAGAGATATCAATACATAGGTTTTACGATTATTACTAGTCAGATATATTCTTGTGCGGTGAATAGGGGGTGTTGAGTCCAGTTCACTGAGCAAGGAGTAGGCCTTGTCTATTACATATTGGGTGTATGGAACGGTATCTGAGCGAATTTGAAACCCTTGTTTTATGCATCACCCCACCTCACCTTTCCCGTTAAGCAGCCATAGTGTGTTTTCTAAACGTGTGACTCTGTTCCCTTTGTAATTCAGTTCAAGTGTAGCGGTTTTTACATTCCCTCTATAAGTGATAGCTTATGATAAGTGTCTTTTTCTGTGTGACTTAGTTCACTTAGAATCGTCATACCTAAATCCACTCATCTTGCTTCTACTAGCCTTATGACATTGATTTCATGTCTGAGTGATATTCCTTTGTACATAAGGACCACAACTTCTTTATCCATTTTTCTCTTTCCTGGGATATTTAAGGTGTCATGAAGTGGAGGTTCTTGTCAACATAGCAGCCCTAAACTTTGGGGTGCCTGTGTCTTGCTGATTTTTAGTTTTCCCAATTTATACGCCCATGAGTGCACTTGCCCTATGCTCCCTAAGCTGTTTTTTCGATGTTTCAGGACACACCGTACACTTCTCCAGAGTGGCTGTTGGCAATTTACATCCCGCCCATCAGCGTAGCAAGGCTGCCATTTCTCCATGGCCTGTCCTGCATTTCTGGTTTTGACACTTTTTGCAGCATGGCCCTTTTGACCGATGGGAAGCGAGACTTCTTTGTAGCGCTGATTTGCCTTTCCAGGTTGCTTGGTTGGCCAAAAAGGGTGTATCCGTTTTTTCCTGAATATATTCAGGAAAAAACGCATACGCCCTTTTTGGCCAAGGGCATCACTGTCGACGTTTTGCCACTTTTCATGTGCTTTAAAGGCGATTCGAATCTACCTCCTGAAACATGTTTCCTGCAATTCTGCCTTGCTTTCAAATCCTCTTCGTTGCCTTCCCTCAATATATTTGTTGACGAGAGTTACCATTTATAACTCTGCGGGTTTGTGAATGGCAGTGCCCCTGAGCTCCATTTTTCAACTGTCTTTTTTGGGAGCTGGCCGCAAAAGCACGGGATTGCCTCAGGCCCTATTCAGGTTCCGGGGGGCAGGCTGAGCCTGTGGTTAATTCTTCTTCCTGATGGGAAAATAGAGTGACCTGTGCCTGTCCCAACACCTAGATCTAGTCTCTCATTGGTTGCCCCTCTTCCCGTTCATCCTCAGGACAAATTGCAACCTGTACAGAACAGGAGGTTAAAGGTGCTGATTCTCCAAGTAGGGAGATTGCTAGTAAAGTACCTGGAATGGCGAACCCGAGCACAAGGAGATGAGAAATGAGGTGCGTTTTAGAAACCTTTCAAAATCACACGGTGTACCTTATTCTGGGTTTCTCAGCCTGTTTTCGATGTAGGAAGATGCCCTTGAACCTGGAGATTTGGGACCCATGGGATGGGTACCACGCAGTATTACTTTAAAGGTTCTGCGTTTGCTCACCCAACCTCACCCAACCTCTCAGCCCCAAGAGTGTCCACCCTTATGTCTCATCCAGCTGTGGGTCTAGATATGGTCAATCCAGGTTGCATCAAAGCCCCTGAACGAATTATGTAAGAATTTCTCTCTCTTTCACTGTCTTTCTTTTACGGGTTTTTAAAAGTAATTTATTTTTATAATGGGGTTTAGCTGCCTTTCACGGCTGTGTTTATGCGGCTTTACACCCACTTGACTCACTTCCAGAGAGATATCAATACATAGGTTTTACGCTTCTTACTAGTCAGACATATTATTGTGCGGTGAATAGGGGGTGTTGAGTCCAGTTCACTGAGCAAGGAGTTGGTCTTGTCTATTACATATTGGGTGTATGGAACGGTATCTGAATGAATTTGAAACCCTTGTTTTATGCATCACCCCAACTCACCTTTCCCGTTAAGCAGCCATAGTGTGTTTTCTAAACGTGTGACTCTGTTCTGTTTTGTAATTCAGTTCAAGTGTAGCGGTTTTTACATTCCCTCTCTAAGTGATAGCTTATGATAAGTGTCTTTTTCTGTGTGACTTATTTCACTTAGAATCGTCGTTCCTAAATCCACTCATCTTGCTTCTACTAGCCTTATGACATTGATTTCATGTCTGAGTGATATTCCATTGTACATAAGGACCACAACTTCTTTATCCATTTTTCTCTTTCCTGGGGTATTTACGGTGTCATGAAGTGGAGGTTCTTGTCAACAGAGCTGCCCTAAACTTTGGGGTGCCTGTGTCTTGCTGATTTTTAGTTTTCCCAATTTATACGCCCATGAGTGGACGTGCCCTATGCTCCCTAAGCTGTGTTTTTTTGATGTTTCAGGACACACCGTACACTTCTCCAGAGTGGCTGTTGGCAATTTACATCCCGCCCATCAGCGTAGCAAGGCTGCCATTTCTCCATGGCCTGTCCTGCATTTCTGGTTTTGAAAATTTTTGCAGCATGGCCCTTTTGACCGATGGGAAGCGAGAATTCTTGGTAGCGCTGATTTGCCTTTCCAGGTTGCTTGGTTGGCCAAAAAGGGCGTATGCGTTGTTTCCTGAATATATTCAGGAAACAACGCATACGCCCTTTTTGGCCAAGGTCATCATTGTCGACGTTTTGCCACCTTTCATGTGCTTTAAAGGCGATTCGAATCTACCTCCTGAAACCTGTTTCCTGCAATTCTGCCTTGCTTTCAAAACCTCTTCGTTGCCTTCCCTCAATATATTTGTGGACGAGAGTTATCATTTATAACTCAGCAGGTTTGTGAATTGCAGTGCCCCTGAGCTCCATTTTTCAACTGTCTTTTTTGGGAGCTGGCCGCAAAAGCACGGGATTGCCTCAGGCCCTATTCTGGTTCCCGGCGGCAGGCTGAACCTGTGTTTAATTCTTCTTCCTGATGGGAAAATAGAGTGACCTGTTCCTGTCCCAACACCTAGATCTAGTCTCTCATTGGTTGCCCGTCTTCCCGTTCATCCTCAGGACAAATTGCAACCTGTAGGGAACAGGAGCTTAAAGGTGCTGATTCTCCAAGTAGGGAGATTGCTAGTAAAGTAGCTGGAAAGGCGAACCCCAGCACAAGGAGATGAGAAATGTGGTTCATTTTGGAAACCTTTCAAAATCACACGGTGTACCATCTTCTGGGTTTCTCATGCATGTTTTCGATGTAGGAAGATGCCCTTGAACCTGGAGATTTGGGACCCATGGGATGGGTACCACGCAGTATTACTTTAAAGGGTCTGCGTTTGCTCACCCAACCTCACCAAACCTCTCAGCCCCAACAGTGTCCACCCTTATGTCTCATCCAGCTGTGGGTCTAGATATGGTCAATCCAGGTTGCATCACAGCCCCTGAACGAATTTTGTAAGAATTTCTCTCTCTTTCACTGTCTTTGTTTTACGGGTTTTTAAAAGTAATTTATTTTTATAATGGGGTTTAGCTGCTTTTCACGGCTGTGTTTAAGCGGCTTTACACCCACTTGACTCACTTCCAGACAAGTATCAATACATAGGTTTTAAGATTCTTACTAGTCACGTATATTCTTGTGCGGTGAATAGGGGGTGTTGTGTCCAGTTCACTGAGCAAGGAGTAGGTCTTTTTTATTACATATTGTGTGTATGGAACGGTATCTGAGCGAATTTGAAACCCTTGTTTTATGCATCACCCCACCTCACCTTTCCCGTTAAGCAGCCATAGTGTGTTTTCTAAACGTGTGACTCTGTTCTGTTTTGTAATTCAGTTCAAGTGTAGCGGTTTTTACATTCCCTCTATAAGTGATACCTTATGATAAGTGTCTTTTTCTGTGTGACTTATTTCACTTGGAATCGTCGTACCTAAATCCACTCATCTTGCTTCTCCTAGCCTTATGACATTGATTTCATGTCTGAGTGATATTCCATTGTACATAAGGACCACAACTTCTTTATCCATTTTTCTCTTTCCTGGGATATTTAAGGTGTCATGAACTGGAGGTTCTTGTCAACAGAGCAGCCCTAAACTTTGGGGTGCCTGTGTCTTGCTGATTTTTAGTTTTCCCAATTTATACGCCCATGAGTGGACGTGCCCTATGCTCCCTAAGCTGTGTTTTTTCGATGTTTCAGGACACACCGTACACTTCTCCAGAGTGGCTGTTGGCAATTAACATCCCGCCTATCAGCGTAGCAAGGCTGCCATTTCTCCATGGCCTGTCCTGCATTTCTGGTTTTGACACTTTTTTAGCATGGCCCTTTTGACCGATGGGAAGCGAGACTTCTTTGTAGCCCTGATTTGCATTTCCAGGTTGCTTGGTTGGCCAAAAAGGGCGTATGCGTTTTTTCCTGAATATATTCAGGAAAAAACGCATACGCCCTTTTTGGCCAAGGGCATCATTGTCGACCTTTTGCCGCTTTTCATGTGCTTTAAAGGCAATTCGAATCTACCTCCTGAAATCTGTTTCCTGCAATTCTGCCTTGCTTTCAAATCCTCTTCGTTGCCTTCCCTCAATATATTTTTGGACGAGACTTATCATTTATAACTCTGCGGGTTTGTGAATTGCAGTGTCCCTGAGCTCCATTTTTCAACTCGCTTTTTTGGGAGCTGGCCGCAAAAGCGCAGTATTGCCTCAGGCGCTATTGTGCTTCTGGGCAGCAGGCTGAGCCTGTGGTTAATTCTTCTTCCTGATGGGAAAATAGAGTGAGCTGTGCCTGTCCCAACACCTATATCTAGTCTCTCATTGGTTGCCCCTCTTCCCGTTCATCCTCAGGACAAATTGCAACCTGTATGGATCAGGAGCTTAAAGGTGCTGATTCTGCAAGTAGGGAGATTGCTAGTAAAGTAGCTGGAAAGGCGAACCCGAGCACAAGGAGGTGAGAAATGGGGTGCGTTTTAGAAACCTTTCAAAATCACACGGTGTACCATCTTCTGAGTTTCTCATGCATGTTTTCGATGTAGGAAGATGCCCTTGAACCTGGAGATTTGGGACCCATGGGATGGGTACCACGCAGTATTACTTTAAAGGGTCTGCGTTTGCTCACCCAACCTCACCCAACCTGTCAGCCCCAAGAGTGTCCAACCTTATGTCTCATCCAGCTGTGGGTCTAGATATGGTCAATCCAGGTTGCATCACAGCCCCTGAACGAATTTTGTAAGAATTTCTCTCTCTTTCACTGTCTTTGTTTTACGGGTTTTTAAAAGTAATTTATTTTTATAATGGGGTTTAGCTGCTTTTCACGGCTGTGTTTATGCGGCTTTACACCCACTTGACTCACTTCCAGAGAGATATCAATACATAGGTTTTACGATTATTACTAGTCAGATATATTCTTGTGCGGTGAATAGGGGGTGTTGAGTCCAGTTCACTGAGCAAGGAGTAGGCCTTGTCTATTACATATTGGGTGTATGGAACGGTATCTGAGCGAATTTGAAACCCTTGTTTTATGCATCACCCCACCTCACCTTTCCCGTTAAGCAGCCATAGTGTGTTTTCTAAACGTGTGACTCTGTTCCCTTTGTAATTCAGTTCAAGTGTAGCGGTTTTTACATTCCCTCTATAAGTGATAGCTTATGATAAGTGTCTTTTTCTGTGTGACTTAGTTCACTTAGAATCGTCATACCTAAATCCACTCATCTTGCTTCTACTAGCCTTATGACATTGATTTCATGTCTGAGTGATATTCCTTTGTACATAAGGACCACAACTTCTTTATCCATTTTTCTCTTTCCTGGGATATTTAAGGTGTCATGAAGTGGAGGTTCTTGTCAACATAGCAGCCCTAAACATTGGGGTGCCTTTGTCTTGCTGATTTTTAGTTTTCCCAATTTATACGCCCATGAGTGCACTTGCCCTATGCTCCTTAAGCTGTTTTTTCGATGTTTCAGGACACACCGTACACTTCTCCAGAGTGGCTGTTGGCAATTTACATCCCGCCCATCAGCGTAGCAAGGCTGCCATTTCTCCATGGCCTGTCCTGCATTTCTGGTTTTGACACTTTTTGCAGCATGGGCCTTTTGACCGATGGGAAGCGAGACTTCTTTGTAGCGCTGATTTGCCTTTCCAGGTTGCTTGGTTGGCCAAAAAGGGCGTATCCGTTTTTTTCCTGAATATATTCAGGAAAAAACGCATACGCCCTTTTTGGCCAAGGGCATCACTGTCGACGTTTTGCCACTTTTCATGTGCTTTAAAGGCGATTCGAATCTACCTCCTGAAACATGTTTCCTGCAATTCTGCCTTGCTTTCAAATCCTCTTCGTTGCCTTCCCTCAATATATTTGTTGACGAGAGTTACCATTTATAACTCTGCGGGTTTGTGAATGGCAGTGCCCCTGAGCTCCATTTTTCAACTGTCTTTTTTGAGAGCTGGCCGCAAAAGCACGGGATTGCCTCAGGCCCTATTCAGGTTCCGGGGGGCAGGCTGAGCCTGTGGTTAATTCTTCTTCCCGATGGGAAAATAGAGTGACCTGTGCCTGTCCCAACACCTAGATCTAGTCTCTCATTGGTTGCCCTTCTTCCCGTTCATCCTCAGGACAAATTGCAACCTGTACAGAACAGGAGGTTAAAGGTGCTGATTCTCCAAGTAGGGAGATTGCTAGTAAAGTACCTGGAATGGCGAACCCGAGCACAAGGAGATGAGAAATGAGGTGCGTTTTAGAAACCTTTCAAAATCACACGGTGTACCTTATTCTGGGTTTCTCATGCATGTTTTCGATGTAGGAAGATGCCCTTGAACCTGGAGATTTGGGACCCATGGGATGGGTACCACGCAGTATTACTTTAAAGGTTCTGCGTTTGCTCACCCAACCTCACCCAACCTCTCAGCCCCAAGAGTGTCCACCCTTATGTCTCATCCAGCTGTGGGTCTAGATATGGTCAATCCAGGTTGCATCAAAGCCCCTGAACGATTTATGTAAGAATTTCTCTCTCTTTCACTGTCTTTCTTTTACGGGTTTTTAAAAGTAATTTATTTTTATAATGGGGTTTAGCTGCCTTTCATGGCTGTGTTTATGCGGCTTTACACCCACTTGACTCACTTCCAGAGAGATATCAATACATAGGTTTTACGCTTCTTACTAGTCAGACATATTATTGTGCGGTGAATAGGGGGTGTTGAGTCCAGTTCACTGAGCAAGGAGTTGGTCTTGTCTATTACATATTGGGTGTATGGAACGGTATCTGAGTGAATTTGAAACCCTTGTTTTATGCATCACCCCAACTCACCTTTCCCGTTAAGCAGCCATAGTGTGATTTCTAAACGTGTGACTCTGTTCTGTTTTGTAATTCAGTTCAAGTGTAGCGGTTTTTACATTCCCTCTCTAAGTGATAGCTTATGATAAGTGTCTTTTTCTGTGTGACTTATTTCACTTAGAATCGTCGTTCCTAAATCCACTCATCTTGCTTCTACTAGCCTTATGACATTGATTTCATGTCTGAGTGATATTCCATTGTACATAAGGACCACAACTTCTTTATCCATTTTTCTCTTTCCTGGGGTATTTACGGTGTCATGAAGTGGAGGTTCTTGTCAACAGAGCTGCCCTAAACTTTGGGGTGCCTGTGTCTTGCTGATTTTTAGTTTTCCCAATTTATACGCCCATGAGTGGACGTGCCCTATGCTCCCTAAGCTGTGTTTTTTTGATGTTTCAGGACACACCGTACACTTCTCCAGAGTGGCTGTTGGCAATTTACATCCCTCCCATCAGCGTAGCAAGGCTGCCATTTCTCCATGGCCTGTCCTGCATTTCTGGTTTTGAAAATTTTTGCAGCATGGCCCTTTTGACCGATGGGAAGCGAGAATTCTTGGTAGCGCTGATTTGCCTTTCCAGGTTGCTTGGTTGGCCAAAAAGGGCGTATGCGTTTTTTCCTGAATATATTCAGGAAACAACGCATACGCCCTTTTTGGCCAAGGTCATCATTGTCGACGTTTTGCCACCTTTCATGTGCTTTAAAGGCGATTCGAATCTACCTCCTGAAACCTGTTTCCTGCAATTCTGCCTTGCTTTCAAATCCTCTTCGTTGCCTTCCCTCAATATATTTGTGGACGAGAGTTATCATTTATAACTCAGCAGGTTTGTGAATTGCAGTGCCCCTGAGCTCCATTTTTCAACTGTCTTTTTTGGGAGCTGGCCGCAAAAGCACGGGATTGCCTCAGGCCCTATTCTGGTTCCCGGCGGCAGGCTGAACCTGTGTTTAATTCTTCTTCCTGATGGGAAAATAGAGTGACCTGTGCCTGTCCCAACACCTAGATCTAGTCTCTCATTGGTTGCCCGTCTTCCCGTTCATCCTCAGGACAAATTGCAACCTGTAGGGAACAGGAGCTTAAAGGTGCTGATTCTCCAAGTAGGGAGATTGCTAGTAAAGTAGCTGGAAAGGCGAACCCCAGCACAAGGAGATGAGAAATGTGGTTCATTTTGGAAACCATTCAAAATCACACGGTGTACCATCTTCTGGGTTTCTCATGCATGTTTTCGATGTAGGAAGATGCCCTTGAACCTGGAGATTTGGGACCCATGGGATGGGTACCACGCAGTATTACTTTAAAGGGTCTGCGTTTGCTCACCCAACCTCACCAAACCTCTCAGCCCCAACAGTGTCCACCCTTATGTCTCATCCAGCTGTGGGTCTAGATATGGTCAATCCAGGTTGCATCACAGCCCCTGAACGAATTTTGTAAGAATTTCTCTCTCTTTCACTGTCTTTGTTTTACGGGTTTTTAAAAGTAATTTATTTTTATAATGGGGTTTAGCTGCTTTTCACGGCTGTGTTTAAGCGGCTTTACACCCACTTGCCTCACTTCCAGACACGTATCAATACATAGGTTTTAAGATTCTTACTAGTCACGTATATTCTTGTGCGGTGAATAGGGGGTGTTGTGTCCAGTTCACTGAGCAAGGAGTAGGTCTTGTCTATTACATATTGGGTGTATGGAACGGTATCTGAGCGAATTTGAAACCCTTGTTTTATGCATCACCCCACCTCACCTTTCCCGTTAAGCAGCCATAGTGTGTTTTCTAAACGTGTGACTCTGTTCTGTTTTGTAATTCAGTTCAAGTGTAGCGGTTTTTACATTCCCTCTATAAGTGATACCTTATGATAAGTGTCTTTTTCTGTGTGACTTATTTCACTTGGAATCGTCGTACCTAAATCCACTCATCTTGCTTCTCCTATCCTTATGACATTGATTTCATGTCTGAGTGATATTCCATTGTACATAAGGACCACAACTTCTTTATCCATTTTTCTCTTTCCTGGGATATTTAAGGTGTCATGAACTGGAGGTTCTTGTCAACAGAGCAGCCCTAAACTTTGGGGTGCCTGTGTCTTGCTGATTTTTAGTTTTCCCAATTTATACGCCCATGAGTGGACGTGCCCTATGCTCCCTAAGCTGTGTTTTTTCGATGTTTCAGGACACACCGTACACCTCTCCAGAGTGGCTGTTGGCAATTAACATCCCGCCTATCAGCGTAGCAAGTCTGCCATTTCTCCATGGCCTGTCCTGCATTTCTGGTTTTGACACTTTTTTCAGCATGGCCCTTTGGACCGATGGGAAGCGAGACTTCTTTGTAGCGCTGATTTGCCTTTCCAGGTTGCTTGGTTGGCCAAAAAGGGCGTATGCGTTTTTTCCTGAATATATTCAGGAAAAAACGCATACGCCCTTTTTGGCCAAGGGCATCATTGTCGACCTTTTGCCGCTTTTCATGTGCTTTAAAGGCAATTCGAATCTACCTCCTGAAATCTGTTTCCTGCAATTCTGCCTTGCTTTCAAATCCTCTTCGTTGCCTTCCCTCAATATATTTTTGGACGAGACTTATCATTTATAACTCTGCGGGTTTGTGAATTGCAGTGTCCCTGAGCTCCATTTTTCAACTCGCTTTTTTGGGAGCTGGCCGCAAAAGCGCAGTATTGCCTCAGGCGCTATTGTGCTTCTGGGCAGCAGGCTGAGCCTGTGGTTAATTCTTCTTCCTGATGGGAAAATAGAGTGAGCTGTGCCTGTCCCAACACCTATATCTAGTCTCTCATTGGTTGCCCCTCTTCCCGTTCATCCTCAGGACAAATTGCAACCTGTAGGGAACAGGAGCTTAAAGGTGCTGATTCTGCAAGTAGGGAGATTGCTAGTAAAGTAGCTGGAAAGGCGAACCCGAGCACAAGGAGGTGAGAAATGGGGTGCGTTTTAGAAACCTTTCAAAATCACACGGTGTACCATCTTCTGAGTTTCTCATGCATGTTTTCGATGTAGGAAGATGCCCTTGAACCTGGAGATTTGGGACCCATGGGATGGGTACCACGCAGTATTACTTTAAAGGGTCTGCGTTTGCTCACCCAACCTCACCCAACCTGTCAGCCCCAAGAGTGTCCAACCTTATGTCTCATCCAGCTGTGGGTCTAGATATGGTCAATCCAGGTTGCATCACAGCCCCTGAACGAATTTTGTAAGAATTTCTCTCTCTTTCACTGTCTTTGTTTTACGGGTTTTTAAAAGTAATTTATTTTTATAATGGGGTTTAGCTGCTTTTCACGGCTGTGTTTATGCGGCTTTACACCCACTTGACTCACTTCCAGAGAGATATCAATACATAGGTTTTACGATTATTACTAGTCAGATATATTCTTGTGCGGTGAATAGGGGGTGTTGAGTCCAGTTCACTGAGCAAGGAGTAGGCCTTGTCTATTACATATTGGGTGTATGGAACGGTATCTGAGCGAATTTGAAACCCTTGTTTTATGCATCACCCCACCTCACCTTTCCCGTTAAGCAGCCATAGTGTGTTTTCTAAACGTGTGACTCTGTTCCCTTTGTAATTCAGTTCAAGTGTAGCGGTTTTTACATTCCCTCTATAAGTGATAGCTTATGATAAGTGTCTTTTTCTGTGTGACTTAGTTCACTTAGAATCGTCATACCTAAATCCACTCATCTTGCTTCTACTAGCCTTATGACATTGATTTCATGTCTGAGTGATATTCCTTTGTACATAAGGACCACAACTTCTTTATCCATTTTTCTCTTTCCTGGGATATTTAAGGTGTCATGAAGTGGAGGTTCTTGTCAACATAGCAGCCCTAAACATTGGGGTGCCTGTGTCTTGCTGATTTTTAGTTTTCCCAATTTATACGCCCATGAGTGCACTTGCCCTATGCTCCCTAAGCTGTTTTTTCGATGTTTCAGGACACACCGTACACTTCTCCAGAGTGGCTGTTGGCAATTTACATCCCGCCCATCAGCGTAGCAAGGCTGCCATTTCTCCATGGCCTGTCCTGCATTTCTGGTTTTGACACTTTTTGCAGCATGGCCCTTTTGACCGATGGGAAGCGAGACTTCTTTGTAGCGCTGATTTGCCTTTCCAGGTTGCTTGGTTGGCCAAAAAGGGCGTATCCGTTTTTTCCTGAATATATTCAGGAAAAAACGCATACGCCCTTTTTGGCCAAGGGCATCACTGTCGACGTTTTGCCACTTTTCATGTGCTTTAAAGGCGATTCGAATCTACCTCCTGAAACATGTTTCCTGCAAATCTGCCTTGCTTTCAAATCCTCTTCGTTGCCTTCCCTCAATATATTTGTTGACGAGAGTTACCATTTATAACTCTGCGGGTTTGTGAATGGCAGTGCCCCTGAGCTCCATTTTTCAACTGTCTTTTTTGAGAGCTGGCCGCAAAAGCACGGGATTGCCTCAGGCCCTATTCAGGTTCCGGGGGGCAGGCTGAGCCTGTGGTTAATTCTTCTTCCCGATGGGAAAATAGAGTGACCTGTGCCTGTCCCAACACCTAGATCTAGTCTCTCATTGGTTGCCCCTCTTCCCGTTCATCCTCAGGACAAATTGCAACCTGTACAGAACAGGAGGTTAAAGGTGCTGATTCTCCAAGTAGGGAGATTGCTAGTAAAGTACCTGGAATGGCGAACCCGAGCACAAGGAGATGAGAAATGAGGTGCGTTTTAGAAACCTTTCAAAATCACACGGTGTACCTTATTCTGGGTTTCTCATGCATGTTTTCGATGTAGGAAGATGCCCTTGAACCTGGAGATTTGGGACCCATGGGATGGGTACCACGCAGTATTACTTTAAAGGTTCTGCGTTTGCTCACCCAACCTCACCCAACCTCTCAGCCCCAAGAGTGTCCACCCTTATGTCTCATCCAGCTGTGGGTCTAGATATGGTCAATCCAGGTTGCATCAAAGCCCCTGAACGAATTATGTAAGAATTTCTCTCTCTTTCACTGTCTTTCTTTTACGGGTTTTTAAAAGTAATTTATTTTTATAATGGGGTTTAGCTGCCTTTCACGGCTGTGTTTATGCAGCTTTACACCCACTTGACTCACTTCCAGAGAGATATCAATACATAGGTTTTACGCTTCTTACTAGTCAGACATATTATTGTGCGGTGAATAGGGGGTGTTGAGTCCAGTTCACTGAGCAAGGAGTTGGTCTTGTCTATTACATATTGGGTGTATGGAACGGTATCTGAGTGAATTTGAAACCCTTGTTTTATGCATCACCCCAACTCACCTTTCCCGTTAAGCAGCCATAGTGTGTTTTCTAAAGGTGTGACTCTGTTCTGTTTTGTAATTCAGTTCAAGTGTAGCGGTTTTTACATTCCCTCTCTAAGTGATAGCTTATGATAAGTGTCTTTTTCTGTGTGACTTATTTCACTTAGAATCGTCGTTCCTAAATCCACTCATCTTGCTTCTACTAGCCTTATGACATTGATTTCATGTCTGAGTGATATTCCATTGTACATAAGGACCACAACTTCTTTATCCATTTTTCTCTTTCCTGGGGTATTTACGGTGTCATGAAGTGGAGGTTCTTGTCAACAGAGCTGCCCTAAACTTTGGGGTGCCTGTGTCTTGCTGATTTTTAGTTTTCCCAATTTATACGCCCATGAGTGGACGTGCCCTATGCTCCCTAAGCTGTGTTTTTTTGATGTTTCAGGACACACCGTACACTTCTCCAGAGTGGCTGTTGGCAATTTACATCCCTCCCATCAGCGTAGCAAGGCTGCCATTTCTCCATGGCCTGTCCTGCATTTCTGGTTTTGAAAATTTTTGCAGCATGGCCCTTTTGACCGATGGGAAGCGAGAATTCTTGGTAGCGCTGATTTGCCTTTCCAGGTTGCTTGGTTGGCCAAAAAGGGCGTATGCGTTTTTTCTTGAATATATTCAGGAAACAACGCATACGCCCTTTTTGGCCAAGGTCATCATTGTCGACGTTTTGCCACCTTTCATGTGCTTTAAAGGCGATTCGAATCTACCTCCTGAAACCTGTTTCCTGCAATTCTGCCTTGCTTTCAAATCCTCTTCGTTGCCTTCCCTCAATATATTTGTGGACGAGAGTTATCATTTATAACTCAGCAGGTTTGTGAATTGCAGTGCCCCTGAGCTCCATTTTTCAACTGTCTTTTTTGGGAGCTGGCCGCAAAAGCACGGGATTGCCTCAGGCCCTATTCTGGTTCCCGGCGGCAGGCTGAACCTGTGTTTAATTCTTCTTCCTGATGGGAAAATAGAGTGACCTGTGCCTGTCCCAACACCTAGATCTAGTCTCTCATTGGTTGCCCGTCTTCCCGTTCATCCTCAGGACAAATTGCAACCTGTAGGGAACAGGAGCTTAAAGGTGCTGATTCTCCAAGTAGGGAGATTGCTAGTAAAGTAGCTGGAAAGGCGAACCCCAGCACAAGGAGATGAGAAATGTGGTTCATTTTGGAAACCTTTCAAAATCACACGGTGTACCATCTTCTGGGTTTCTCATGCATGTTTTCGATGTAGGAAGATGCCCTTGAACCTGGAGATTTGGGACCCATGGGATGGGTACCACGCAGTATTACTTTAAAGGGTCTGCGTTTGCTCACCCAACCTCACCAAAACTCTCAGCCCCAACAGTGTCCACCCTTATGTCTCATCCAGCTGTGGGTCTAGATATGGTCAATCCAGGTTGCATCACAGCCCCTGAACGAATTTTGTAAGAATTTCTCTCTCTTTCACTGTCTTTGTTTTACGGGTTTTTAAAAGTAATTTATTTTTATAATGGGGTTTAGCTGCTTTTCACGGCTGTGTTTAAGCGGCTTTACACCCACTTGACTCACTTCCAGAGAGATATCAATACATAGGTTTTACGATTATTACTAGTCACGTATATTCTTGTGCGGTGAATAGGGGGTGTTGTGTCCAGTTCACTGAGCAAGGAGTAGGTCTTGTCTATTACATATTGGGTGTATGGAACGGTATCTGAGCGAATTTGAAACCCTTGTTTTATGCATCACCCCACCTCACCTTTCCCGTTAAGCAGCCATAGTGTGTTTTCTAAACGTGTGACTCTGTTCTGTTTTGTAATTCAGTTCAAGTGTAGCGGTTTTTACATTCCCTCTATAAGTGATACCTTATGATAAGTGTCTTTTTCTGTGTGACTTATTTCACTTGGAATCGTCGTACCTAAATCCACTCATCTTGCTTCTCCTATCCTTATGACATTGATTTCATGTCTGAGTGATATTCCATTGTACATAAGGACCACAACTTCTTTATCCATTTTTCTCTTTCCTGGGATATTTAAGGTGTCATGAACTGGAGGTTCTTGTCAACAGAGCAGCCCTAAACTTTGGGGTGCCTGTGTCTTGCTGATTTTTAGTTTTCCCAATTTATACGCCCATGAGTGGACGTGCCCTATGCTCCCTAAGCTGTGTTTTTTCGATGTTTCAGGACACACCGTACACTTCTCCAGAGTGGCTGTTGGCAATTAACATCCCGCCTATCAGCGTAGCAAGGCTGCCATTTCTCCATGGCCTGTCCTGCATTTCTGGTTTTGACACTTTTTTAGCATGGCCCTTTTGACCGATGGGAAGCGAGACTTCTTTGTAGCGCTGATTTGCCTTTCCAGGTTGCTTGGTTGGCCAAAAAGGGCGTATGCGTTTTTTCCTGAATATATTCAGGAAAAAACGCATACGCCCTTTTTGCCCAAGGGCATCATTGTCGACCTTTTGCCGCTTTTCATGTGCTTTAAAGGCGATTCGAATCTACCTCCTGAAATCTGTTTCCTGCAATTCTGCCTTGCTTTCAAATCCTCTTCGTTGCCTTCCCTCAATATATTTTTGGACGAGACTTATCATTTATAACTCTGCAGGTTTGTGAATTGCAGTGCCCCTGAGCTCCATTTTTCAACTCGCTTTTTTGGGAGCTGGCCGCAAAAGCGCGGGTATGCCTCAGGCCCTATGCTGGTTCTGGGTGGCAGGCTGAGCCTGTGGTTATTTCTTTTTCCTGATGGGAAAATAGAGTGACCTGTGCCTGTCCCAACACCTAGATCTAGTCTCTCATTGGTTGCCCCTCTTCCCGTTCATCCTCAGGACAAATTGCAACCTGTACGGAACAGGAGGTTAAAGGTGCTGATTCTCCAAGTAGGGTGATTGCTACTAAAATAGCTGGAATGGCGAACCCGAGCACAAGGAGATGAGAAATGAGGTGCGTTTTAGAAACCTTTCAAAATCACACGGTGTACCATCTTCTGGGTTCCTCATGCAAGTTTTCAATGTAGGAAGATGCCCTTGAACCTGGAGATTTGGGACCCATGGGATGGGTACCACGCAGTATTACCTTAAAGGGTCTGTGTTGGCTCACCCAACCTCACCAAACCTCTCAGCCCCAAGAGTGTCCACCCTATGTCTCATCCAGCTGTGGCTCTAGATATGGTCAATCCAGGTTGCGTCACACCCCTGAATGAATTTTGTAAGAATTTCTCTCTCTTTCACTGTCTTTGTTTCATGGGTTTTTAAAACTAATTTATTTTTATAATGGGGTTTAGCTGCTTTTCACAGCTGTGTTTTTGCGGCTTTACACACACTTGACTCACTTCCGGAGAGATATCAATACATAGGTTTTAAGATTCTCACTAGTCAGATATATTCTTGTGCGGTGAATAGGGGGTGTTGAGTCCAGTTCACTGAGCAAGGAGTAGGTCTTGTCTATTACATATTGGGTGTATGGAACGGTATCTGAGCTAATTTGAAATCCTTGTTTTATGCATCACACCACCTCATCTTTCCCGTTAAGCAGCCATAGTGTGTTTTCTACACGTGTGACTCTGTTCTCTTTTGTAATTCAGTTCAAGTGTAGCAGTTTTTACATTCCCTCTATACGTGATAGCTTATGATAAGTGTCTTTTTCTGTGTGACTTATTTCACTTAGAGTCGTCGTACCTAAATCCACTCATCATGCTGCTACTAGCCTTATGACATTGATTTCATGGCTGAGTGATATTCCATTGTACATAAGGACCACAACTTCTTTATCCATTTTTCACTTTCCTGGGATATTTAAGGTGTCATGAAGTGGAGGTTCTTGTCAACAGAGCAGCCCTAAACGTTGGGGTGCCTGTGTCTTGCTGATTTTTAGTTTTCCCAATTTATACGCCCATGAGTGGAAGTGCCCTATGCTCCCTAAGCTGTGTTTTTTCGATGTTTAAGGCCACACCGTACACTTCTCCAGAGTGGCTGCTGGCAATTTACATCCCGCCCATCAGTGTAGCAAGGCTCCCATTTCTCCATGGCCTGTCCTGCTTTTGTGGTTTTGACACATTTTTCAGCTTGGCCCTTTTGACCGATTCGAAGCGAGACTCCTTTGTAGTGCTGATTTGCCTTTCCATGTTGCTTGGTTGGCCTAAAAGGGCGTATGCGTTTTTTCCTGAATATATTCAGGAAAAAACGCATACGCCCTTTTTGGCCAAGGGCATCATTGTCAACGTTTTGCCGCTTTTCATGTGCTTTAAAGCCGATTCGAATCTACCTCCTGAAACCAGTTTCCTGCAATTCTGCCTAGCTTTCAAATGCTCTTCGTTGCCTTCCCTCAATATATTTGTGGACGAGAGTTATCATTTATAACTCTGCAGGTTTGTGAATTGCAGTACCCATGTGCTCCATTTTTCAACTGGCTTTTTTGGGACGTGGCCGCAGAAGCGCGGGATTGCCTCAGGCCCTATTCTGGTTCCTGGCGGCAGGCTGAGCCTGTGGTTAATTCTTCTTCCTGATGTGAAAATAGAGTGACCTGTGCCTGTCCCAACACCTAGATCTAGTCTCTCATTGGTTGCCCCTCTTCCCGTTCATCCTCAGGACAAAGTGCAACCTGTATGGAACAGGAGGTTAAAGGTGCTGTTTCTCCAACTAGGGAGATTACTAGTTAAGAAGCTGGAATGGCGAACCCGAGCACAAGGAGATGAGAAATGAGGTGCGTTTCAGAAACCTTTCCCGTTCAGACGGTGTACCATCTTCTAGGTTTCTCATGCATGTTTTCGATGTAGGAAGATTCCCTTGAACCTGGACATTTGGGACCCATGGGATGGGTACCACACAGTATTACTTTAAAGGGTCTGCGTTTGCTCACCCAACCTCACCAAACCTCTCATCCCCAAGAGTGTCCACCCTTATGTCTCATCCAGCTGTGGGTCTAGATATGGTCAATCCAGGTTGCATCACAGCTTCTGAACGAATTTTGTAAGAATTTCTCTCTCTTTCACTGTCTTTGTTTTACGGGTTTTTAAAAGTAATTTATTTTTATAATGGGGTTTAGCTGCTTTTCACGGCTGTGTTTATGCGGATTTACACTCACTTGACTCACTTCCAGAGAGATATCAATACATAGGTTTTACGATTCTTACTAGTCAGACATATTATTGTGCGGTGAATAGGGGGTGTTGAGTCCAGTTCACTGAGCAAGGAGTAGGTCTTGTCTATTACATATTGGGTGTATGGAACGGTATCTGAGCGAATTTGAAGCCCTTGTTTTATGCAACACCCCACCTCACCTTTCCCGTTAAGCAGCCATAGTGTGTTTTCTAAACGTGTGACTCTGTTCTGTTTTGTAATTCAGTTCAAGTGTAGCGGTTTTTACATTCCCTCTCTAAGTGATAGCTTATGATAAGTGTCTTTTTCTGTGTGACTTATTTCACTTAGAATCGTCGTTCCTAAATCCACTCATCTTGCTTCTACTAGCCTTATGACATTGATTTCATGTCTGAGTGATATTCCATTGTACATAAGGACCACAACTTCTTTATCCATTTTTCTCTTTCCTGGGATATTTACGGTGTCATGAAGTGGAGGTTCTTGTCAACAGAGCTGCCCTAAACTTTGGGGTGCCTGTGTCTTGCTGATTTTTATTTTTCCCAATTTATACGCCCATGAGTGGACGTGCCCTATGCTCCCTAAGCTGTGTTTTTTCGATGTTTCAGGACACACCGTACACTTCTCCAGAGTGGCTGTTGGCAATTTACATCCCTCCCATCAGCGTAGCAAGGCTGCCATTTCTCCATGGCCTGTCCTGCATTTCTGGTTTTGAAAATTTTTGCAGCATGGCCCTTTTGACTGATGGGAAGCGAGAATTCTTGGTAGCGCTGATTTGCCTTTCCAGGTTGCTTGGTTGGCCAAAAAGGGCGTATGCGTTGTTTCCTGAATATATTCAGGAAACAACGCATACGCCCTTTTTGGCCAAGGTCATCATTGTCGACGTTTTGCCACCTTTCATGTGCTTTAAAGGCGATTCGAATCTACCTCCTGAAACCTGTTTCCTGCAATTCTGCCTTGCTTTCAAATCCTCTTCGTTGCCTTCCCTCAATATATTTGTGGACGAGAGTTATCATTTATAACTCAGCAGGTTTGTGAATTGCAGTGCCCCTGAGCTCCATTTTTCAACTGTCTTTTTTGGGAGCTGGCCGCAAAAGCACGGGATTGCCTCAGGCCCTATTCTGGTTCCCGGCGGCAGGCTGAACCTGTGTTTAATTCTTCTTCCTGATGGGAAAATAGAGTGACCTGTGCCTGTCCCAACACCTAGATCTAGTCTCTCATTGGTTGCCCGTCTTCCCGTTCATCCTCAGGACAAATTGCAACCTGTAGGGAACAGGAGCTTAAAGGTGCTGATTCTCCAAGTAGGGAGATTGCTAGTAAAGTATCTGGAAAGGCGAACCCCAGCACAAGGAGATGAGAAATGTGGTTCATTTTGGAAACCTTTCAAAATCACACGGTGTACCATCTTCTGGGTTTCTCATGCATGTTTTCGACGTAGGAAGATGCCCTTGAACCTGGAGATTTGGGACCCATGGGATGGGTACCACGCAGTATTACTTTAAAGGGTCTGCGTTTGCTCACCCAACCTCACCAAACCTCTCAGCCCCAAGAGTGTCCACCCTTATGTCTCATCCAGCTGTGGGTCTAGATATGGTCAATCCAGGTTGCATCACAGCCCCTGAACGAATTTTGTAAGAATTTCTCTCTCTTTCACTGTCTTTGTTTTACGGGTTTTTAAAAGTAATTTATTTTTATAATGGGGTTTAGCTGCTTTTCACGGCTGTGTTTAAGCTGCTTACACCCACTTGACTCACTTCCAGACACATATCAATACATAGGTTTTAAGATTCTTACTAGTCACGTATATTCTTGTGCGGTGAATAGGGGGTGTTGTGTCCAGTTCACTGAGCAAGGAGTAGGTCTTTTCTATTACATATTGGGTGTATGGAACGGTATCTGAGCGAATTTGAAACCCTTGTTTTATGCATCACCCCACCTCACCTTTCCCGTTAAGCAGCCATAGTGTGTTTTCTAAACGTGTGACTCTGTTCTGTTTTGTAATTCAGTTCAAGTGTAGCGGTTTTTACATTCCCTCTATAAGTGATACCTTATGATAAGTGTCTTTTTCTGTGTGACTTATTTCACTTGGAATCGTCGTACCTAAATCCACTCATCTTGTTTCTCCTAGCCTTATGACATTGATTTCATGTCTGAGTGATATTCCATTGTACATAAGGACCACAACTTCTTTATCCATTTTTCTCTTTCCTGGGATATTTAAGGTGTCATGAACTGGAGGTTCTTGTCAACAGAGCAGCCCTAAACTTTGGGGTGCCTGTGTCTTGCTGATTTTTAGTTTTCCCAATTTATACGCCCATGAGTGGACGTGCCCTATGCTCCCTAAGCTGTGTTTTTTCGATGTTTCTGGACACACCGTACACTTATCCAGAGTGGCTGTTTGCAATTAACATCCCGCCTATCAGCGTAGCAAGGCTGCCATTTCTCCATGGCCTGTCCTGCATTTCTGGTTTTGACACTTTTTTAGCATGGCCCTTTTCACCGATGGGAAGCGAGACTTCTTTGTAGCGCTGATTTGCCTTTCCAGGGTGCTTGGTTGGCCAAAAAGGGCGTATGCGTTTTTTCCTGAATATATTCAGGAAAAAACGCATACGCCCTTTTTGCCCAAGGGCATCATTGTCCACGTTTGGCCGATTTTCATGTGCTTTAAAGGCGATTCGAATCTACCTCCTGAAATCTGTTTCCTGCAATTCTGCCTTGCTTTCAAATCCTCTTCGTTCCATTCCCTCAATATATCTGTGGATGAGAGTTATCATTTATAACTCTGCGGGTTTGTGAATTGCAGTGTCCCTGAGCTCCATTTTTCAACTCGCTTTTTTGGGAGCTGGCCGCAAAAGCGCAGTATTGCCTCAGGCGCTATTGTGCTTCTGGGCGGCAGGCTGAGCCTGTGGTTAATTGTTCTTCCTGATGGGAAAATAGAGTGACCTGTGCCTGTCCCAACACCTAGATATAGTCTCTCATTGGTTGCCCCTCTTCCCGTTCATCCTCAGGACAAATTGCAACCTGTATGGATCAGGAGCTTAACGGTGCTGATTCTGCAAGTAGGGAGATTGCTAGTAAAGTAGCTGGAAAGGCGAACCCGAGCACAAAGAGGTGAGAAATGGGGTGCGTTTTAGAAACCTTTCAAAATCACACGGTGTACCATCTTCTGAGATTCTCATGCATGTTTTCGATGTAGGAAGATGCCCTTCAAACTGGAGATTTGGGACCCATGGGATGGGTACCACGCAGTATTACTTTAAAGGGTCTGCATTTGCTCACCCAACCTCACCAAACCTCTCATCCCCAAGAGTGTCCACCCTTATGTCTCATCCAGCTGTGGGTCTAGATATGGTCAATCCAGGTTGCATCACAGCCTCTGAACGAATTTTGTAAGAATTTCTCTCTCTTTCACTGTCTTTGTTTTACGGGTTTTTAAAAGTAATTTATTTTTATAATGGGGTTTAGCTGCTTTTCACGGCTGTGTTTATGCGGATTTACACTCACTTGACTCACTTCCAGAGAGATATCAATACATAGGTTTTAAGATTCTTACTAGTCACATATATTCTTGTGCGGTGAATAGGGGGTGTTGAGTCCAGTTCACTGAGCAAGGAGTAGGTCTTGTCTATTACATATTGGGTGTATGGAACGGTATCTGAGCGAATTTGAAACCCTTGTTTTATGCATCACCCCACCTCACCTTTCCCGTTAAGCAGCCATAGTGTGTTTTCTAAACGTGTGAGTCTGTTCTGTTTTGTATTTCAGTTCAACTGTAGCGGTTTTTACATTCCCTCTATAAGTGATAGCTTATGATAAGTGTCTTTTTCTGTGTGACTTATTTCACTTAGAATCGTCGTACCTAAGTTCACTCATCTTGCTTCTACTTGCCTTATGACATTGATTTCATATCTGAGTGATATTCCATTGTACATAAGGACCACAACTTCTTTATCCATTTTTCTCTTTCCGGGGATATTTAAGGTGTCATGAAGTGGAGGTTCTTGTCAACAGAGCAGCCCTAAACTTTGGGGTGCCTGTGTCTTGCTGATTTTTAGTTTTCCCAATTTATACGCCCATGAGTGGACGTTCCCTATGCTCCCTAAGCTGTGTTTTTTCGATGTTTCAGGACACACCGTACACTTCTCCAGAGTGGCTGCTGGCAATTTACATCCCGCCCATCAGCGTAGCAAGGCTCCAATTTCTCCATGGCCTGTCCTGCATTTGTGGTTTTGACACTTTTATCAGCATGGCCCTTTAGACCAATGGGAAGCGAGACTTCTTTGTAGCGCTGATTTGCCTTTCCAGGTTGCTTGGTTGGCCAAAAAGGGCGTATGCGTTTTTTCCTGAATATATTCAGGAAAAAACGCATACGCCCTTTTTGGCCAAGGGCATCATTGTCGACGTTTTGCCGCTTTTCATGTGCTTTAAAGGCGATTTGAATCTACCTCCTGAAATCTGTTTCCTGCAGTTCTGCCTTGCTTTCAAATCCTCTTCGTTGCCTTCCCTCAATATATTTGTGGACGAGAGTTATCATTTATAATTCTGCAGGTTTGTGAATTGCAGTGCCCCTCAGCTCTATTTTTCAACTCGCTTTTTTGGGAGCTGGCCTCAAATCGCGGGATTGCCTCAGGCACTATTCTGATTCCGGGCGGCAGGCTGAGCCTGTGCTTAATTCTTCTTCCTGATGGGAAAATAGAGTGACCTGTGCCTGTCCCAACACCTAGATCTAGTCTCTCATTGGTTGCCCCTCTTCCCGTTCATCCTCAGGACAAATTGCAACCTGTATGGATCAGGAGCTTAAAGGTGCTGATTCTGCAAGTAGGGAGATTGCTAGTAAATTAGCTGGAAAGGCGAACCCGAGCTCAAAGAGATGAGAAATGGGGTGCGTTTTAGAAACCTTTCAAAATCACACGGTGTACCATCTTCTGAGTTTCTCATGCATGTTTTCGATGTAGGAAGATGCCCTTGAAACTGGAGATTTGGGACCCATGGGATGGGTACCACGCAGTATTATTTTAAAGGGTCTGCGTTTGCTCACCCAACCTCACCCAACCTGTCAGCCCCAAGAGTGTCCAACCTTATTTCTCATCCAGCTGTGGGTCTAGATATGGTCAATCCAGGTTGCATCACAGCCCCTGAACGAATTTTGTAAGAATTTCTCTCTCTTTCACTGTCTTTGTTTTACGGGTTTTTAAAACTAATTTATTTTTATAATGGGGTTTAGCTGCTTTTCACGGCTGTGTTTATGCGGCTTTACACCCAATTGACACACTTCCAGAGAGATATCAATACATAGGTTTTAAGATTCTTACTAGTCAGATATATACTTGTGCGGTGAATAGGGGGTGTTGAGTCCAGTTCACTGAGCAAGGAGTAGGTCTTGTCTATTACATATTGGGTGTATGGAACGGTATCTGAGCTAATTTGAAACCCTTGTTTTATGCATCACCCCACCTCACCTTTCCCGTTAAGCAGCCATAGTGTGTTTTCTAAACGTGTGACTCTGTTCTGTTTTGTAATTCAGTTCAAGTGTAGCGGTTTTTACATTCCCTCTATAAGTGATAGCTTACGATAAGTCTCTTTTTCTGTGTGACTTATTTCACTTAGAATCGTCGTACCTAAGTTCACTCATCTTGCTTCTACTTGCCTTATGACATTGATTTCATATCTGAGTGATATTCCATTGTACATAAGGACCACAACTTCTTTATCCATTTTTCTCTTTCCGGGGATATTTAAGGTGTCATGAAGTGGAGGTTCTTGTCAACAGAGCAGCCCTAAACTTTGGGGTGCCTGTGTCTTGCTGATTTTTATTTTTCCCAATTTATACGCCCATGAGTGGACGTTCCCTATGCTCCCTAAGCTGTGTTTTTTCGATGTTTCAGGACACACCGTACACTTCTCCAGAGTGGCTGCTGGCAATTTACATCCCGCCCATCAGCGTAGCAAGGCTCCAATTTCTCCATGGCCTGTCCTGCATTTGTGGTTTTGACACTTTTATCAGCATGGCCCTTTAGACCGATGGGAAGCGAGACTTCTTTGTAGCGCTGATTTGCCTTTCCAGGTTGCTTGGTTGGCCAAAAAGGGCGTATGCGTTTTTTACTGAATATATTCAGGAAAAAACGCATACGCCCTTTTTGGACAAGGGCATCATTGTCGACGTTTTGCCGCTTTTCATGTGCTTTAAAGGCGAATTGAATCTACCTCCTGAAATCTGTTTCCTGCAGTTCTGCCTGCTTTCAAATCCTCTTCGTTGCCTTCCCTCAATATATTTGTGGACGAGAGTTATCATTTATAATTCTGCAGGTTTGTGAATTGCAGTGCCCCTCAGCTCCATTTTTCAACTCGCTATTTTGGGAGCTGGCCTCAAATCGCGGTATTGCCTCAGGCACTATTCTGATTCCGGGCGGCAGGCTGAGCCTGTGGTTAATTCTTCTTCCTGATGGGAAAATAGAGTGACCTGTGCCTGTCCCAACACCTAGATCTAGTCTCTCATTGGTTGCCCCTCTTCCCGTTCATCCTCAGGACACATTGCAACCTGTACAGAACAGGAGGTTAAAGGTGCTGATTCTCCAAGAAGGGAGATTGCTAGTAAAGTATCTGGAATGGCGAACCCGAGCACAAGGAGATGAGAAACGAGGTGCGTTTTAGAAACCTTTCCCGATCACACGGTGTACCATCTTCTGGGTTTCTCATGCATGTTTTCGATGCAGGAAGACGCCCTTGAAACTGGAGATTTGGGACCCATGGGATGGGTACCACACAGTATTACTTTAAAGGGTCTGCGTTTGCTCACCCAACCTCACCAAACCTCTCAGCCCCAAGAGTGTCCACCCTTATGTCTCATCCAGCTGTGGCTCTAGATATGGTCAATCCAGGTTGCGTCACAGCCACTGAATGAATTTTGTAAGAATTTCTCTCTCTTTCACTGTCTTTGTTTCATGGGTTTTTAAAACTAATTTATTTTTATAATGGGGTTTAGCTGCTTTTCACGGCTGTGTTTATGCGGCTTTACACCCAATTGACACACTTCCAGAGAGATATCAATACATAGGTTTTACGATTATTACTAGTCACATATATTCTTGTGCGGTGAATAGGGGGTGTTGAGTCCAGTTCACTGAGCAAGGAGTAGGTCTTGTCTATTACATATTGGGTGTATTGAACGGTGTCTGAGCGAATTTGAAACCCTTGTTTTATGCATCACCCCACCTCACCTTTCCCGTTAAGCAGCCATAGTGTGTTTTCTAAACGTGTGACTATGTTCTGTTTTGTAATTCAGTTCAAGTGTAGCGGTTTTTACATTCCCTCTATAAGTGATAGCTTACGATAAGTCTCTTTTTCTGTGTGACTTATTTCCCTTAGAGTCGTCATACCTAAATCCACCCATCATGCTGCTACTAGCCTTATGACATTGATTTCATGTCTGAGTGATATTCCATTGTACATAAGGACCACAACTTCTTTATCCATTTTTCTCTTTCCTGGGATATTTAAGGTGTCATGAAGTGGAGGTTCTTGTCAACAGAGCAGCCCGAAACTTTGGGGTGCCTGTGTCTTGCTGATTTTTAGTTTTCCCAGTTTATACGCCCATGAGTGGAAGTGCCATATGCTCCCTAAACTGTGTTTTTTCGATGTTTCAGGGCACACCGTACACTTCTCCAGAGTGGCTGTTCGCAATTTATATCCCGCCCATCAGCGTAGCAAGGCTCCAATTTCTCCATGGCCTGTCCTGCATTTGTGGTTTTGACACTTTAATTAGCATGGCCCTTTTGATGGATGGGAAGCGAGACTTCTTTGTAGCGCTGATTTGCCTTTCCAGGTTGCTTGGTTGGCCAAAAAGGGCGTATGCGTTTTTTCCTGAATATATTCAGGAAAAAACGCATACGCCCTTTTTGCCCAAGGGCATCATTGTCCACGTTTGGCCGATTTTCATGTGCTTTAAAGGCGATTCGAATCTACCTCCTGAAATCTGTTTCCTGCAATTCTGCCTTGCTTTCAAATCCTCTTCGTTGCCTTCCCTCAATATATTTTTGGACGAGACTTATCATTTATAACTCTGCAGGTTTGTGAATTGCAGTGCCCCTGAGCTCCATTTTTCAACTCGCTTTTTTGGGAGCTGGCCGCAAAAGCGCGGGTATGCCTCAGGCCCTATGCTGGTTCTGGGTGGCAGGCTGAGCCTGTGGTTATTTCTTTTTCCTGATGGGAAAATAGAGTGACCTGTGCCTGTCCCAACACCTAGATCTAGTCTCTCATTGGTTGCCCCTCTTCCCGTTCATCCTCAGGACAAATTGCAACCTGTACGGAACAGGAGGTTAAAGGTGCTGATTCTCCAAGTAGGGTGATTGCTACTAAAATAGCTGGAATGGCGAACCCGAGCACAAGGAGATGAGAAATGAGGTGCGTTTTAGAAACCTTTCAAAATCACACGGTGTACCATCTTCTGGGTTCCTCATGCAAGTTTTCGATGTAGGAAGATGCCCTTGAACCTGGAGATTTGGGACCCATGGGATGGGTACCACGCAGTATTACCTTAAAGGGTCTGTGTTGGCTCACCCAACCTCAGCAAACCTCTCAGCCCCAAGAGTGTCCACCCTATGTCTCATCCAGCTGTGGCTCTAGATATGGTCAATCCAGGTTGCGTCACACCCCTGAATGAATTTGGTAAGAATTTCTCTCTCTTTCACTGTCTTTGTTTCATGGGTTTTTAAAACTAATTTATTTTTATAATGGGGTTTAGCTGCTTTTCACAGCTGTGTTTTTGCGGCTTTACACACACTTGACTCACTTCCGGAGAGATATCAATACATAGGTTTTAAGATTCTCACTAGTCAGATATATTCTTGTGCGGTGAATAGGGGGTGTTGAGTCCAGTTCACTGAGCAAGGAGTAGGTCTTGTCTATTACATATTGGGTGTATGGAACGGTATCTGAGCTAATTTGAAATCCTTGTTTTATGCATCACACCACCTCATCTTTCCCGTTAAGCAGCCATAGTGTGTTTTCTACACGTGTGACTCTGTTCTCTTTTGTAATTCAGTTCAAGTGTAGCAGTTTTTACATTCCCTCTATACGTGATAGCTTATGATAAGTGTCTTTTTCTGTGTGACTTATTTCACTTAGAGTCGTCGTACCTAAATCCACTCATCATGCTGCTACTAGCCTTATGACATTGATTTCATGGCTGAGTGATATTCCATTGTACATAAGGACCACAACTTCTTTATCCATTTTTCACTTTCCTGGGATATTTAAGGTGTCATGAAGTGGAGGTTCTTGTCAACAGAGCAGCCCTAAACGTTGGGGTGCCTGTGTCTTGCTGATTTTTAGTTTTCCCAATTTATACGCCCATGAGTGGAAGTGCCCTATGCTCCCTAAGCTGTGTTTTTTCGATGTTTAAGGCCACACCGTACACTTCTCCAGAGTGGCTGCTGGCAATTTACATCCCGCCCATCAGTGTAGCAAGGCTCCCATTTCTCCATGGCCTGTCCTGCTTTTGTGGTTTTGACACATTTTTCAGCTTGGCCCTTTTGACCGATTCGAAGCGAGACTCCTTTGTAGTGCTGATTTGCCTTTCCATGTTGCTTGGTTGGCCTAAAAGGGCGTATGCGTTTTTTCCTGAATATATTCAGGAAAAAACGCATACGCCCTTTTTGGCCAAGGGCATCATTGTCAACGTTTTGCCGCTTTTCATGTGCTTTAAAGCCGATTCGAATCTACCTCCTGAAACCAGTTTCCTGCAATTCTGCCTAGCTTTCAAATGCTCTTCGTTGCCTTCCCTCAATATATTTGTGGACGAGAGTTATCATTTATAACTCTGCAGGTTTGTGAATTGCAGTACCCATGTGCTCCATTTTTCAACTGGCTTTTTTGGGACGTGGCCGCAGAAGCGCGGGATTGCCTCAGGCCCTATTCTGGTTCCTGGCGGCAGGCTGAGCCTGTGGTTAATTCTTCTTCCTGATGTGAAAATAGAGTGACCTGTGCCTGTCCCAACACCTAGATCTAGTCTCTCATTGGTTGCCCCTCTTCCCGTTCATCCTCAGGACAAAGTGCAACCTGTATGGAACAGGAGGTTAAAGGTGCTGTTTCTCCAACTAGGGAGATTACTAGTTAAGAAGCTGGAATGGCGAACCCGAGCACAAGGAGATGAGAAATGAGGTGCGTTTCAGAAACCTTTCCCGTTCAGACGGTGTACCATCTTCTAGGTTTCTCATGCATGTTTTCGATGTAGGAAGAGTCCCTTGAACCTGGACATTTGGGACCCATGGGATGGGTACCACACAGTATTACTTTAAAGGGTCTGCGTTTGCTCACCCAACCTCACCAAACCTCTCATCCCCAAGAGTGTCCACCCTTATGTCTCATCCAGCTGTGGGTCTAGATATGGTCAATCCAGGTTGCATCACAGCTTCTGAACGAATTTTGTAAGAATTTCTCTCTCTTTCACTGTCTTTGTTTTACGGGTTTTTAAAAGTAATTTATTTTTATAATGGGGTTTAGCTGCTTTTCACGGCTGTGTTTATGCGGATTTACACTCACTTGACTCACTTCCAGAGAGATATCAATACATAGGTTTTAAGATTCTTACTAGTCACATATATTCTTGTGCGGTGAATAGGGGGTGTTGAGTCCAGTTCACTGAGCAAGGAGTAGGTCTTGTCTATTACATATTGGGTGTATGGAACGGTATCTGAGCGAATTTGAAACCCTTGTTTTATGCATCACCCCACCTCACCTTTCCCGTTAAGCAGCCATAGTGTGTTTTCTAAACGTGTGAGTCTGTTCTGTTTTGTAATTCAGTTCAACTGTAGCGGTTTTTACATTCCCTCTATAAGTGATAGCTTATGATAAGTGTCTTTTTCTGTGTGACTTATTTCACTTAGAATCGTCGTACCTAAGTTCACTCATCTTGCTTCTACTTGCCTTATGACATTGATTTCATATCTGAGTGATATTCCATTGTACATAAGGACCACAACTTCTTTATCCATTTTTCTCTTTCCGGGGATATTTAAGGTGTCATGAAGTGGAGGTTCTTGTCAACAGAGCAGCCCTAAACTTTGGGGTGCCTGTGTCTTGCTGATTTTTATTTTTCCCAATTTATACGCCCATGAGTGGACGTTCCCTATGCTCCCTAAGCTGTGTTTTTTCGATGTTTCAGGACACACCGTACACTTCTCCAGAGTGGCTGCTGGCAATTTACATCCCGCCCATCAGCGTAGCAAGGCTCCAATTTCTCCATGGCCTGTCCTGCATTTGTGGTTTTGACACTTTTATCAGCATGGCCCTTTAGACCGATGGGAAGCGAGACTTCTTTGTAGCGCTGATTTGCCTTTCCAGGTTGCTTGGTTGGCCAAAAAGGGCGTATGCGTTTTTTCCTGAATATATTCAGGAAAAAACGCATACGCCCTTTTTGGACAAGGGCATCATTGTCGACGTTTTGCCGCTTTTCATGTGCTTTAAAGGCGAATTGAATCTACCTCCTGAAATCTGTTTCCTGCAGTTCTGCCTTGCTTTCAAATCCTCTTCGTTGCCTTCCCTCAATATATTTGTGGACGAGACTTATCATTTATAATTCTGCAGGTTTGTGAATTGCAGTGCCCCTCAGCTCCATTTTTCAACTCGCTATTTTGGGAGCTGGCCTCAAATCGCGGGATTGCCTCAGGCACTATTCTGATTCCGGGCGGCAGGCTGAGCCTGTGCTTAATTCTTCTTCCTGATGGGAAAATAGAGTGACCTGTGCCTGTCCCAACACCTAGATCTAGTCTCTCATTGGTTGCCCCTCTTCCCGTTCATCTTCAGGACAAATTGCAACCTGTACAGAATAGGAGGTTAAAGGTGCTGATTCTCCAAGTAGGGAGATTGCTAGTAAATTAGCTGGAAAGGCGAACCCGAGCTCAAAGAGATGAGAAATGGGGTGCGTTTTAGAAACCTTTCAAAATCACACGGTGTACCATCTTCTGAGTTTCTCATGCATGTTTTCGATGTAGGAAGATGCCCTTGAAACTGGAGATTTGGGACCCATGGGATGGGTACCACGCAGTATTATTTTAAAGGGTCTGCGTTTGCTCACCCAACCTCACCCAACCTGTCAGCCCCAAGAGTGTCCAACCTTATTTCTCATCCAGCTGTGGGTCTAGATATGGTCAATCCAGGTTGCATCACAGCCCCTGAACGAATTTTGTAAGAATTTCTCTCTCTTTCACTGTCTTTGTTTTACGGGTTTTTAAAACTAATTTATTTTTATAATGGGGTTTAGCTGCTTTTCACGGCTGTGTTTATGCGGCTTTACACCCAATTGACACACTTCCAGAGAGATATCAATACATAGGTTTTAAGATTCTTACTAGTCAGATATATACTTGTGCGGTGAATAGGGGGTGTTGAGTCCAGTTCACTGAGCAAGGAGTAGGTCTTGTCTATTACATATTGGGTGTATGGAACGGTATCTGAGCTAATTTGAAACCCTTGTTTTATGCATCACCCCACCTCACCTTTCCCGTTAAGCAGCCATAGTGTGTTTTCTAAACGTGTGACTCTGTTCTGTTTTGTAATTCAGTTCAAGTGTAGCGGTTTTTACATTCCCTCTATAAGTGATAGCTTACGATAAGTCTCTTTTTCTGTGTGACTTATTTCACTTAGAATCGTCGTACCTAAGTTCACTCATCTTGCTTCTACTTGCCTTATGACATTGATTTCATATCTGAGTGATATTCCATTGTACATAAGGACCACAACTTCTTTATCCATTTTTCTCTTTCCGGGTATATTTAAGGTGTCATGAAGTGGAGGTTCTTGTCAACAGAGCAGCCCTAAACTTTGGGGTGCCTGTGTCTTGCTGATTTTTATTTTTCCCAATTTATACGCCCATGAGTGGACGTTCCCTATGCTCCCTAAGCTGTGTTTTTTCGATGTTTCAGGACACACCGTACACTTCTCCAGAGTGGCTGCTGGCAATTTACATCCCGCCCATCAGCGTAGCAAGGCTGCCATTTCTCCATGGCCTGTCCTGCATTTGTGGTTTTGACACTTTTATCAGCATGGCCCTTTAGACCGATGGGAAGCGAGACTTCTTTGTAGCGCTGATTTGCCTTTCCAGGTTGCTTGGTTGGCCAAAAAGGGCGTATGCGTTTTTTACTGAATATATTCAGGAAAAAACGCATACGCCCTTTTTGGACAAGGGCATCATTGTCGACGTTTTGCCGCTTTTCATGTGCTTTAAAGGCGAATTGAATCTACCTCCTGAAATCTGTTTCCTGCAGTTCTGCCTTGCTTTCAAATCCTCTTCGTTGCCTTCCCTCAATATATTTGTGGACGAGAGTTATCATTTATAATTCTGCAGGTTTGTGAATTGCAGTGCCCCTCAGCTCCATTTTTCAACTCGCTATTTTGGGAGCTGGCCTCAAATCGCGGTATTGCCTCAGGCACTATTCTGATTCCGGGCGGCAGGCTGAGCCTGTGCTTAATTCTTCTTCCTGATGGGAAAATAGAGTGACCTGTGCCTGTCCCAACACCTAGATCTAGTCTCTCATTGGTTGCCCCTCTTCCCGTTCATCCTCAGGACACATTGCAACCTGTACAGAACAGGAGGTTAAAGGTGCTGATTCTCCAAGAAGGGAGATTGCTAGTAAAGTATCTGGAATGGCGAACCCGAGCACAAGGAGATGAGAAACGAGGTGCGTTTTAGAAACCTTTCCCGATCACACGGTGTACCATCTTCTGGGTTTCTCATGCATGTTTTCGATGCAGGAAGACGCCCTTGAAACTGGAGATTTGGGACCCATGGGATGGGTACCACACAGTATTACTTTAAAGGGTCTGCGTTTGCTCACCCAACCTCACCAAACCTCTCAGCCCCAAGAGTGTCCACCCTTATGTCTCATCCAGCTGTGGCTCTAGATATGGTCAATCCAGGTTGCGTCACAGCCACTGAATGAATTTTGTAAGAATTTCTCTCTCTTTCACTGTCTTTGTTTCATGGGTTTTTAAAACTAATTTATTTTTATAATGGGGTTTAGCTGCTTTTCACGGCTGTGTTTATGCGGCTTTACACCCAATTGACACACTTCCAGAGAGATATCAATACATAGGTTTTACGATTATTACTAGTCACATATATTCTTGTGCGGTGAATAGGGGGTGTTGAGTCCAGTTCACTGAGCAAGGAGTAGGTCTTGTCTATTACATATTGGGTGTATTGAACGGTGTCTGAGCGAATTTGAAACCCTTGTTTTATGCATCACCCCACCTCACCTTTCCCGTTAAGCAGCCATAGTGTGTTTTCTAAACGTGTGACTATGTTCTGTTTTGTAATTCAGTTCAAGTGTAGCGGTTTTTACATTCCCTCTATAAGTGATAGCTTACGATAAGTCTCTTTTTCTGTGTGACTTATTTCCCTTAGAGTCGTCATACCTAAATCCACCCATCATGCTGCTACTAGCCTTATGACATTGATTTCATGTCTGAGTGATATTCCATTGTACATAAGGACCACAACTTCTTTATCCATTTTTCTCTTTCCTGGGATATTTAAGGTGTCATGAAGTGGAGGTTCTTGTCAACAGAGCTGCCCGAAACTTTGGGGTGCCTGTGTCTTGCTGATTTTTAGTTTTCCCAGTTTATACGCCCATGAGTGGAAGTGCCATATGCTCCCTAAACTGTGTTTTTTCGATGTTTCAGGGCACACCGTACACTTCTCCAGAGTGGCTGTTCGCAATTTATATCCCGCCCATCAGCGTAGCAAGGCTCCAATTTCTCCATGGCCTGTCCTGCATTTGTGGTTTTGACACTTTAATTAGCATGGCCCTTTTGATGGATGGGAAGCGAGACTCCTTTGTAGCGCTGATTTGCCTTTCCAGGTTGCTTGGTTGGCCAAAAAGGGCGTATGCGTTTTTTCCTGAATATATTCAGGAAAAAACGCATACGCCCTTTTTGCCCAAGGGCATCATTGTCCACGTTTGGCCGATTTTCATGTGCTTTAAAGGCGATTCGAATCTACCTCCTGAAATCTGTTTCCTGCAATTCTGCCTTGCTTTCAAATCCTCTTCGTTGCCTTCCCTCAATATATTTTTGGACGAGACTTATCATTTATAACTCTGCAGGTTTGTGAATTGCAGTGCCCCTGAGCTCCATTTTTCAACTCGCTTTTTTGGGAGCTGGCCGCAAAAGCGCGGGTATGCCTCAGGCCCTATGCTGGTTCTGGGTGGCAGGCTGAGCCTGTGGTTATTTCTTTTTCCTGATGGGAAAATAGAGTGACCTGTGCCTGTCCCAACACCTAGATCTAGTCTCTCATTGGTTGCCCCTCTTCCCGTTCATCCTCAGGACAAATTGCAACCTGTACGGAACAGGAGGTTAAAGGTGCTGATTCTCCAAGTAGGGTGATTGCTACTAAAATAGCTGGAATGGCGAACCCGAGCACAAGGAGATGAGAAATGAGGTGCGTTTTAGAAACCTTTCAAAATCACACGGTGTACCATCTTCTGGGTTCCTCATGCAAGTTTTCGATGTAGGAAGATGCCCTTGAACCTGGAGATTTGGGACCCATGGGATGGGTACCACGCAGTATTACCTTAAAGGGTCTGTGTTGGCTCACCCAACCTCACCAAACCTCTCAGCCCCAAGAGTGTCCACCCTATGTCTCATCCAGCTGTGGCTCTAGATATGGTCAATCCAGGTTGCGTCACACCCCTGAATGAATTTGGTAAGAATTTCTCTCTCTTTCACTGTCTTTGTTTCATGGGTTTTTAAAACTAATTTATTTTTATAATGGGGTTTAGCTGCTTTTCACAGCTGTGTTTTTGCGGCTTTACACACACTTGACTCACTTCCGGAGAGATATCAATACATAGGTTTTAAGATTCTCACTAATCAGATATATTCTTGTGCGGTGAATAGGGGGTGTTGAGTCCAGTTCACTGAGCAAGGAGTAGGTCTTGTCTATTACATATTGGGTGTATGGAACGGTATCTGAGCTAATTTGAAATCCTTGTTTTATGCATCACACCACCTCATCTTTCCCGTTAAGCAGCCATAGTGTGTTTTCTACACGTGTGACTCTGTTCTCTTTTGTAATTCAGTTCAAGTGTAGCAGTTTTTACATTCCCTCTATACGTGATAGCTTATGATAAGTGTCTTTTTCTGTGTGACTTATTTCACTTAGAGTCGTCGTACCTAAATCCACTCATCATGCTGCTACTAGCCTTATGACATTGATTTCATGGCTGAGTGATATTCCATTGTACATAAGGACCACAACTTCTTTATCCATTTTTCACTTTCCTGGGATATTTAAGGTGTCATGAAGTGGAGGTTCTTGTCAACAGAGCAGCCCTAAACGTTGGGGTGCCTGTGTCTTGCTGATTTTTAGTTTTCCCAATTTATACGCCCATGAGTGGAAGTGCCCTATGCTCCCTAAGCTGTGTTTTTTCGATGTTTAAGGCCACACCGTACACTTCTCCAGAGTGGCTGCTGGCAATTTACATCCCGCCCATCAGTGTAGCAAGGCTCCCATTTCTCCATGGCCTGTCCTGCTTTTGTGGTTTTGACACATTTTTCAGCTTGGCCCTTTTGACCGATTCGAAGCGAGACTCCTTTGTAGTGCTGATTTGCCTTTCCATGTTGCTTGGTTGGCCTAAAAGGGCGTATGCGTTTTTTCCTGAATATATTCAGGAAAAAACGCATACGCCCTTTTTGGCCAAGGGCATCATTGTCAACGTTTTGCCGCTTTTCATGTGCTTTAAAGCCGATTCGAATCTACCTCCTGAAACCAGTTTCCTGCAATTCTGCCTAGCTTTCAAATGCTCTTCGTTGCCTTCCCTCAATATATTTGTGGACGAGAGTTATCATTTATAACTCTGCAGGTTTGTGAATTGCAGTACCCATGTGCTCCATTTTTCAACTGGCTTTTTTGGGACGTGGCCGCAGAAGCGCGGGATTGCCTCAGGCCCTATTCTGGTTCCTGGCGGCAGGCTGAGCCTGTGGTTATTTCTTCTTCCTGATGTGAAAATAGAGTGACCTGTGCCTGTCCCAACACCTAGATCTAGTCTCTCATTGGTTGCCCCTCTTCCCGTTCATCCTCAGGACAAAGTGCAACCTGTATGGAACAGGAGGTTAAAGGTGCTGTTTCTCCAACTAGGGAGATTACTAGTTAAGAAGCTGGAATGGCGAACCCGAGCACAAGGAGATGAGAAATGAGGTGCGTTTCAGAAACCTTTCCCGTTCAGACGGTGTACCATCTTCTAGGTTTCTCATGCATGTTTTCGATGTAGGAAGAGTCCCTTGAACCTGGACATTTGGGACCCATGGGATGGGTACCACACAGTATTACTTTAAAGGGTCTGCGTTTGCTCACCCAACCTCACCAAACCTCTCATCCCCAAGAGTGTCCACCCTTATGTCTCATCCAGCTGTGGGTCTAGATATGGTCAATCCAGGTTGCATCACAGCTTCTGAACGAATTTTGTAAGAATTTCTCTCTCTTTCACTGTCTTTGTTTTACGGGTTTTTAAAAGTAATTTATTTTTATAATGGGGTTTAGCTGCTTTTCACGGCTGTGTTTATGCGGATTTACACTCACTTGACTCACTTCCAGAGAGATATCAATACATAGGTTTTAAGATTCTTACTAGTCACATATATTCTTGTGCGGTGAATAGGGGGTGTTGAGTCCAGTTCACTGAGCAAGGAGTAGGTCTTGTCTATTACATATTGGGTGTATGGAACGGTATCTGAGCGAATTTGAAACCCTTGTTTTATGCATCACCCCACCTCACCTTTCCCGTTAAGCAGCCATAGTGTGTTTTCTAAACGTGTGAGTCTGTTCTGTTTTGTAATTCAGTTCAACTGTAGCGGTTTTTACATTCCCTCTATAAGTGATAGCTTATGATAAGTGTCTTTTTCTGTGTGACTTATTTCACTTAGAATCGTCGTACCTAAGTTCACTCATCTTGCTTCTACTTGCCTTATGACATTGATTTCATATCTGAGTGATATTCCATTGTACATAAGGACCACAACTTCTTTATCCATTTTTCTCTTTCCGGGGATATTTAAGGTGTCATGAAGTGGAGGTTCTTGTCAACAGAGCAGCCCTAAACTTTGGGGTGCCTGTGTCTTGCTGATTTTTATTTTTCCCAATTTATACGCCCATGAGTGGACGTTCCCTATGCTCCCTAAGCTGTGTTTTTTCGATGTTTCAGGACACACCGTACACTTCTCCAGAGTGGCTGCTGGCAATTTACATCCCGCCCATCAGCGTAGCAAGGCTCCAATTTCTCCATGGCCTGTCCTGCATTTGTGGTTTTGACACTTTTATCAGCATGGCCCTTTAGACCGATGGGAAGCGAGACTTCTTTGTAGCGCTGATTTGCCTTTCCAGGTTGCTTGGTTGGCCAAAAAGGGCGTATGCGTTTTTTCCTGAATATATTCAGGAAAAAACGCATACGCCCTTTTTGGCCAAGGGCATCATTGTCGACGTTTTGCCGCTTTTCATGTGCTTTAAAGGCGAATTGAATCTACCTCCTGAAATCTGTTTCCTGCAGTTCTGCCTTGCTTTCAAATCCTCTTCGTTGCCTTCCCTCAATATATTTGTGGACGAGACTTATCATTTATAATTCTGCAGGTTTGTGAATTGCAGTGCCCCTCAGCTCCATTTTTCAACTCGCTATTTTGGGAGCTGGCCTCAAATCGCGGGATTGCCTCAGGCACTATTCTGATTCCGGGCGGCAGGCTGAGCCTGTGCTTAATTCTTCTTCCTGATGGGAAAATAGAGTGACCTGTGCCTGTCCCAACACCTAGATCTAGTCTCTCATTGGTTGCCCCTCTTCCCGTTCATCTTCAGGACAAATTGCAACCTGTACAGAATAGGAGGTTAAAGGTGCTGATTCTCCAAGTAGGGAGATTGCTAGTAAATTAGCTGGAAAGGCGAACCCGAGCTCAAAGAGATGAGAAATGGGGTGCGTTTTAGAAACCTTTCAAAATCACACGGTGTACCATCTTCTGAGTTTCTCATGCATGTTTTCGATGTAGGAAGATGCCCTTGAAACTGGAGATTTGGGACCCATGGGATGGGTACCACGCAGTATTATTTTAAAGGGTCTGCGTTTGCTCACCCAACCTCACCCAACCTGTCAGCCCCAAGAGTGTCCAACCTTATTTCTCATCCAGCTGTGGGTCTAGATATGGTCAATCCAGGTTGCATCACAGCCCCTGAACGAATTTTGTAAGAATTTCTCTCTCTTTCACTGTCTTTGTTTTACGGGTTTTTAAAACTAATTTATTTTTATAATGGGGTTTAGCTGCTTTTCACGGCTGTGTTTATGCGGCTTTACACCCAATTGACACACTTCCAGAGAGATATCAATACATAGGTTTTAAGATTCTTACTAGTCAGATATATACTTGTGCGGTGAATAGGGGGTGTTGAGTCCAGTTCACTGAGCAAGGAGTAGGTCTTGTCTATTACATATTGGGTGTATGGAACGGTATCTGAGCTAATTTGAAACCCTTGTTTTATGCATCACCCCACCTCACCTTTCCCGTTAAGCAGCCATAGTGTGTTTTCTAAACGTGTGACTCTGTTCTGTTTTGTAATTCAGTTCAAGTGTAGCGGTTTTTACATTCCCTCTATAAGTGATAGCTTACGATAAGTCTCTTTTTCTGTGTGACTTATTTCACTTAGAATCGTCGTACCTAAGTTCACTCATCTTGCTTCTACTTGCCTTATGACATTGATTTCATATCTGAGTGATATTCCATTGTACATAAGGACCACAACTTCTTTATCCATTTTTCTCTTTCCGGGTATATTTAAGGTGTCATGAAGTGGAGGTTCTTGTCAACAGAGCAGCCCTAAACTTTGGGGTGCCTGTGTCTTGCTGATTTTTATTTTTCCCAATTTATACGCCCATGAGTGGACGTTCCCTATGCTCCCTAAGCTGTGTTTTTTCGATGTTTCAGGACACACCGTACACTTCTCCAGAGTGGCTGCTGGCAATTTACATCCCGCCCATCAGCGTAGCAAGGCTGCCATTTCTCCATGGCCTGTCCTGCATTTGTGGTTTTGACACTTTTATCAGCATGGCCCTTTAGACCGATGGGAAGCGAGACTTCTTTGTAGCGCTGATTTGCCTTTCCAGGTTGCTTGGTTGGCCAAAAAGGGCGTATGCGTTTTTTACTGAATATATTCAGGAAAAAACGCATACGCCCTTTTTGGACAAGGGCATCATTGTCGACGTTTTGCCGCTTTTCATGTGCTTTAAAGGCGAATTGAATCTACCTCCTGAAATCTGTTTCCTGCAGTTCTGCCTTGCTTTCAAATCCTCTTCGTTGCCTTCCCTCAATATATTTGTGGACGAGAGTTATCATTTATAATTCTGCAGGTTTGTGAATTGCAGTGCCCCTCAGCTCCATTTTTCAACTCGCTATTTTGGGAGCTGGCCTCAAATCGCGGTATTGCCTCAGGCACTATTCTGATTCCGGGCGGCAGGCTGAGCCTGTGCTTAATTCTTCTTCCTGATGGGAAAATAGAGTGACCTGTGCCTGTCCCAACACCTAGATCTAGTCTCTCATTGGTTGCCCCTCTTCCCGTTCATCCTCAGGACACATTGCAACCTGTACAGAACAGGAGGTTAAAGGTGCTGATTCTCCAAGAAGGGAGATTGCTAGTAAAGTATCTGGAATGGCGAACCCGAGCACAAGGAGATGAGAAACGAGGTGCGTTTTAGAAACCTTTCCCGATCACACGGTGTACCATCTTCTGGGTTTCTCATGCATGTTTTCGATGCAGGAAGACGCCCTTGAAACTGGAGATTTGGGACCCATGGGATGGGTACCACACAGTATTACTTTAAAGGGTCTGCGTTTGCTCACCCAACCTCACCAAACCTCTCAGCCCCAAGAGTGTCCACCCTTATGTCTCATCCAGCTGTGGCTCTAGATATGGTCAATCCAGGTTGCGTCACAGCCACTGAATGAATTTTGTAAGAATTTCTCTCTCTTTCACTGTCTTTGTTTCATGGGTTTTTAAAACTAATTTATTTTTATAATGGGGTTTAGCTGCTTTTCACGGCTGTGTTTATGCGGCTTTACACCCAATTGACACACTTCCAGAGAGATATCAATACATAGGTTTTACGATTATTACTAGTCACATATATTCTTGTGCGGTGAATAGGGGGTGTTGAGTCCACTTCACTGAGCAAGGAGTAGGTCTTGTCTATTACATATTGGGTGTATTGAACGGTGTCTGAGCGAATTTGAAACCCTTGTTTTATGCATCACCCCACCTCACCTTTCCCGTTAAGCAGCCATAGTGTGTTTTCTAAACGTGTGACTATGTTCTGTTTTGTAATTCAGTTCAAGTGTAGCGGTTTTTACATTCCCTCTATAAGTGATAGCTTACGATAAGTCTCTTTTTCTGTGTGACTTATTTCCCTTAGAGTCGTCATACCTAAATCCACCCATCATGCTGCTACTAGCCTTATGACATTGATTTCATGTCTGAGTGATATTCCATTGTACATAAGGACCACAACTTCTTTATCCATTTTTCTCTTTCCTGGGATATTTAAGGTGTCATGAAGTGGAGGTTCTTGTCAACAGAGCTGCCCGAAACTTTGGGGTGCCTGTGTCTTGCTGATTTTTAGTTTTCCCAGTTTATACGCCCATGAGTGGAAGTGCCATATGCTCCCTAAACTGTGTTTTTTCGATGTTTCAGGGCACACCGTACACTTCTCCAGAGTGGCTGTTCGCAATTTATATCCCGCCCATCAGCGTAGCAAGGCTCCAATTTCTCCATGGCCTGTCCTGCATTTGTGGTTTTGACACTTTAATTAGCATGGCCCTTTTGATGGATGGGAAGCGAGACTCCTTTGTAGCGCTGATTTGCCTTTCCAGGTTGCTTGGTTGGCCAAAAAGGGCGTATGCGTTTTTTCCTGAATATATTCAGGAAAAAACGCATACGCCCTTTTTGCCCAAGGGCATCATTGTCCACGTTTGGCCGATTTTCATGTGCTTTAAAGGCGATTCGAATCTACCTCCTGAAATCTGTTTCCTGCAATTCTGCCTTGCTTTCAAATCCTCTTCGTTGCCTTCCCTCAATATATTTTTGGACGAGACTTATCATTTATAACTCTGCAGGTTTGTGAATTGCAGTGCCCCTGAGCTCCATTTTTCAACTCGCTTTTTTGGGAGCTGGCCGCAAAAGCGCGGGTATGCCTCAGGCCCTATGCTGGTTCTGGGTGGCAGGCTGAGCCTGTGGTTATTTCTTTTTCCTGATGGGAAAATAGAGTGACCTGTGCCTGTCCCAACACCTAGATCTAGTCTCTCATTGGTTGCCCCTCTTCCCGTTCATCCTCAGGACAAATTGCAACCTGTACGGAACAGGAGGTTAAAGGTGCTGATTCTCCAAGTAGGGTGATTGCTACTAAAATAGCTGGAATGGCGAACCCGAGCACAAGGAGATGAGAAATGAGGTGCGTTTTAGAAACCTTTCAAAATCACACGGTGTACCATCTTCTGGGTTCCTCATGCAAGTTTTCGATGTAGGAAGATGCCCTTGAACCTGGAGATTTGGGACCCATGGGATGGGTACCACGCAGTATTACCTTAAAGGGTCTGTGTTGGCTCACCCAACCTCACCAAACCTCTCAGCCCCAAGAGTGTCCACCCTATGTCTCATCCAGCTGTGGCTCTAGATATGGTCAATCCAGGTTGCGTCACACCCCTGAATGAATTTGGTAAGAATTTCTCTCTCTTTCACTGTCTTTGTTTCATGGGTTTTTAAAACTAATTTATTTTTATAATGGGGTTTAGCTGCTTTTCACAGCTGTGTTTTTGCGGCTTTACACACACTTGACTCACTTCCGGAGAGATATCAATACATAGGTTTTAAGATTCTCACTAATCAGATATATTCTTGTGCGGTGAATAGGGGGTGTTGAGTCCAGTTCACTGAGCAAGGAGTAGGTCTTGTCTATTACATATTGGGTGTATGGAACGGTATCTGAGCTAATTTGAAATCCTTGTTTTATGCATCACACCACCTCATCTTTCCCGTTAAGCAGCCATAGTGTGTTTTCTACACGTGTGACTCTGTTCTCTTTTGTAATTCAGTTCAAGTGTAGCAGTTTTTACATTCCCTCTATACGTGATAGCTTATGATAAGTGTCTTTTTCTGTGTGACTTATTTCACTTAGAGTCGTCGTACCTAAATCCACTCATCATGCTGCTACTAGCCTTATGACATTGATTTCATGGCTGAGTGATATTCCATTGTACATAAGGACCACAACTTCTTTATCCATTTTTCACTTTCCTGGGATATTTAAGGTGTCATGAAGTGGAGGTTCTTGTCAACAGAGCAGCCCTAAACGTTGGGGTGCCTGTGTCTTGCTGATTTTTAGTTTTCCCAATTTATACGCCCATGAGTGGAAGTGCCCTATGCTCCCTAAGCTGTGTTTTTTCGATGTTTAAGGCCACACCGTACACTTCTCCAGAGTGGCTGCTGGCAATTTACATCCCGCCCATCAGTGTAGCAAGGCTCCCATTTCTCCATGGCCTGTCCTGCTTTTGTGGTTTTGACACATTTTTCAGCTTGGCCCTTTTGACCGATTCGAAGCGAGACTCCTTTGTAGTGCTGATTTGCCTTTCCATGTTGCTTGGTTGGCCTAAAAGGGCGTATGCGTTTTTTCCTGAATATATTCAGGAAAAAACGCATACGCCCTTTTTGGCCAAGGGCATCATTGTCAACGTTTTGCCGCTTTTCATGTGCTTTAAAGCCGATTCGAATCTACCTCCTGAAACCAGTTTCCTGCAATTCTGCCTAGCTTTCAAATGCTCTTCGTTGCCTTCCCTCAATATATTTGTGGACGAGAGTTATCATTTATAACTCTGCAGGTTTGTGAATTGCAGTACCCATGTGCTCCATTTTTCAACTGGCTTTTTTGGGACGTGGCCGCAGAAGCGCGGGATTGCCTCAGGCCCTATTCTGGTTCCTGGCGGCAGGCTGAGCCTGTGGTTAATTCTTCTTCCTGATGTGAAAATAGAGTGACCTGTGCCTGTCCCAACACCTAGATCTAGTCTCTCATTGGTTGCCCCTCTTCCCGTTCATCCTCAGGACAAAGTGCAACCTGTATGGAACAGGAGGTTAAAGGTGCTGTTTCTCCAACTAGGGAGATTACTAGTTAAGAAGCTGGAATGGCGAACCCGAGCACAAGGAGATGAGAAATGAGGTGCGTTTCAGAAACCTTTCCCGTTCAGACGGTGTACCATCTTCTAGGTTTCTCATGCATGTTTTCGATGTAGGAAGATTCCCTTGAACCTGGACATTTGGGACCCATGGGATGGGTACCACACAGTATTACTTTAAAGGGTCTGCGTTTGCTCACCCAACCTCACCAAACCTCTCATCCCCAAGAGTGTCCACCCTTATGTCTCATCCAGCTGTGGGTCTAGATATGGTCAATCCAGGTTGCATCACAGCTTCTGAACGAATTTTGTAAGAATTTCTCTCTCTTTCACTGTCTTTGTTTTACGGGTTTTTAAAAGTAATTTATTTTTATAATGGGGTTTAGCTGCTTTTCACGGCTGTGTTTATGCGGATTTACACTCACTTGACTCACTTCCAGAGAGATATCAATACATAGGTTTTAAGATTCTTACTAGTCACATATATTCTTGTGCGGTGAATAGGGGGTGTTGAGTCCAGTTCACTGAGCAAGGAGTAGGTCTTGTCTATTACATATTGGGTGTATGGAACGGTATCTGAGCGAATTTGAAACCCTTGTTTTATGCATCACCCCACCTCACCTTTCCCGTTAAGCAGCCATAGTGTGTTTTCTAAACGTGTGAGTCTGTTCTGTTTTGTAATTCAGTTCAACTGTAGCGGTTTTTACATTCCCTCTATAAGTGATAGCTTATGATAAGTGTCTTTTTCTGTGTGACTTATTTCACTTAGAATCGTCGTACCTAAGTTCACTCATCTTGCTTCTACTTGCCTTATGACATTGATTTCATATCTGAGTGATATTCCATTGTACATAAGGACCACAACTTCTTTATCCATTTTTCTCTTTCCGGGGATATTTAAGGTGTCATGAAGTGGAGGTTCTTGTCAACAGAGCAGCCCTAAACTTTGGGGTGCCTGTGTCTTGCTGATTTTTATTTTTCCCAATTTATACGCCCATGAGTGGACGTGCCGTACGCTCCCTAAGCTGTGTTTTTTCGATGTTTCAGGACACACCGTACACTTCTCCAGAGTGGCTGCTGGCAATTTACATCCCGCCCATCAGCGTAGCAAGGCTCCAATTTCTCCATGGCCTGTCCTGCATTTGTGGTTTTGACACTTTTATCAGCATGGCCCTTTAGACCGATGGGAAGCGAGACTTCTTTGTAGCGCTGATTTGCCTTTCCAGGTTGCTTGGTTGGCCAAAAAGGGCGTATGCGTTTTTTCCTGAATATATTCAGGAAAAAACGCATACGCCCTTTTTGGCCAAGGGCATCATTGTCGACGTTTTGCCGCTTTTCATGTGCTTTAAAGGCGATTTGAATCTACCTCCTGAAATCTGTTTCCTGCAGTTCTGCCTTGCTTTCAAATCCTCTTCGTTGCCTTCCCTCAATATATTTGTGGACGAGAGTTATCATTTATAATTCTGCAGGTTTGTGAATTGCAGTGCCCCTCAGCTCTATTTTTCAACTCGCTTTTTTGGGAGCTGGCCTCAAATCGCGGGATTGCCTCAGGCACTATTCTGATTCCGGGCGGCAGGCTGAGCCTGTGCTTAATTCTTCTTCCTGATGGGAAAATAGAGTGACCTGTGCCTGTCCCAACACCTAGATCTAGTCTCTCATTGGTTGCCCCTCTTCCCGTTCATCCTCAGGACAAATTGCAACCTGTATGGATCAGGAGCTTAAAGGTGCTGATTCTGCAAGTAGGGAGATTGCTAGTAAATTAGCTGGAAAGGCGAACCCGAGCTCAAAGAGATGAGAAATGGGGTGCGTTTTAGAAACCTTTCAAAATCACACGGTGTACCATCTTCTGAGTTTCTCATGCATGTTTTCGATGTAGGAAGATGCCCTTGAAACTGGAGATTTGGGACCCATGGGATGGGTACCACGCAGTATTATTTTAAAGGGTCTGCGTTTGCTCACCCAACCTCACCCAACCTGTCAGCCCCAAGAGTGTCCATCCTTATTTCTCATCCAGCTGTGGGTCTAGATATGGTCAATCCAGGTTGCATCACAGCCCCTGAACGAATTTTGTAAGAATTTCTCTCTCTTTCACTGTCTTTGTTTTACGGGTTTTTAAAACTAATTTATTTTTATAATGGGGTTTAGCTGCTTTTCACGGCTGTGTTTATGCGGCTTTACACCCAATTGACACACTTCCAGAGAGATATCAATACATAGGTTTTAAGATTCTTACTAGTCAGATATATACTTGTGCGGTGAATAGGGGGTGTTGAGTCCAGTTCACTGAGCAAGGAGTAGGTCTTGTCTATTACATATTGGGTGTATGGAACGGTATCTGAGCTAATTTGAAACCCTTGTTTTATGCATCACCCCACCTCACCTTTCCCGTTAAGCAGCCATAGTGTGTTTTCTAAACGTGTGACTCTGTTCTGTTTTGTAATTCAGTTCAAGTGTAGCGGTTTTTACATTCCCTCTATAAGTGATAGCTTACGATAAGTCTCTTTTTCTGTGTGACTTATTTCACTTAGAATCGTCGTACCTAAGTTCACTCATCTTGCTTCTACTTGCCTTATGACATTGATTTCATATCTGAGTGATATTCCATTGTACATAAGGACCACAACTTCTTTATCCATTTTTCTCTTTCCGGGGATATTTAAGGTGTCATGAAGTGGAGGTTCTTGTCAACAGAGCAGCCCTAAACTTTGGGGTGCCTGTGTCTTTCTGATTTTTATTTTTCCCAATTTATACGCCCATGAGTGGACGTTCCCTATGCTCCCTAAGCTGTGTTTTTTCGATGTTTCAGGACACACCGTACACTTCTCCAGAGTGGCTGCTGGCAATTTACATCCCGCCCATCAGCGTAGCAAGGCTCCAATTTCTCCATGGCCTGTCCTGCATTTGTGGTTTTGACACTTTTATCAGCATGGCCCTTTAGACCGATGGGAAGCGAGACTTCTTTGTAGCGCTGATTTGCCTTTCCAGGTTGCTTGGTTGGCCAAAAAGGGCGTATGCGTTTTTTACTGAATATATTCAGGAAAAAACGCATACGCCCTTTTTGGACAAGGGCATCATTGTCGACGTTTTGCCGCTTTTCATGTGCTTTAAAGGCGAATTGAATCTACCTCCTGAAATCTGTTTCCTGCAGTTCTGCCTTGCTTTCAAATCCTCTTCGTTGCCTTCCCTCAATATATTTGTGGACGAGAGTTATCATTTATAATTCTGCAGGTTTGTGAATTGCAGTGCCCCTCAGCTCCATTTTTCAACTCGCTATTTTGGGAGCTGGCCTCAAATCGCGGTATTGCCTCAGGCACTATTCTGATTCCGGGCGGCAGGCTGAGCCTGTGCTTAATTCTTCTTCCTGATGGGAAAATAGAGTGACCTGTGCCTGTCCCAACACCTAGATCTAGTCTCTCATTGGTTGCCCCTCTTCCCGTTCATCCTCAGGACACATTGCAACCTGTACAGAACAGGAGGTTAAAGGTGCTGATTCTCCAAGAAGGGAGATTGCTAGTAAAGTATCTGGAATGGCGAACCCGAGCACAAGGAGATGAGAAACGAGGTGCGTTTTAGAAACCTTTCCCGATCACACGGTGTACCATCTTCTGGGTTTCTCATGCATGTTTTCGATGCAGGAAGACGCCCTTGAAACTGGAGATTTGGGACCCATGGGATGGGTACCACACAGTATTACTTTAAAGGGTCTGCGTTTGCTCACCCAACCTCACCAAACCTCTCAGCCCCAAGAGTGTCCACCCTTATGTCTCATCCAGCTGTGGCTCTAGATATGGTCAATCCAGGTTGCATCACAGCCTCTGAACGAATTTTGTAAGAATTTCTCTCTCTTTCACTGTCTTTGTTTTACGGGTTTTTAAAAGTAATTTATTTTTATAATGGGGTTTAGCTGCTTTTCACGGCTGTGTTTATGCGGCTTTACACCCACTTGGCTCACTTCCAGAGAGATATCAATACATAGGTTTTACGATTCTTACTAGTCAGATATATTCTTGTGCGGTGAATAGGGGGTGTTGAGTCCAGTTCACTGAGCAAGGAGTAGGTCTTGTCTATTACATATTGGGTGTATGGAACAGTATCTGAGCGAATTTGAAACCCTTGTTTTATGCATCACCCCACCTCACCTTTCCCGTTAAGCAGCCATAGTGTGTTTTCTAAACGTGTGACTCTGTTCTGTTTTGTAATTCAGTTCAAGTGTAGCGGTTTTTACATTCCCTCTATAAGTGATACCTTATGATAAGTGTCTTTTTCTGTGTGACTTATTTCACTTGGAATCGTCGTACCTAAATCCACTCATCTTGCTTCTCCTATCCTTATGACATTGATTTCATGTCTGAGTGATATTCCATTGTACATAAGGACCACAACTTCTTTATCCATTTTTCTCTTTCCTGGGATATTTAAGGTGTCATGAACTGGAGGTTCTTGTCAACAGAGCAGCCCTAAACTTTGGGGTGCCTGTGTCTTGCTGATTTTTAGTTTTCCCAATTTATACGCCCATGAGTGGACGTGCCCTATGCTCCCTAAGCTGTGTTTTTTCGATGTTTCAGGACACACCGTACACTTCTCCAGAGTGGCTGTTGGCAATTAACATCCCGCCTATCAGCGTAGCAAGGCTGCCATTTCTCCATGGCCTGTCCTGCATTTCTGGTTTTGACACTTTTTTAGCATGGCCCTTTTGACCGATGGGAAGCGAGACTTCTTTGTAGCGCTGATTTGCCTTTCCAGGTTGCTTGGTTGGCCAAAAAGGGCGTATGCGTTTTTTCCTGAATATATTCAGGAAAAAACGCATACGCCCTTTTTGCCCAAGGGCATCATTGTCGACCTTTTGCCGCTTTTCATGTGCTTTAAAGGCGATTCGAATCTACCTCCTGAAATCTGTTTCCTGCAATTCTGCCTTGCTTTCAAATCCTCTTCGTTGCCTTCCCTCAATATATTTTTGGACGAGACTTATCATTTATAACTCTGCAGGTTTGTGAATTGCAGTGCCCCTGAGCTCCATTTTTCAACTCGCTTTTTTGGGAGCTGGCCGCAAAAGCGCGGGTATGCCTCAGGCCCTATGCTGGTTCTGGGTGGCAGGCTGAGCCTGTGGTTATTTCTTTTTCCTGATGGGAAAATAGAGTGACCTGTGCCTGTCCCAACACCTAGATCTAGTCTCTCATTGGTTGCCCCTCTTCCCGTTCATCCTCAGGACAAATTGCAACCTGTACGGAACAGGAGGTTAAAGGTGCTGATTCTCCAAGTAGGGTGATTGCTACTAAAATAGCTGGAATGGCGAACCCGAGCACAAGGAGATGAGAAATGAGGTGCGTTTTAGAAACCTTTCAAAATCACACGGTGTACCATCTTCTGGGTTCCTCATGCAAGTTTTCGATGTAGGAAGATGCCCTTGAACCTGGAGATTTGGGACCCATGGGATGGGTACCACGCAGTATTACCTTAAAGGGTCTGTGTTGGCTCACCCAACCTCACCAAACCTCTCAGCCCCAAGAGTGTCCACCCTATGTCTCATCCAGCTGTGGCTCTAGATATGGTCAATCCAGGTTGCGTCACACCCCTGAATGAATTTTGTAAGAATTTCTCTCTCTTTCACTGTCTTTGTTTCATGGGTTTTTAAAACTAATTTATTTTTATAATGGGGTTTAGCTGCTTTTCACAGCTGTGTTTTTGCGGCTTTACACACACTTGACTCACTTCCGGAGAGATATCAATACATAGGTTTTAAGATTCTCACTAGTCAGATATATTCTTGTGCGGTGAATAGGGGGTGTTGAGTCCAGTTCACTGAGCAAGGAGTAGGTCTTGTCTATTACATATTGGGTGTATGGAACGGTATCTGAGCTAATTTGAAATCCTTGTTTTATGCATCACACCACCTCATCTTTCCCGTTAAGCAGCCATAGTGTGTTTTCTACACGTGTGACTCTGTTCTCTTTTGTAATTCAGTTCAAGTGTAGCAGTTTTTACATTCCCTCTATACGTGATAGCTTATGATAAGTGTCTTTTTCTGTGTGACTTATTTCACTTAGAGTCGTCGTACCTAAATCCACTCATCATGCTGCTACTAGCCTTATGACATTGATTTCATGGCTGAGTGATATTCCATTGTACATAAGGACCACAACTTCTTTATCCATTTTTCACTTTCCTGGGATATTTAAGGTGTCATGAAGTGGAGGTTCTTGTCAACAGAGCAGCCCTAAACGTTGGGGTGCCTGTGTCTTGCTGATTTTTAGTTTTCCCAATTTATACGCCCATGAGTGGAAGTGCCCTATGCTCCCTAAGCTGTGTTTTTTCGATGTTTAAGGCCACACCGTACACTTCTCCAGAGTGGCTGCTGGCAATTTACATCCCGCCCATCAGTGTAGCAAGGCTCCCATTTCTCCATGGCCTGTCCTGCTTTTGTGGTTTTGACACATTTTTCAGCTTGGCCCTTTTGACCGATTCGAAGCGAGACTCCTTTGTAGTGCTGATTTGCCTTTCCATGTTGCTTGGTTGGCCTAAAAGGGCGTATGCGTTTTTTCCTGAATATATTCAGGAAAAAACGCATACGCCCTTTTTGGCCAAGGGCATCATTGTCAACGTTTTGCCGCTTTTCATGTGCTTTAAAGCCGATTCGAATCTACCTCCTGAAACCAGTTTCCTGCAATTCTGCCTAGCTTTCAAATGCTCTTCGTTGCCTTCCCTCAATATATTTGTGGACGAGAGTTATCATTTATAACTCTGCAGGTTTGTGAATTGCAGTACCCATGTGCTCCATTTTTCAACTGGCTTTTTTGGGACGTGGCCGCAGAAGCGCGGGATTGCCTCAGGCCCTATTCTGGTTCCTGGCGGCAGGCTGAGCCTGTGGTTAATTCTTCTTCCTGATGTGAAAATAGAGTGACCTGTGCCTGTCCCAACACCTAGATCTAGTCTCTCATTGGTTGCCCCTCTTCCCGTTCATCCTCAGGACAAAGTGCAACCTGTATGGAACAGGAGGTTAAAGGTGCTGTTTCTCCAACTAGGGAGATTACTAGTTAAGAAGCTGGAATGGCGAACCCGAGCACAAGGAGATGAGAAATGAGGTGCGTTTCAGAAACCTTTCCCGTTCAGACGGTGTACCATCTTCTAGGTTTCTCATGCATGTTTTCGATGTAGGAAGATTCCCTTGAACCTGGACATTTGGGACCCATGGGATGGGTACCACACAGTATTACTTTAAAGGGTCTGCGTTTGCTCACCCAACCTCACCAAACCTCTCATCCCCAAGAGTGTCCACCCTTATGTCTCATCCAGCTGTGGGTCTAGATATGGTCAATCCAGGTTGCATCACAGCTTCTGAACGAATTTTGTAAGAATTTCTCTCTCTTTCACTGTCTTTGTTTTACGGGTTTTTAAAAGTAATTTATTTTTATAATGGGGTTTAGCTGCTTTTCACGGCTGTGTTTATGCGGATTTACACTCACTTGACTCACTTCCAGAGAGATATCAATACATAGGTTTTACGATTCTTACTAGTCAGACATATTATTGTGCGGTGAATAGGGGGTGTTGAGTCCAGTTCACTGAGCAAGGAGTAGGTCTTGTCTATTACATATTGGGTGTATGGAACGGTATCTGAGCGAATTTGAAGCCCTTGTTTTATGCAACACCCCACCTCACCTTTCCCGTTAAGCAGCCATAGTGTGTTTTCTAAACGTGTGACTCTGTTCTGTTTTGTAATTCAGTTCAAGTGTAGCGGTTTTTACATTCCCTCTCTAAGTGATAGCTTATGATAAGTGTCTTTTTCTGTGTGACTTATTTCACTTAGAATCGTCGTTCCTAAATCCACTCATCTTGCTTCTACTAGCCTTATGACATTGATTTCATGTCTGAGTGATATTCCATTGTACATAAGGACCACAACTTCTTTATCCATTTTTCTCTTTCCTGGGATATTTACGGTGTCATGAAGTGGAGGTTCTTGTCAACAGAGCTGCCCTAAACTTTGGGGTGCCTGTGTCTTGCTGATTTTTATTTTTCCCAATTTATACGCCCATGAGTGGACGTGCCCTATGCTCCCTAAGCTGTGTTTTTTCGATGTTTCAGGACACACCGTACACTTCTCCAGAGTGGCTGTTGGCAATTTACATCCCTCCCATCAGCGTAGCAAGGCTGCCATTTCTCCATGGCCTGTCCTGCATTTCTGGTTTTGAAAATTTTTGCAGCATGGCCCTTTTGACTGATGGGAAGCGAGAATTCTTGGTAGCGCTGATTTGCCTTTCCAGGTTGCTTGGTTGGCCAAAAAGGGCGTATGCGTTGTTTCCTGAATATATTCAGGAAACAACGCATACGCCCTTTTTGGCCAAGGTCATCATTGTCGACGTTTTGCCACCTTTCATGTGCTTTAAAGGCGATTCGAATCTACCTCCTGAAACCTGTTTCCTGCAATTCTGCCTTGCTTTCAAATCCTCTTCGTTGCCTTCCCTCAATATATTTGTGGACGAGAGTTATCATTTATAACTCAGCAGGTTTGTGAATTGCAGTGCCCCTGAGCTCCATTTTTCAACTGTCTTTTTTGGGAGCTGGCCGCAAAAGCACGGGATTGCCTCAGGCCCTATTCTGGTTCCCGGCGGCAGGCTGAACCTGTGTTTAATTCTTCTTCCTGATGGGAAAATAGAGTGACCTGTGCCTGTCCCAACACCTAGATCTAGTCTCTCATTGGTTGCCCGTCTTCCCGTTCATCCTCAGGACAAATTGCAACCTGTAGGGAACAGGAGCTTAAAGGTGCTGATTCTCCAAGTAGGGAGATTGCTAGTAAAGTATCTGGAAAGGCGAACCCCAGCACAAGGAGATGAGAAATGTGGTTCATTTTGGAAACCTTTCAAAATCACACGGTGTACCATCTTCTGGGTTTCTCATGCATGTTTTCGACGTAGGAAGATGCCCTTGAACCTGGAGATTTGGGACCCATGGGATGGGTACCACGCAGTATTACTTTAAAGGGTCTGCGTTTGCTCACCCAACCTCACCAAACCTCTCAGCCCCAAGAGTGTCCACCCTTATGTCTCATCCAGCTGTGGGTCTAGATATGGTCAATCCAGGTTGCATCACAGCCCCTGAACGAATTTTGTAAGAATTTCTCTCTCTTTCACTGTCTTTGTTTTACGGGTTTTTAAAAGTAATTTATTTTTATAATGGGGTTTAGCTGCTTTTCACGGCTGTGTTTAAGCTGCTTACACCCACTTGACTCACTTCCAGACACATATCAATACATAGGTTTTAAGATTCTTACTAGTCACGTATATTCTTGTGCGGTGAATAGGGGGTGTTGTGTCCAGTTCACTGAGCAAGGAGTAGGTCTTTTCTATTACATATTGGGTGTATGGAACGGTATCTGAGCGAATTTGAAACCCTTGTTTTATGCATCACCCCACCTCACCTTTCCCGTTAAGCAGCCATAGTGTGTTTTCTAAACGTGTGACTCTGTTCTGTTTTGTAATTCAGTTCAAGTGTAGCGGTTTTTACATTCCCTCTATAAGTGATACCTTATGATAAGTGTCTTTTTCTGTGTGACTTATTTCACTTGGAATCGTCGTACCTAAATCCACTCATCTTGTTTCTCCTAGCCTTATGACATTGATTTCATGTCTGAGTGATATTCCATTGTACATAAGGACCACAACTTCTTTATCCATTTTTCTCTTTCCTGGGATATTTAAGGTGTCATGAACTGGAGGTTCTTGTCAACAGAGCAGCCCTAAACTTTGGGGTGCCTGTGTCTTGCTGATTTTTAGTTTTCCCAATTTATACGCCCATGAGTGGACGTGCCCTATGCTCCCTAAGCTGTGTTTTTTCGATGTTTCTGGACACACCGTACACTTATCCAGAGTGGCTGTTTGCAATTAACATCCCGCCTATCAGCGTAGCAAGGCTGCCATTTCTCCATGGCCTGTCCTGCATTTCTGGTTTTGACACTTTTTTAGCATGGCCCTTTTCACCGATGGGAAGCGAGACTTCTTTGTAGCGCTGATTTGCCTTTCCAGGGTGCTTGGTTGGCCAAAAAGGGCGTATGCGTTTTTTCCTGAATATATTCAGGAAAAAACGCATACGCCCTTTTTGCCCAAGGGCATCATTGTCCACGTTTGGCCGATTTTCATGTGCTTTAAAGGCGATTCGAATCTACCTCCTGAAATCTGTTTCCTGCAATTCTGCCTTGCTTTCAAATCCTCTTCGTTCCATTCCCTCAATATATCTGTGGATGAGAGTTATCATTTATAACTCTGCGGGTTTGTGAATTGCAGTGTCCCTGAGCTCCATTTTTCAACTCGCTTTTTTGGGAGCTGGCCGCAAAAGCGCAGTATTGCCTCAGGCGCTATTGTGCTTCTGGGCGGCAGGCTGAGCCTGTGGTTAATTGTTCTTCCTGATGGGAAAATAGAGTGACCTGTGCCTGTCCCAACACCTAGATATAGTCTCTCATTGGTTGCCCCTCTTCCCGTTCATCCTCAGGACAAATTGCAACCTGTATGGATCAGGAGCTTAACGGTGCTGATTCTGCAAGTAGGGAGATTGCTAGTAAAGTAGCTGGAAAGGCGAACCCGAGCACAAAGAGGTGAGAAATGGGGTGCGTTTTAGAAACCTTTCAAAATCACACGGTGTACCATCTTCTGAGATTCTCATGCATGTTTTCGATGTAGGAAGATGCCCTTCAAACTGGAGATTTGGGACCCATGGGATGGGTACCACGCAGTATTACTTTAAAGGGTCTGCATTTGCTCACCCAACCTCACCAAACCTCTCATCCCCAAGAGTGTCCACCCTTATGTCTCATCCAGCTGTGGGTCTAGATATGGTCAATCCAGGTTGCATCACAGCCTCTGAACGAATTTTGTAAGAATTTCTCTCTCTTTCACTGTCTTTGTTTTACGGGTTTTTAAAAGTAATTTATTTTTATAATGGGGTTTAGCTGCTTTTCACGGCTGTGTTTATGCGGATTTACACTCACTTGACTCACTTCCAGAGAGATATCAATACATAGGTTTTAAGATTCTTACTAGTCACATATATTCTTGTGCGGTGAATAGGGGGTGTTGAGTCCAGTTCACTGAGCAAGGAGTAGGTCTTGTCTATTACATATTGGGTGTATGGAACGGTATCTGAGCGAATTTGAAACCCTTGTTTTATGCATCACCCCACCTCACCTTTCCCGTTAAGCAGCCATAGTGTGTTTTCTAAACGTGTGAGTCTGTTCTGTTTTGTATTTCAGTTCAACTGTAGCGGTTTTTACATTCCCTCTATAAGTGATAGCTTATGATAAGTGTCTTTTTCTGTGTGACTTATTTCACTTAGAATCGTCGTACCTAAGTTCACTCATCTTGCTTCTACTTGCCTTATGACATTGATTTCATATCTGAGTGATATTCCATTGTACATAAGGACCACAACTTCTTTATCCATTTTTCTCTTTCCGGGGATATTTAAGGTGTCATGAAGTGGAGGTTCTTGTCAACAGAGCAGCCCTAAACTTTGGGGTGCCTGTGTCTTGCTGATTTTTAGTTTTCCCAATTTATACGCCCATGAGTGGACGTTCCCTATGCTCCCTAAGCTGTGTTTTTTCGATGTTTCAGGACACACCGTACACTTCTCCAGAGTGGCTGCTGGCAATTTACATCCCGCCCATCAGCGTAGCAAGGCTCCAATTTCTCCATGGCCTGTCCTGCATTTGTGGTTTTGACACTTTTATCAGCATGGCCCTTTAGACCAATGGGAAGCGAGACTTCTTTGTAGCGCTGATTTGCCTTTCCAGGTTGCTTGGTTGGCCAAAAAGGGCGTATGCGTTTTTTCCTGAATATATTCAGGAAAAAACGCATACGCCCTTTTTGGCCAAGGGCATCATTGTCGACGTTTTGCCGCTTTTCATGTGCTTTAAAGGCGATTTGAATCTACCTCCTGAAATCTGTTTCCTGCAGTTCTGCCTTGCTTTCAAATCCTCTTCGTTGCCTTCCCTCAATATATTTGTGGACGAGAGTTATCATTTATAATTCTGCAGGTTTGTGAATTGCAGTGCCCCTCAGCTCTATTTTTCAACTCGCTTTTTTGGGAGCTGGCCTCAAATCGCGGGATTGCCTCAGGCACTATTCTGATTCCGGGCGGCAGGCTGAGCCTGTGCTTAATTCTTCTTCCTGATGGGAAAATAGAGTGACCTGTGCCTGTCCCAACACCTAGATCTAGTCTCTCATTGGTTGCCCCTCTTCCCGTTCATCCTCAGGACAAATTGCAACCTGTATGGATCAGGAGCTTAAAGGTGCTGATTCTGCAAGTAGGGAGATTGCTAGTAAATTAGCTGGAAAGGCGAACCCGAGCTCAAAGAGATGAGAAATGGGGTGCGTTTTAGAAACCTTTCAAAATCACACGGTGTACCATCTTCTGAGTTTCTCATGCATGTTTTCGATGTAGGAAGATGCCCTTGAAACTGGAGATTTGGGACCCATGGGATGGGTACCACGCAGTATTATTTTAAAGGGTCTGCGTTTGCTCACCCAACCTCACCCAACCTGTCAGCCCCAAGAGTGTCCAACCTTATTTCTCATCCAGCTGTGGGTCTAGATATGGTCAATCCAGGTTGCATCACAGCCCCTGAACGAATTTTGTAAGAATTTCTCTCTCTTTCACTGTCTTTGTTTTACGGGTTTTTAAAACTAATTTATTTTTATAATGGGGTTTAGCTGCTTTTCACGGCTGTGTTTATGCGGCTTTACACCCAATTGACACACTTCCAGAGAGATATCAATACATAGGTTTTAAGATTCTTACTAGTCAGATATATACTTGTGCGGTGAATAGGGGGTGTTGAGTCCAGTTCACTGAGCAAGGAGTAGGTCTTGTCTATTACATATTGGGTGTATGGAACGGTATCTGAGCTAATTTGAAACCCTTGTTTTATGCATCACCCCACCTCACCTTTCCCGTTAAGCAGCCATAGTGTGTTTTCTAAACGTGTGACTCTGTTCTGTTTTGTAATTCAGTTCAAGTGTAGCGGTTTTTACATTCCCTCTATAAGTGATAGCTTACGATAAGTCTCTTTTTCTGTGTGACTTATTTCACTTAGAATCGTCGTACCTAAGTTCACTCATCTTGCTTCTACTTGCCTTATGACATTGATTTCATATCTGAGTGATATTCCATTGTACATAAGGACCACAACTTCTTTATCCATTTTTCTCTTTCCGGGGATATTTAAGGTGTCATGAAGTGGAGGTTCTTGTCAACAGAGCAGCCCTAAACTTTGGGGTGCCTGTGTCTTGCTGATTTTTATTTTTCCCAATTTATACGCCCATGAGTGGACGTTCCCTATGCTCCCTAAGCTGTGTTTTTTCGATGTTTCAGGACACACCGTACACTTCTCCAGAGTGGCTGCTGGCAATTTACATCCCGCCCATCAGCGTAGCAAGGCTCCAATTTCTCCATGGCCTGTCCTGCATTTGTGGTTTTGACACTTTTATCAGCATGGCCCTTTAGACCGATGGGAAGCGAGACTTCTTTGTAGCGCTGATTTGCCTTTCCAGGTTGCTTGGTTGGCCAAAAAGGGCGTATGCGTTTTTTACTGAATATATTCAGGAAAAAACGCATACGCCCTTTTTGGACAAGGGCATCATTGTCGACGTTTTGCCGCTTTTCATGTGCTTTAAAGGCGAATTGAATCTACCTCCTGAAATCTGTTTCCTGCAGTTCTGCCTGCTTTCAAATCCTCTTCGTTGCCTTCCCTCAATATATTTGTGGACGAGAGTTATCATTTATAATTCTGCAGGTTTGTGAATTGCAGTGCCCCTCAGCTCCATTTTTCAACTCGCTATTTTGGGAGCTGGCCTCAAATCGCGGTATTGCCTCAGGCACTATTCTGATTCCGGGCGGCAGGCTGAGCCTGTGGTTAATTCTTCTTCCTGATGGGAAAATAGAGTGACCTGTGCCTGTCCCAACACCTAGATCTAGTCTCTCATTGGTTGCCCCTCTTCCCGTTCATCCTCAGGACACATTGCAACCTGTACAGAACAGGAGGTTAAAGGTGCTGATTCTCCAAGAAGGGAGATTGCTAGTAAAGTATCTGGAATGGCGAACCCGAGCACAAGGAGATGAGAAACGAGGTGCGTTTTAGAAACCTTTCCCGATCACACGGTGTACCATCTTCTGGGTTTCTCATGCATGTTTTCGATGCAGGAAGACGCCCTTGAAACTGGAGATTTGGGACCCATGGGATGGGTACCACACAGTATTACTTTAAAGGGTCTGCGTTTGCTCACCCAACCTCACCAAACCTCTCAGCCCCAAGAGTGTCCACCCTTATGTCTCATCCAGCTGTGGCTCTAGATATGGTCAATCCAGGTTGCGTCACAGCCACTGAATGAATTTTGTAAGAATTTCTCTCTCTTTCACTGTCTTTGTTTCATGGGTTTTTAAAACTAATTTATTTTTATAATGGGGTTTAGCTGCTTTTCACGGCTGTGTTTATGCGGCTTTACACCCAATTGACACACTTCCAGAGAGATATCAATACATAGGTTTTACGATTATTACTAGTCACATATATTCTTGTGCGGTGAATAGGGGGTGTTGAGTCCAGTTCACTGAGCAAGGAGTAGGTCTTGTCTATTACATATTGGGTGTATTGAACGGTGTCTGAGCGAATTTGAAACCCTTGTTTTATGCATCACCCCACCTCACCTTTCCCGTTAAGCAGCCATAGTGTGTTTTCTAAACGTGTGACTATGTTCTGTTTTGTAATTCAGTTCAAGTGTAGCGGTTTTTACATTCCCTCTATAAGTGATAGCTTACGATAAGTCTCTTTTTCTGTGTGACTTATTTCCCTTAGAGTCGTCATACCTAAATCCACCCATCATGCTGCTACTAGCCTTATGACATTGATTTCATGTCTGAGTGATATTCCATTGTACATAAGGACCACAACTTCTTTATCCATTTTTCTCTTTCCTGGGATATTTAAGGTGTCATGAAGTGGAGGTTCTTGTCAACAGAGCAGCCCGAAACTTTGGGGTGCCTGTGTCTTGCTGATTTTTAGTTTTCCCAGTTTATACGCCCATGAGTGGAAGTGCCATATGCTCCCTAAACTGTGTTTTTTCGATGTTTCAGGGCACACCGTACACTTCTCCAGAGTGGCTGTTCGCAATTTATATCCCGCCCATCAGCGTAGCAAGGCTCCAATTTCTCCATGGCCTGTCCTGCATTTGTGGTTTTGACACTTTAATTAGCATGGCCCTTTTGATGGATGGGAAGCGAGACTTCTTTGTAGCGCTGATTTGCCTTTCCAGGTTGCTTGGTTGGCCAAAAAGGGCGTATGCGTTTTTTCCTGAATATATTCAGGAAAAAACGCATACGCCCTTTTTGCCCAAGGGCATCATTGTCCACGTTTGGCCGATTTTCATGTGCTTTAAAGGCGATTCGAATCTACCTCCTGAAATCTGTTTCCTGCAATTCTGCCTTGCTTTCAAATCCTCTTCGTTGCCTTCCCTCAATATATTTTTGGACGAGACTTATCATTTATAACTCTGCAGGTTTGTGAATTGCAGTGCCCCTGAGCTCCATTTTTCAACTCGCTTTTTTGGGAGCTGGCCGCAAAAGCGCGGGTATGCCTCAGGCCCTATGCTGGTTCTGGGTGGCAGGCTGAGCCTGTGGTTATTTCTTTTTCCTGATGGGAAAATAGAGTGACCTGTGCCTGTCCCAACACCTAGATCTAGTCTCTCATTGGTTGCCCCTCTTCCCGTTCATCCTCAGGACAAATTGCAACCTGTACGGAACAGGAGGTTAAAGGTGCTGATTCTCCAAGTAGGGTGATTGCTACTAAAATAGCTGGAATGGCGAACCCGAGCACAAGGAGATGAGAAATGAGGTGCGTTTTAGAAACCTTTCAAAATCACACGGTGTACCATCTTCTGGGTTCCTCATGCAAGTTTTCGATGTAGGAAGATGCCCTTGAACCTGGAGATTTGGGACCCATGGGATGGGTACCACGCAGTATTACCTTAAAGGGTCTGTGTTGGCTCACCCAACCTCACCAAACCTCTCAGCCCCAAGAGTGTCCACCCTATGTCTCATCCAGCTGTGGCTCTAGATATGGTCAATCCAGGTTGCGTCACACCCCTGAATGAATTTTGTAAGAATTTCTCTCTCTTTCACTGTCTTTGTTTCATGGGTTTTTAAAACTAATTTATTTTTATAATGGGGTTTAGCTGCTTTTCACAGCTGTGTTTTTGCGGCTTTACACACACTTGACTCACTTCTGGAGAGATATCAATACATAGGTTTTAAGATTCTCACTAGTCAGATATATTCTTGTGCGGTGAATAGGGGGTGTTGAGTCCAGTTCACTGAGCAAGGAGTAGGTCTTGTCTATTACATATTGGGTGTATGGAACGGTATCTGAGCTAATTTGAAATCCTTGTTTTATGCATCACACCACCTCATCTTTCCCGTTAAGCAGCCATAGTGTGTTTTCTACACGTGTGACTCTGTTCTCTTTTGTAATTCAGTTCAAGTGTAGCAGTTTTTACATTCCCTCTATACGTGATAGCTTATGATAAGTGTCTTTTTCTGTGTGACTTATTTCACTTAGAGTCGTCGTACCTAAATCCACTCATCATGCTGCTACTAGCCTTATGACATTGATTTCATGGCTGAGTGATATTCCATTGTACATAAGGACCACAACTTCTTTATCCATTTTTCACTTTCCTGGGATATTTAAGGTGTCATGAAGTGGAGGTTCTTGTCAACAGAGCAGCCCTAAACGTTGGGGTGCCTGTGTCTTGCTGATTTTTAGTTTTCCCAATTTATACGCCCATGAGTGGAAGTGCCCTATGCTCCCTAAGCTGTGTTTTTTCGATGTTTAAGGCCACACCGTACACTTCTCCAGAGTGGCTGCTGGCAATTTACATCCCGCCCATCAGTGTAGCAAGGCTCCCATTTCTCCATGGCCTGTCCTGCTTTTGTGGTTTTGACACATTTTTCAGCTTGGCCCTTTTGACCGATTCGAAGCGAGACTCCTTTGTAGTGCTGATTTGCCTTTCCATGTTGCTTGGTTGGCCTAAAAGGGCGTATGCGTTTTTTCCTGAATATATTCAGGAAAAAACGCATACGCCCTTTTTGGCCAAGGGCATCATTGTCAACGTTTTGCCGCTTTTCATGTGCTTTAAAGCCGATTCGAATCTACCTCCTGAAACCAGTTTCCTGCAATTCTGCCTAGCTTTCAAATGCTCTTCGTTGCCTTCCCTCAATATATTTGTGGACGAGAGTTATCATTTATAACTCTGCAGGTTTGTGAATTGCAGTACCCATGTGCTCCATTTTTCAACTGGCTTTTTTGGGACGTGGCCGCAGAAGCGCGGGATTGCCTCAGGCCCTATTCTGGTTCCTGGCGGCAGGCTGAGCCTGTGGTTATTTCTTCTTCCTGATGTGAAAATAGAGTGACCTGTGCCTGTCCCAACACCTAGATCTAGTCTCTCATTGGTTGCCCCTCTTCCCGTTCATCCTCAGGACAAAGTGCAACCTGTATGGAACAGGAGGTTAAAGGTGCTGTTTCTCCAACTAGGGAGATTACTAGTTAAGAAGCTGGAATGGCGAACCCGAGCACAAGGAGATGAGAAATGAGGTGCGTTTCAGAAACCTTTCCCGTTCAGACGGTGTACCATCTTCTAGGTTTCTCATGCATGTTTTCGATGTAGGAAGAGTCCCTTGAACCTGGACATTTGGGACCCATGGGATGGGTACCACACAGTATTACTTTAAAGGGTCTGCGTTTGCTCACCCAACCTCACCAAACCTCTCATCCCCAAGAGTGTCCACCCTTATGTCTCATCCAGCTGTGGGTCTAGATATGGTCAATCCAGGTTGCATCACAGCTTCTGAACGAATTTTGTAAGAATTTCTCTCTCTTTCACTGTCTTTGTTTTACGGGTTTTTAAAAGTAATTTATTTTTATAATGGGGTTTAGCTGCTTTTCACGGCTGTGTTTATGCGGATTTACACTCACTTGACTCACTTCCAGAGAGATATCAATACATAGGTTTTAAGATTCTTACTAGTCACATATATTCTTGTGCGGTGAATAGGGGGTGTTGAGTCCAGTTCACTGAGCAAGGAGTAGGTCTTGTCTATTACATATTGGGTGTATGGAACGGTATCTGAGCGAATTTGAAACCCTTGTTTTATGCATCACCCCACCTCACCTTTCCCGTTAAGCAGCCATAGTGTGTTTTCTAAACGTGTGAGTCTGTTCTGTTTTGTAATTCAGTTCAACTGTAGCGGTTTTTACATTCCCTCTATAAGTGATAGCTTATGATAAGTGTCTTTTTCTGTGTGACTTATTTCACTTAGAATCGTCGTTCCTAAATCCACTCATCTTGCTTCTACTTGCCTTATGACATTGATTTCATGTCTGAGTGATATTCCATTGTACATAAGGACCACAACTTCTTTATCCATTTTTCTCTTTCCTGGGATATTTACGGTGTCATGAAGTGGAGGTTCTTGTCAACAGAGCTGCCCTAAACTTTGGGGTGCCTGTGTCTTGCTGATTTTTATTTTTCCCAATTTATACGCCCATGAGTGGACGTGCCCTATGCTCCCTAAGCTGTGTTTTTTCGATGTTTCAGGACACACCGTACACTTCTCCAGAGTGGCTGTTGGCAATTTACATCCCTCCCATCAGCGTAGCAAGGCTGCCATTTCTCCATGGCCTGTCCTGCATTTCTGGTTTTGAAAATTTTTGCAGCATGGCCCTTTTGACTGATGGGAAGCGAGAATTCTTGGTAGCGCTGATTTGCCTTTCCAGGTTGCTTGGTTGGCCAAAAAGGGCGTATGCGTTGTTTCCTGAATATATTCAGGAAACAACGCATACGCCCTTTTTGGCCAAGGTCATCATTGTCGACGTTTTGCCACCTTTCATGTGCTTTAAAGGCGATTCGAATCTACCTCCTGAAACCTGTTTCCTGCAATTCTGCCTTGCTTTCAAATCCTCTTCGTTGCCTTCCCTCAATATATTTGTGGACGAGAGTTATCATTTATAACTCAGCAGGTTTGTGAATTGCAGTGCCCCTGAGCTCCATTTTTCAACTGTCTTTTTTGGGAGCTGGCCGCAAAAGCACGGGATTGCCTCAGGCCCTATTCTGGTTCCCGGCGGCAGGCTGAACCTGTGTTTAATTCTTCTTCCTGATGGGAAAATAGAGTGACCTGTGCCTGTCCCAACACCTAGATCTAGTCTCTCATTGGTTGCCCGTCTTCCCGTTCATCCTCAGGACAAATTGCAACCTGTAGGGAACAGGAGCTTAAAGGTGCTGATTCTCCAAGTAGGGAGATTGCTAGTAAAGTATCTGGAAAGGCGAACCCCAGCACAAGGAGATGAGAAATGTGGTTCATTTTGGAAACCTTTCAAAATCACACGGTGTACCATCTTCTGGGTTTCTCATGCATGTTTTCGACGTAGGAAGATGCCCTTGAACCTGGAGATTTGGGACCCATGGGATGGGTACCACGCAGTATTACTTTAAAGGGTCTGCGTTTGCTCACCCAACCTCACCAAACCTCTCAGCCCCAAGAGTGTCCACCCTTATGTCTCATCCAGCTGTGGGTCTAGATATGGTCAATCCAGGTTGCATCACAGCCCCTGAACGAATTTTGTAAGAATTTCTCTCTCTTTCACTGTCTTTGTTTTACGGGTTTTTAAAAGTAATTTATTTTTATAATGGGGTTTAGCTGCTTTTCACGGCTGTGTTTAAGCTGCTTACACCCACTTGACTCACTTCCAGACACATATCAATACATAGGTTTTAAGATTCTTACTAGTCACGTATATTCTTGTGCGGTGAATAGGGGGTGTTGTGTCCAGTTCACTGAGCAAGGAGTAGGTCTTTTCTATTACATATTGGGTGTATGGAACGGTATCTGAGCGAATTTGAAACCCTTGTTTTATGCATCACCCCACCTCACCTTTCCCGTTAAGCAGCCATAGTGTGTTTTCTAAACGTGTGACTCTGTTCTGTTTTGTAATTCAGTTCAAGTGTAGCGGTTTTTACATTCCCTCTATAAGTGATACCTTATGATAAGTGTCTTTTTCTGTGTGACTTATTTCACTTGGAATCGTCGTACCTAAATCCACTCATCTTGTTTCTCCTAGCCTTATGACATTGATTTCATGTCTGAGTGATATTCCATTGTACATAAGGACCACAACTTCTTTATCCATTTTTCTCTTTCCTGGGATATTTAAGGTGTCATGAACTGGAGGTTCTTGTCAACAGAGCAGCCCTAAACTTTGGGGTGCCTGTGTCTTGCTGATTTTTAGTTTTCCCAATTTATACGCCCATGAGTGGACGTGCCCTATGCTCCCTAAGCTGTGTTTTTTCGATGTTTCTGGACACACCGTACACTTATCCAGAGTGGCTGTTTGCAATTAACATCCCGCCTATCAGCGTAGCAAGGCTGCCATTTCTCCATGGCCTGTCCTGCATTTCTGGTTTTGACACTTTTTTAGCATGGCCCTTTTCACCGATGGGAAGCGAGACTTCTTTGTAGCGCTGATTTGCCTTTCCAGGGTGCTTGGTTGGCCAAAAAGGGCGTATGCGTTTTTTCCTGAATATATTCAGGAAAAAACGCATACGCCCTTTTTGCCCAAGGGCATCATTGTCCACGTTTGGCCGATTTTCATGTGCTTTAAAGGCGATTCGAATCTACCTCCTGAAATCTGTTTCCTGCAATTCTGCCTTGCTTTCAAATCCTCTTCGTTCCATTCCCTCAATATATCTGTGGATGAGAGTTATCATTTATAACTCTGCGGGTTTGTGAATTGCAGTGTCCCTGAGCTCCATTTTTCAACTCGCTTTTTTGGGAGCTGGCCGCAAAAGCGCAGTATTGCCTCAGGCGCTATTGTGCTTCTGGGCGGCAGGCTGAGCCTGTGGTTAATTGTTCTTCCTGATGGGAAAATAGAGTGACCTGTGCCTGTCCCAACACCTAGATATAGTCTCTCATTGGTTGCCCCTCTTCCCGTTCATCCTCAGGACAAATTGCAACCTGTATGGATCAGGAGCTTAACGGTGCTGATTCTGCAAGTAGGGAGATTGCTAGTAAAGTAGCTGGAAAGGCGAACCCGAGCACAAAGAGGTGAGAAATGGGGTGCGTTTTAGAAACCTTTCAAAATCACACGGTGTACCATCTTCTGAGATTCTCATGCATGTTTTCGATGTAGGAAGATGCCCTTCAAACTGGAGATTTGGGACCCATGGGATGGGTACCACGCAGTATTACTTTAAAGGGTCTGCATTTGCTCACCCAACCTCACCAAACCTCTCATCCCCAAGAGTGTCCACCCTTATGTCTCATCCAGCTGTGGGTCTAGATATGGTCAATCCAGGTTGCATCACAGCCTCTGAACGAATTTTGTAAGAATTTCTCTCTCTTTCACTGTCTTTGTTTTACGGGTTTTTAAAAGTAATTTATTTTTATAATGGGGTTTAGCTGCTTTTCACGGCTGTGTTTATGCGGATTTACACTCACTTGACTCACTTCCAGAGAGATATCAATACATAGGTTTTAAGATTCTTACTAGTCACATATATTCTTGTGCGGTGAATAGGGGGTGTTGAGTCCAGTTCACTGAGCAAGGAGTAGGTCTTGTCTATTACATATTGGGTGTATGGAACGGTATCTGAGCGAATTTGAAACCCTTGTTTTATGCATCACCCCACCTCACCTTTCCCGTTAAGCAGCCATAGTGTGTTTTCTAAACGTGTGAGTCTGTTCTGTTTTGTATTTCAGTTCAACTGTAGCGGTTTTTACATTCCCTCTATAAGTGATAGCTTATGATAAGTGTCTTTTTCTGTGTGACTTATTTCACTTAGAATCGTCGTACCTAAGTTCACTCATCTTGCTTCTACTTGCCTTATGACATTGATTTCATATCTGAGTGATATTCCATTGTACATAAGGACCACAACTTCTTTATCCATTTTTCTCTTTCCGGGGATATTTAAGGTGTCATGAAGTGGAGGTTCTTGTCAACAGAGCAGCCCTAAACTTTGGGGTGCCTGTGTCTTGCTGATTTTTAGTTTTCCCAATTTATACGCCCATGAGTGGACGTTCCCTATGCTCCCTAAGCTGTGTTTTTTCGATGTTTCAGGACACACCGTACACTTCTCCAGAGTGGCTGCTGGCAATTTACATCCCGCCCATCAGCGTAGCAAGGCTCCAATTTCTCCATGGCCTGTCCTGCATTTGTGGTTTTGACACTTTTATCAGCATGGCCCTTTAGACCAATGGGAAGCGAGACTTCTTTGTAGCGCTGATTTGCCTTTCCAGGTTGCTTGGTTGGCCAAAAAGGGCGTATGCGTTTTTTCCTGAATATATTCAGGAAAAAACGCATACGCCCTTTTTGGCCAAGGGCATCATTGTCGACGTTTTGCCGCTTTTCATGTGCTTTAAAGGCGATTTGAATCTACCTCCTGAAATCTGTTTCCTGCAGTTCTGCCTTGCTTTCAAATCCTCTTCGTTGCCTTCCCTCAATATATTTGTGGACGAGAGTTATCATTTATAATTCTGCAGGTTTGTGAATTGCAGTGCCCCTCAGCTCTATTTTTCAACTCGCTTTTTTGGGAGCTGGCCTCAAATCGCGGGATTGCCTCAGGCACTATTCTGATTCCGGGCGGCAGGCTGAGCCTGTGCTTAATTCTTCTTCCTGATGGGAAAATAGAGTGACCTGTGCCTGTCCCAACACCTAGATCTAGTCTCTCATTGGTTGCCCCTCTTCCCGTTCATCCTCAGGACAAATTGCAACCTGTATGGATCAGGAGCTTAAAGGTGCTGATTCTGCAAGTAGGGAGATTGCTAGTAAATTAGCTGGAAAGGCGAACCCGAGCTCAAAGAGATGAGAAATGGGGTGCGTTTTAGAAACCTTTCAAAATCACACGGTGTACCATCTTCTGAGTTTCTCATGCATGTTTTCGATGTAGGAAGATGCCCTTGAAACTGGAGATTTGGGACCCATGGGATGGGTACCACGCAGTATTATTTTAAAGGGTCTGCGTTTGCTCACCCAACCTCACCCAACCTGTCAGCCCCAAGAGTGTCCAACCTTATTTCTCATCCAGCTGTGGGTCTAGATATGGTCAATCCAGGTTGCATCACAGCCCCTGAACGAATTTTGTAAGAATTTCTCTCTCTTTCACTGTCTTTGTTTTACGGGTTTTTAAAACTAATTTATTTTTATAATGGGGTTTAGCTGCTTTTCACGGCTGTGTTTATGCGGCTTTACACCCAATTGACACACTTCCAGAGAGATATCAATACATAGGTTTTAAGATTCTTACTAGTCAGATATATACTTGTGCGGTGAATAGGGGGTGTTGAGTCCAGTTCACTGAGCAAGGAGTAGGTCTTGTCTATTACATATTGGGTGTATGGAACGGTATCTGAGCTAATTTGAAACCCTTGTTTTATGCATCACCCCACCTCACCTTTCCCGTTAAGCAGCCATAGTGTGTTTTCTAAACGTGTGACTCTGTTCTGTTTTGTAATTCAGTTCAAGTGTAGCGGTTTTTACATTCCCTCTATAAGTGATAGCTTACGATAAGTCTCTTTTTCTGTGTGACTTATTTCACTTAGAATCGTCGTACCTAAGTTCACTCATCTTGCTTCTACTTGCCTTATGACATTGATTTCATATCTGAGTGATATTCCATTGTACATAAGGACCACAACTTCTTTATCCATTTTTCTCTTTCCGGGGATATTTAAGGTGTCATGAAGTGGAGGTTCTTGTCAACAGAGCAGCCCTAAACTTTGGGGTGCCTGTGTCTTGCTGATTTTTATTTTTCCCAATTTATACGCCCATGAGTGGACGTTCCCTATGCTCCCTAAGCTGTGTTTTTTCGATGTTTCAGGACACACCGTACACTTCTCCAGAGTGGCTGCTGGCAATTTACATCCCGCCCATCAGCGTAGCAAGGCTCCAATTTCTCCATGGCCTGTCCTGCATTTGTGGTTTTGACACTTTTATCAGCATGGCCCTTTAGACCGATGGGAAGCGAGACTTCTTTGTAGCGCTGATTTGCCTTTCCAGGTTGCTTGGTTGGCCAAAAAGGGCGTATGCGTTTTTTACTGAATATATTCAGGAAAAAACGCATACGCCCTTTTTGGACAAGGGCATCATTGTCGACGTTTTGCCGCTTTTCATGTGCTTTAAAGGCGAATTGAATCTACCTCCTGAAATCTGTTTCCTGCAGTTCTGCCTGCTTTCAAATCCTCTTCGTTGCCTTCCCTCAATATATTTGTGGACGAGAGTTATCATTTATAATTCTGCAGGTTTGTGAATTGCAGTGCCCCTCAGCTCCATTTTTCAACTCGCTATTTTGGGAGCTGGCCTCAAATCGCGGTATTGCCTCAGGCACTATTCTGATTCCGGGCGGCAGGCTGAGCCTGTGGTTAATTCTTCTTCCTGATGGGAAAATAGAGTGACCTGTGCCTGTCCCAACACCTAGATCTAGTCTCTCATTGGTTGCCCCTCTTCCCGTTCATCCTCAGGACACATTGCAACCTGTACAGAACAGGAGGTTAAAGGTGCTGATTCTCCAAGAAGGGAGATTGCTAGTAAAGTATCTGGAATGGCGAACCCGAGCACAAGGAGATGAGAAACGAGGTGCGTTTTAGAAACCTTTCCCGATCACACGGTGTACCATCTTCTGGGTTTCTCATGCATGTTTTCGATGCAGGAAGACGCCCTTGAAACTGGAGATTTGGGACCCATGGGATGGGTACCACACAGTATTACTTTAAAGGGTCTGCGTTTGCTCACCCAACCTCACCAAACCTCTCAGCCCCAAGAGTGTCCACCCTTATGTCTCATCCAGCTGTGGCTCTAGATATGGTCAATCCAGGTTGCGTCACAGCCACTGAATGAATTTTGTAAGAATTTCTCTCTCTTTCACTGTCTTTGTTTCATGGGTTTTTAAAACTAATTTATTTTTATAATGGGGTTTAGCTGCTTTTCACGGCTGTGTTTATGCGGCTTTACACCCAATTGACACACTTCCAGAGAGATATCAATACATAGGTTTTACGATTATTACTAGTCACATATATTCTTGTGCGGTGAATAGGGGGTGTTGAGTCCAGTTCACTGAGCAAGGAGTAGGTCTTGTCTATTACATATTGGGTGTATTGAACGGTGTCTGAGCGAATTTGAAACCCTTGTTTTATGCATCACCCCACCTCACCTTTCCCGTTAAGCAGCCATAGTGTGTTTTCTAAACGTGTGACTATGTTCTGTTTTGTAATTCAGTTCAAGTGTAGCGGTTTTTACATTCCCTCTATAAGTGATAGCTTACGATAAGTCTCTTTTTCTGTGTGACTTATTTCCCTTAGAGTCGTCATACCTAAATCCACCCATCATGCTGCTACTAGCCTTATGACATTGATTTCATGTCTGAGTGATATTCCATTGTACATAAGGACCACAACTTCTTTATCCATTTTTCTCTTTCCTGGGATATTTAAGGTGTCATGAAGTGGAGGTTCTTGTCAACAGAGCAGCCCGAAACTTTGGGGTGCCTGTGTCTTGCTGATTTTTAGTTTTCCCAGTTTATACGCCCATGAGTGGAAGTGCCATATGCTCCCTAAACTGTGTTTTTTCGATGTTTCAGGGCACACCGTACACTTCTCCAGAGTGGCTGTTCGCAATTTATATCCCGCCCATCAGCGTAGCAAGGCTCCAATTTCTCCATGGCCTGTCCTGCATTTGTGGTTTTGACACTTTAATTAGCATGGCCCTTTTGATGGATGGGAAGCGAGACTTCTTTGTAGCGCTGATTTGCCTTTCCAGGTTGCTTGGTTGGCCAAAAAGGGCGTATGCGTTTTTTCCTGAATATATTCAGGAAAAAACGCATACGCCCTTTTTGCCCAAGGGCATCATTGTCCACGTTTGGCCGATTTTCATGTGCTTTAAAGGCGATTCGAATCTACCTCCTGAAATCTGTTTCCTGCAATTCTGCCTTGCTTTCAAATCCTCTTCGTTGCCTTCCCTCAATATATTTTTGGACGAGACTTATCATTTATAACTCTGCAGGTTTGTGAATTGCAGTGCCCCTGAGCTCCATTTTTCAACTCGCTTTTTTGGGAGCTGGCCGCAAAAGCGCGGGTATGCCTCAGGCCCTATGCTGGTTCTGGGTGGCAGGCTGAGCCTGTGGTTATTTCTTTTTCCTGATGGGAAAATAGAGTGACCTGTGCCTGTCCCAACACCTAGATCTAGTCTCTCATTGGTTGCCCCTCTTCCCGTTCATCCTCAGGACAAATTGCAACCTGTACGGAACAGGAGGTTAAAGGTGCTGATTCTCCAAGTAGGGTGATTGCTACTAAAATAGCTGGAATGGCGAACCCGAGCACAAGGAGATGAGAAATGAGGTGCGTTTTAGAAACCTTTCAAAATCACACGGTGTACCATCTTCTGGGTTCCTCATGCAAGTTTTCGATGTAGGAAGATGCCCTTGAACCTGGAGATTTGGGACCCATGGGATGGGTACCACGCAGTATTACCTTAAAGGGTCTGTGTTGGCTCACCCAACCTCACCAAACCTCTCAGCCCCAAGAGTGTCCACCCTATGTCTCATCCAGCTGTGGCTCTAGATATGGTCAATCCAGGTTGCGTCACACCCCTGAATGAATTTTGTAAGAATTTCTCTCTCTTTCACTGTCTTTGTTTCATGGGTTTTTAAAACTAATTTATTTTTATAATGGGGTTTAGCTGCTTTTCACAGCTGTGTTTTTGCGGCTTTACACACACTTGACTCACTTCTGGAGAGATATCAATACATAGGTTTTAAGATTCTCACTAGTCAGATATATTCTTGTGCGGTGAATAGGGGGTGTTGAGTCCAGTTCACTGAGCAAGGAGTAGGTCTTGTCTATTACATATTGGGTGTATGGAACGGTATCTGAGCTAATTTGAAATCCTTGTTTTATGCATCACACCACCTCATCTTTCCCGTTAAGCAGCCATAGTGTGTTTTCTACACGTGTGACTCTGTTCTCTTTTGTAATTCAGTTCAAGTGTAGCAGTTTTTACATTCCCTCTATACGTGATAGCTTATGATAAGTGTCTTTTTCTGTGTGACTTATTTCACTTAGAGTCGTCGTACCTAAATCCACTCATCATGCTGCTACTAGCCTTATGACATTGATTTCATGGCTGAGTGATATTCCATTGTACATAAGGACCACAACTTCTTTATCCATTTTTCACTTTCCTGGGATATTTAAGGTGTCATGAAGTGGAGGTTCTTGTCAACAGAGCAGCCCTAAACGTTGGGGTGCCTGTGTCTTGCTGATTTTTAGTTTTCCCAATTTATACGCCCATGAGTGGAAGTGCCCTATGCTCCCTAAGCTGTGTTTTTTCGATGTTTAAGGCCACACCGTACACTTCTCCAGAGTGGCTGCTGGCAATTTACATCCCGCCCATCAGTGTAGCAAGGCTCCCATTTCTCCATGGCCTGTCCTGCTTTTGTGGTTTTGACACATTTTTCAGCTTGGCCCTTTTGACCGATTCGAAGCGAGACTCCTTTGTAGTGCTGATTTGCCTTTCCATGTTGCTTGGTTGGCCTAAAAGGGCGTATGCGTTTTTTCCTGAATATATTCAGGAAAAAACGCATACGCCCTTTTTGGCCAAGGGCATCATTGTCAACGTTTTGCCGCTTTTCATGTGCTTTAAAGCCGATTCGAATCTACCTCCTGAAACCAGTTTCCTGCAATTCTGCCTAGCTTTCAAATGCTCTTCGTTGCCTTCCCTCAATATATTTGTGGACGAGAGTTATCATTTATAACTCTGCAGGTTTGTGAATTGCAGTACCCATGTGCTCCATTTTTCAACTGGCTTTTTTGGGACGTGGCCGCAGAAGCGCGGGATTGCCTCAGGCCCTATTCTGGTTCCTGGCGGCAGGCTGAGCCTGTGGTTATTTCTTCTTCCTGATGTGAAAATAGAGTGACCTGTGCCTGTCCCAACACCTAGATCTAGTCTCTCATTGGTTGCCCCTCTTCCCGTTCATCCTCAGGACAAAGTGCAACCTGTATGGAACAGGAGGTTAAAGGTGCTGTTTCTCCAACTAGGGAGATTACTAGTTAAGAAGCTGGAATGGCGAACCCGAGCACAAGGAGATGAGAAATGAGGTGCGTTTCAGAAACCTTTCCCGTTCAGACGGTGTACCATCTTCTAGGTTTCTCATGCATGTTTTCGATGTAGGAAGAGTCCCTTGAACCTGGACATTTGGGACCCATGGGATGGGTACCACACAGTATTACTTTAAAGGGTCTGCGTTTGCTCACCCAACCTCACCAAACCTCTCATCCCCAAGAGTGTCCACCCTTATGTCTCATCCAGCTGTGGGTCTAGATATGGTCAATCCAGGTTGCATCACAGCTTCTGAACGAATTTTGTAAGAATTTCTCTCTCTTTCACTGTCTTTGTTTTACGGGTTTTTAAAAGTAATTTATTTTTATAATGGGGTTTAGCTGCTTTTCACGGCTGTGTTTATGCGGATTTACACTCACTTGACTCACTTCCAGAGAGATATCAATACATAGGTTTTAAGATTCTTACTAGTCACATATATTCTTGTGCGGTGAATAGGGGGTGTTGAGTCCAGTTCACTGAGCAAGGAGTAGGTCTTGTCTATTACATATTGGGTGTATGGAACGGTATCTGAGCGAATTTGAAACCCTTGTTTTATGCATCACCCCACCTCACCTTTCCCGTTAAGCAGCCATAGTGTGTTTTCTAAACGTGTGAGTCTGTTCTGTTTTGTAATTCAGTTCAACTGTAGCGGTTTTTACATTCCCTCTATAAGTGATAGCTTATGATAAGTGTCTTTTTCTGTGTGACTTATTTCACTTAGAATCGTCGTACCTAAGTTCACTCATCTTGCTTCTACTTGCCTTATGACATTGATTTCATATCTGAGTGATATTCCATTGTACATAAGGACCACAACTTCTTTATCCATTTTTCTCTTTCCGGGGATATTTAAGGTGTCATGAAGTGGAGGTTCTTGTCAACAGAGCAGCCCTAAACTTTGGGGTGCCTGTGTCTTGCTGATTTTTATTTTTCCCAATTTATACGCCCATGAGTGGACGTTCCCTATGCTCCCTAAGCTGTGTTTTTTCGATGTTTCAGGACACACCGTACACTTCTCCAGAGTGGCTGCTGGCAATTTACATCCCGCCCATCAGCGTAGCAAGGCTCCAATTTCTCCATGGCCTGTCCTGCATTTGTGGTTTTGACACTTTTATCAGCATGGCCCTTTAGACCGATGGGAAGCGAGACTTCTTTGTAGCGCTGATTTGCCTTTCCAGGTTGCTTGGTTGGCCAAAAAGGGCGTATGCGTTTTTTCCTGAATATATTCAGGAAAAAACGCATACGCCCTTTTTGGCCAAGGGCATCATTGTCGACGTTTTGCCGCTTTTCATGTGCTTTAAAGGCGAATTGAATCTACCTCCTGAAATCTGTTTCCTGCAGTTCTGCCTTGCTTTCAAATCCTCTTCGTTGCCTTCCCTCAATATATTTGTGGACGAGACTTATCATTTATAATTCTGCAGGTTTGTGAATTGCAGTGCCCCTCAGCTCCATTTTTCAACTCGCTATTTTGGGAGCTGGCCTCAAATCGCGGGATTGCCTCAGGCACTATTCTGATTCCGGGCGGCAGGCTGAGCCTGTGCTTAATTCTTCTTCCTGATGGGAAAATAGAGTGACCTGTGCCTGTCCCAACACCTAGATCTAGTCTCTCATTGGTTGCCCCTCTTCCCGTTCATCTTCAGGACAAATTGCAACCTGTACAGAATAGGAGGTTAAAGGTGCTGATTCTCCAAGTAGGGAGATTGCTAGTAAATTAGCTGGAAAGGCGAACCCGAGCTCAAAGAGATGAGAAATGGGGTGCGTTTTAGAAACCTTTCAAAATCACACGGTGTACCATCTTCTGAGTTTCTCATGCATGTTTTCGATGTAGGAAGATGCCCTTGAAACTGGAGATTTGGGACCCATGGGATGGGTACCACGCAGTATTATTTTAAAGGGTCTGCGTTTGCTCACCCAACCTCACCCAACCTGTCAGCCCCAAGAGTGTCCAACCTTATTTCTCATCCAGCTGTGGGTCTAGATATGGTCAATCCAGGTTGCATCACAGCCCCTGAACGAATTTTGTAAGAATTTCTCTCTCTTTCACTGTCTTTGTTTTACGGGTTTTTAAAACTAATTTATTTTTATAATGGGGTTTAGCTGCTTTTCACGGCTGTGTTTATGCGGCTTTACACCCAATTGACACACTTCCAGAGAGATATCAATACATAGGTTTTAAGATTCTTACTAGTCAGATATATACTTGTGCGGTGAATAGGGGGTGTTGAGTCCAGTTCACTGAGCAAGGAGTAGGTCTTGTCTATTACATATTGGGTGTATGGAACGGTATCTGAGCTAATTTGAAACCCTTGTTTTATGCATCACCCCACCTCACCTTTCCCGTTAAGCAGCCATAGTGTGTTTTCTAAACGTGTGACTCTGTTCTGTTTTGTAATTCAGTTCAAGTGTAGCGGTTTTTACATTCCCTCTATAAGTGATAGCTTACGATAAGTCTCTTTTTCTGTGTGACTTATTTCACTTAGAATCGTCGTACCTAAGTTCACTCATCTTGCTTCTACTTGCCTTATGACATTGATTTCATATCTGAGTGATATTCCATTGTACATAAGGACCACAACTTCTTTATCCATTTTTCTCTTTCCGGGTATATTTAAGGTGTCATGAAGTGGAGGTTCTTGTCAACAGAGCAGCCCTAAACTTTGGGGTGCCTGTGTCTTGCTGATTTTTATTTTTCCCAATTTATACGCCCATGAGTGGACGTTCCCTATGCTCCCTAAGCTGTGTTTTTTCGATGTTTCAGGACACACCGTACACTTCTCCAGAGTGGCTGCTGGCAATTTACATCCCGCCCATCAGCGTAGCAAGGCTGCCATTTCTCCATGGCCTGTCCTGCATTTGTGGTTTTGACACTTTTATCAGCATGGCCCTTTAGACCGATGGGAAGCGAGACTTCTTTGTAGCGCTGATTTGCCTTTCCAGGTTGCTTGGTTGGCCAAAAAGGGCGTATGCGTTTTTTACTGAATATATTCAGGAAAAAACGCATACGCCCTTTTTGGACAAGGGCATCATTGTCGACGTTTTGCCGCTTTTCATGTGCTTTAAAGGCGAATTGAATCTACCTCCTGAAATCTGTTTCCTGCAGTTCTGCCTTGCTTTCAAATCCTCTTCGTTGCCTTCCCTCAATATATTTGTGGACGAGAGTTATCATTTATAATTCTGCAGGTTTGTGAATTGCAGTGCCCCTCAGCTCCATTTTTCAACTCGCTATTTTGGGAGCTGGCCTCAAATCGCGGTATTGCCTCAGGCACTATTCTGATTCCGGGCGGCAGGCTGAGCCTGTGCTTAATTCTTCTTCCTGATGGGAAAATAGAGTGACCTGTGCCTGTCCCAACACCTAGATCTAGTCTCTCATTGGTTGCCCCTCTTCCCGTTCATCCTCAGGACACATTGCAACCTGTACAGAACAGGAGGTTAAAGGTGCTGATTCTCCAAGAAGGGAGATTGCTAGTAAAGTATCTGGAATGGCGAACCCGAGCACAAGGAGATGAGAAACGAGGTGCGTTTTAGAAACCTTTCCCGATCACACGGTGTACCATCTTCTGGGTTTCTCATGCATGTTTTCGATGCAGGAAGACGCCCTTGAAACTGGAGATTTGGGACCCATGGGATGGGTACCACACAGTATTACTTTAAAGGGTCTGCGTTTGCTCACCCAACCTCACCAAACCTCTCAGCCCCAAGAGTGTCCACCCTTATGTCTCATCCAGCTGTGGCTCTAGATATGGTCAATCCAGGTTGCGTCACAGCCACTGAATGAATTTTGTAAGAATTTCTCTCTCTTTCACTGTCTTTGTTTCATGGGTTTTTAAAACTAATTTATTTTTATAATGGGGTTTAGCTGCTTTTCACGGCTGTGTTTATGCGGCTTTACACCCAATTGACACACTTCCAGAGAGATATCAATACATAGGTTTTACGATTATTACTAGTCACATATATTCTTGTGCGGTGAATAGGGGGTGTTGAGTCCAGTTCACTGAGCAAGGAGTAGGTCTTGTCTATTACATATTGGGTGTATTGAACGGTGTCTGAGCGAATTTGAAACCCTTGTTTTATGCATCACCCCACCTCACCTTTCCCGTTAAGCAGCCATAGTGTGTTTTCTAAACGTGTGACTATGTTCTGTTTTGTAATTCAGTTCAAGTGTAGCGGTTTTTACATTCCCTCTATAAGTGATAGCTTACGATAAGTCTCTTTTTCTGTGTGACTTATTTCCCTTAGAGTCGTCATACCTAAATCCACCCATCATGCTGCTACTAGCCTTATGACATTGATTTCATGTCTGAGTGATATTCCATTGTACATAAGGACCACAACTTCTTTATCCATTTTTCTCTTTCCTGGGATATTTAAGGTGTCATGAAGTGGAGGTTCTTGTCAACAGAGCTGCCCGAAACTTTGGGGTGCCTGTGTCTTGCTGATTTTTAGTTTTCCCAGTTTATACGCCCATGAGTGGAAGTGCCATATGCTCCCTAAACTGTGTTTTTTCGATGTTTCAGGGCACACCGTACACTTCTCCAGAGTGGCTGTTCGCAATTTATATCCCGCCCATCAGCGTAGCAAGGCTCCAATTTCTCCATGGCCTGTCCTGCATTTGTGGTTTTGACACTTTAATTAGCATGGCCCTTTTGATGGATGGGAAGCGAGACTCCTTTGTAGCGCTGATTTGCCTTTCCAGGTTGCTTGGTTGGCCAAAAAGGGCGTATGCGTTTTTTCCTGAATATATTCAGGAAAAAACGCATACGCCCTTTTTGCCCAAGGGCATCATTGTCCACGTTTGGCCGATTTTCATGTGCTTTAAAGGCGATTCGAATCTACCTCCTGAAATCTGTTTCCTGCAATTCTGCCTTGCTTTCAAATCCTCTTCGTTGCCTTCCCTCAATATATTTTTGGACGAGACTTATCATTTATAACTCTGCAGGTTTGTGAATTGCAGTGCCCCTGAGCTCCATTTTTCAACTCGCTTTTTTGGGAGCTGGCCGCAAAAGCGCGGGTATGCCTCAGGCCCTATGCTGGTTCTGGGTGGCAGGCTGAGCCTGTGGTTATTTCTTTTTCCTGATGGGAAAATAGAGTGACCTGTGCCTGTCCCAACACCTAGATCTAGTCTCTCATTGGTTGCCCCTCTTCCCGTTCATCCTCAGGACAAATTGCAACCTGTACGGAACAGGAGGTTAAAGGTGCTGATTCTCCAAGTAGGGTGATTGCTACTAAAATAGCTGGAATGGCGAACCCGAGCACAAGGAGATGAGAAATGAGGTGCGTTTTAGAAACCTTTCAAAATCACACGGTGTACCATCTTCTGGGTTCCTCATGCAAGTTTTCGATGTAGGAAGATGCCCTTGAACCTGGAGATTTGGGACCCATGGGATGGGTACCACGCAGTATTACCTTAAAGGGTCTGTGTTGGCTCACCCAACCTCACCAAACCTCTCAGCCCCAAGAGTGTCCACCCTATGTCTCATCCAGCTGTGGCTCTAGATATGGTCAATCCAGGTTGCGTCACACCCCTGAATGAATTTGGTAAGAATTTCTCTCTCTTTCACTGTCTTTGTTTCATGGGTTTTTAAAACTAATTTATTTTTATAATGGGGTTTAGCTGCTTTTCACAGCTGTGTTTTTGCGGCTTTACACACACTTGACTCACTTCCGGAGAGATATCAATACATAGGTTTTAAGATTCTCACTAATCAGATATATTCTTGTGCGGTGAATAGGGGGTGTTGAGTCCAGTTCACTGAGCAAGGAGTAGGTCTTGTCTATTACATATTGGGTGTATGGAACGGTATCTGAGCTAATTTGAAATCCTTGTTTTATGCATCACACCACCTCATCTTTCCCGTTAAGCAGCCATAGTGTGTTTTCTACACGTGTGACTCTGTTCTCTTTTGTAATTCAGTTCAAGTGTAGCAGTTTTTACATTCCCTCTATACGTGATAGCTTATGATAAGTGTCTTTTTCTGTGTGACTTATTTCACTTAGAGTCGTCGTACCTAAATCCACTCATCATGCTGCTACTAGCCTTATGACATTGATTTCATGGCTGAGTGATATTCCATTGTACATAAGGACCACAACTTCTTTATCCATTTTTCACTTTCCTGGGATATTTAAGGTGTCATGAAGTGGAGGTTCTTGTCAACAGAGCAGCCCTAAACGTTGGGGTGCCTGTGTCTTGCTGATTTTTAGTTTTCCCAATTTATACGCCCATGAGTGGAAGTGCCCTATGCTCCCTAAGCTGTGTTTTTTCGATGTTTAAGGCCACACCGTACACTTCTCCAGAGTGGCTGCTGGCAATTTACATCCCGCCCATCAGTGTAGCAAGGCTCCCATTTCTCCATGGCCTGTCCTGCTTTTGTGGTTTTGACACATTTTTCAGCTTGGCCCTTTTGACCGATTCGAAGCGAGACTCCTTTGTAGTGCTGATTTGCCTTTCCATGTTGCTTGGTTGGCCTAAAAGGGCGTATGCGTTTTTTCCTGAATATATTCAGGAAAAAACGCATACGCCCTTTTTGGCCAAGGGCATCATTGTCAACGTTTTGCCGCTTTTCATGTGCTTTAAAGCCGATTCGAATCTACCTCCTGAAACCAGTTTCCTGCAATTCTGCCTAGCTTTCAAATGCTCTTCGTTGCCTTCCCTCAATATATTTGTGGACGAGAGTTATCATTTATAACTCTGCAGGTTTGTGAATTGCAGTACCCATGTGCTCCATTTTTCAACTGGCTTTTTTGGGACGTGGCCGCAGAAGCGCGGGATTGCCTCAGGCCCTATTCTGGTTCCTGGCGGCAGGCTGAGCCTGTGGTTAATTCTTCTTCCTGATGTGAAAATAGAGTGACCTGTGCCTGTCCCAACACCTAGATCTAGTCTCTCATTGGTTGCCCCTCTTCCCGTTCATCCTCAGGACAAAGTGCAACCTGTATGGAACAGGAGGTTAAAGGTGCTGTTTCTCCAACTAGGGAGATTACTAGTTAAGAAGCTGGAATGGCGAACCCGAGCACAAGGAGATGAGAAATGAGGTGCGTTTCAGAAACCTTTCCCGTTCAGACGGTGTACCATCTTCTAGGTTTCTCATGCATGTTTTCGATGTAGGAAGATTCCCTTGAACCTGGACATTTGGGACCCATGGGATGGGTACCACACAGTATTACTTTAAAGGGTCTGCGTTTGCTCACCCAACCTCACCAAACCTCTCATCCCCAAGAGTGTCCACCCTTATGTCTCATCCAGCTGTGGGTCTAGATATGGTCAATCCAGGTTGCATCACAGCTTCTGAACGAATTTTGTAAGAATTTCTCTCTCTTTCACTGTCTTTGTTTTACGGGTTTTTAAAAGTAATTTATTTTTATAATGGGGTTTAGCTGCTTTTCACGGCTGTGTTTATGCGGATTTACACTCACTTGACTCACTTCCAGAGAGATATCAATACATAGGTTTTAAGATTCTTACTAGTCACATATATTCTTGTGCGGTGAATAGGGGGTGTTGAGTCCAGTTCACTGAGCAAGGAGTAGGTCTTGTCTATTACATATTGGGTGTATGGAACGGTATCTGAGCGAATTTGAAACCCTTGTTTTATGCATCACCCCACCTCACCTTTCCCGTTAAGCAGCCATAGTGTGTTTTCTAAACGTGTGAGTCTGTTCTGTTTTGTAATTCAGTTCAACTGTAGCGGTTTTTACATTCCCTCTATAAGTGATAGCTTATGATAAGTGTCTTTTTCTGTGTGACTTATTTCACTTAGAATCGTCGTACCTAAGTTCACTCATCTTGCTTCTACTTGCCTTATGACATTGATTTCATATCTGAGTGATATTCCATTGTACATAAGGACCACAACTTCTTTATCCATTTTTCTCTTTCCGGGGATATTTAAGGTGTCATGAAGTGGAGGTTCTTGTCAACAGAGCAGCCCTAAACTTTGGGGTGCCTGTGTCTTGCTGATTTTTATTTTTCCCAATTTATACGCCCATGAGTGGACGTGCCGTACGCTCCCTAAGCTGTGTTTTTTCGATGTTTCAGGACACACCGTACACTTCTCCAGAGTGGCTGCTGGCAATTTACATCCCGCCCATCAGCGTAGCAAGGCTCCAATTTCTCCATGGCCTGTCCTGCATTTGTGGTTTTGACACTTTTATCAGCATGGCCCTTTAGACCGATGGGAAGCGAGACTTCTTTGTAGCGCTGATTTGCCTTTCCAGGTTGCTTGGTTGGCCAAAAAGGGCGTATGCGTTTTTTCCTGAATATATTCAGGAAAAAACGCATACGCCCTTTTTGGCCAAGGGCATCATTGTCGACGTTTTGCCGCTTTTCATGTGCTTTAAAGGCGATTTGAATCTACCTCCTGAAATCTGTTTCCTGCAGTTCTGCCTTGCTTTCAAATCCTCTTCGTTGCCTTCCCTCAATATATTTGTGGACGAGAGTTATCATTTATAATTCTGCAGGTTTGTGAATTGCAGTGCCCCTCAGCTCTATTTTTCAACTCGCTTTTTTGGGAGCTGGCCTCAAATCGCGGGATTGCCTCAGGCACTATTCTGATTCCGGGCGGCAGGCTGAGCCTGTGCTTAATTCTTCTTCCTGATGGGAAAATAGAGTGACCTGTGCCTGTCCCAACACCTAGATCTAGTCTCTCATTGGTTGCCCCTCTTCCCGTTCATCCTCAGGACAAATTGCAACCTGTATGGATCAGGAGCTTAAAGGTGCTGATTCTGCAAGTAGGGAGATTGCTAGTAAATTAGCTGGAAAGGCGAACCCGAGCTCAAAGAGATGAGAAATGGGGTGCGTTTTAGAAACCTTTCAAAATCACACGGTGTACCATCTTCTGAGTTTCTCATGCATGTTTTCGATGTAGGAAGATGCCCTTGAAACTGGAGATTTGGGACCCATGGGATGGGTACCACGCAGTATTATTTTAAAGGGTCTGCGTTTGCTCACCCAACCTCACCCAACCTGTCAGCCCCAAGAGTGTCCATCCTTATTTCTCATCCAGCTGTGGGTCTAGATATGGTCAATCCAGGTTGCATCACAGCCCCTGAACGAATTTTGTAAGAATTTCTCTCTCTTTCACTGTCTTTGTTTTACGGGTTTTTAAAACTAATTTATTTTTATAATGGGGTTTAGCTGCTTTTCACGGCTGTGTTTATGCGGCTTTACACCCAATTGACACACTTCCAGAGAGATATCAATACATAGGTTTTAAGATTCTTACTAGTCAGATATATACTTGTGCGGTGAATAGGGGGTGTTGAGTCCAGTTCACTGAGCAAGGAGTAGGTCTTGTCTATTACATATTGGGTGTATGGAACGGTATCTGAGCTAATTTGAAACCCTTGTTTTATGCATCACCCCACCTCACCTTTCCCGTTAAGCAGCCATAGTGTGTTTTCTAAACGTGTGACTCTGTTCTGTTTTGTAATTCAGTTCAAGTGTAGCGGTTTTTACATTCCCTCTATAAGTGATAGCTTACGATAAGTCTCTTTTTCTGTGTGACTTATTTCACTTAGAATCGTCGTACCTAAGTTCACTCATCTTGCTTCTACTTGCCTTATGACATTGATTTCATATCTGAGTGATATTCCATTGTACATAAGGACCACAACTTCTTTATCCATTTTTCTCTTTCCGGGGATATTTAAGGTGTCATGAAGTGGAGGTTCTTGTCAACAGAGCAGCCCTAAACTTTGGGGTGCCTGTGTCTTTCTGATTTTTATTTTTCCCAATTTATACGCCCATGAGTGGACGTTCCCTATGCTCCCTAAGCTGTGTTTTTTCGATGTTTCAGGACACACCGTACACTTCTCCAGAGTGGCTGCTGGCAATTTACATCCCGCCCATCAGCGTAGCAAGGCTCCAATTTCTCCATGGCCTGTCCTGCATTTGTGGTTTTGACACTTTTATCAGCATGGCCCTTTAGACCGATGGGAAGCGAGACTTCTTTGTAGCGCTGATTTGCCTTTCCAGGTTGCTTGGTTGGCCAAAAAGGGCGTATGCGTTTTTTACTGAATATATTCAGGAAAAAACGCATACGCCCTTTTTGGACAAGGGCATCATTGTCGACGTTTTGCCGCTTTTCATGTGCTTTAAAGGCGAATTGAATCTACCTCCTGAAATCTGTTTCCTGCAGTTCTGCCTTGCTTTCAAATCCTCTTCGTTGCCTTCCCTCAATATATTTGTGGACGAGAGTTATCATTTATAATTCTGCAGGTTTGTGAATTGCAGTGCCCCTCAGCTCCATTTTTCAACTCGCTATTTTGGGAGCTGGCCTCAAATCGCGGTATTGCCTCAGGCACTATTCTGATTCCGGGCGGCAGGCTGAGCCTGTGCTTAATTCTTCTTCCTGATGGGAAAATAGAGTGACCTGTGCCTGTCCCAACACCTAGATCTAGTCTCTCATTGGTTGCCCCTCTTCCCGTTCATCCTCAGGACACATTGCAACCTGTACAGAACAGGAGGTTAAAGGTGCTGATTCTCCAAGAAGGGAGATTGCTAGTAAAGTATCTGGAATGGCGAACCCGAGCACAAGGAGATGAGAAACGAGGTGCGTTTTAGAAACCTTTCCCGATCACACGGTGTACCATCTTCTGGGTTTCTCATGCATGTTTTCGATGCAGGAAGACGCCCTTGAAACTGGAGATTTGGGACCCATGGGATGGGTACCACACAGTATTACTTTAAAGGGTCTGCGTTTGCTCACCCAACCTCACCAAACCTCTCAGCCCCAAGAGTGTCCACCCTTATGTCTCATCCAGCTGTGGCTCTAGATATGGTCAATCCAGGTTGCGTCACAGCCACTGAATGAATTTTGTAAGAATTTCTCTCTCTTTCACTGTCTTTGTTTCATGGGTTTTTAAAACTAATTTATTTTTATAATGGGGTTTAGCTGCTTTTCAAGGCTGTGTTTATGCGGCTTTACACCCAATTGACACACTTCCAGAGAGATATCAATACATAGGTTTTACGATTATTACTAGTCACATATATTCTTGTGCGGTGAATAGGGGGTGTTGAGTCCAGTTCACTGAGCAAGGAGTAGGTCTTGTCTATTACATATTGGGTGTATGGAACGGTGTCTGAGCGAATTTGAAACCCTGGTTTTATGCATCACCCCACCTCACCTTTCCCGTTAAGCAGCCATAGTGTGTTTTCTAAACGTGTGACTATGTTCTGTTTTGTAATTCAGTTCAAGTGTAGCGGTTTTTACATTCCCTCTATAAGTGATAGCTTACGATAAGTCTCTTTTTCTGTGTGACTTATTTCCCTTAGAGTCGTCATACCTAAATCCACCCATCATGCTGCTACTAGCCTTATGACATTGATTTCATGTCTGAGTGATATTCCATTGTACATAAGGACCACAACTTCTTTATCCATTTTTCTCTTTCCTGGGATATTTAAGGTGTCATGAAGTGGAGGTTCTTGTCAACAGAGCAGCCCGAAACTTTGGGGTGCCTGTGTCTTGCTGATTTTTAGTTTTCCCAGTTTATACGCCCATGAGTGGAAGTGCCATATGCTCCCTAAACTGTGTTTTTTCGATGTTTCAGGGCACACCGTACACTTCTCCAGAGTGGCTGTTCGCAATTTATATCCCGCCCATCAGCGTAGCAAGGCTCCAATTTCTCCATGGCCTGTCCTGCATTTGTGGTTTTGACACTTTAATTAGCATGGCCCTTTTGATGGATGGGAAGCGAGACTTCTTTGTAGCGCTGATTTGCCTTTCCAGGTTGCTTGGTTGGCCAAAAAGGGCGTATGCGTTTTTTCCTGAATATATTCATGAAAAAACGCATACGCCCTTTTTGCCCAAGGGCATCATTGTCCACGTTCGGCCGATTTTCATGTGCTTTAAAGGCGATTCGAATCTACCTCCTGAAATCTGTTTCCTGCAATTCTGCCTTGCTTTCAAATCCTCTTCGTTGCCTTCCCTCAATATATTTTTGGACGAGACTTATCATTTATAACTCTGCAGGTTTGTGAATTGCAGTGCCCCTGACCTCCATTTTTCAACTCGCTTTTTTGGGAGCTGGCCGCAAAAGCGCGGGTATGCCTCAGGCCCTATGCTGGTTCTGGGTGGCAGGCTGAGCCTGTGGTTATTTCTTTTTCCTGATGGGAAAATAGAGTGACCTGTGCCTGTCCCAACACCTAGATCTAGTCTCTCATTGGTTGCCCCTCTTCCCGTTCATCCTCAGGACAAATTGCAACCTGTACGGAACAGGAGGTTAAAGGTGCTGATTCTCCAAGTAGGGTGATTGCTACTAAAATAGCTGGAATGGCGAACCCGAGCACAAGGAGATGAGAAATGAGGTGCGTTTTAGAAACCTTTCAAAATCACACGGTGTACCATCTTCTGGGTTCCTCATGCAAGTTTTCGATGTAGGAAGATGCCCTTGAACCTGGAGATTTGGGACCCATGGGATGGGTACCACGCAGTATTACCTTAAAGGGTCTGTGTTGGCTCACCCAACCTCACCAAACCTCTCAGCCCCAAGAGTGTCCACCCTATGTCTCATCCAGCTGTGGCTCTAGATATGGTCAATCCAGGTTGCGTCACACCCCTGAATGAATTTTGTAAGAATTTCTCTCTCTTTCACTGTCTTTGTTTCATGGGTTTTTAAAACTAATTTATTTTTATAATGGGGTTTAGCTGCTTTTCACAGCTGTGTTTTTGCGGCTTTACACACACTTGACTCACTTCCGGAGAGATATCAATACATAGGTTTTAAGATTCTCACTAGTCAGATATATTCTTGTGCGGTGAATAGGGGGTGTTGAGTCCAGTTCACTGAGCAAGGAGTAGGTCTTGTCTATTACATATTGGGTGTATGGAACGGTATCTGAGCTAATTTGAAATCCTTGTTTTATGCATCACACCACCTCATCTTTCCCGTTAAGCAGCCATAGTGTGTTTTCTACACGTGTGACTCTGTTCTCTTTTGTAATTCAGTTCAAGTGTAGCAGTTTTTACATTCCCTCTATACGTGATAGCTTATGATAAGTGTCTTTTTCTGTGTGACTTATTTCACTTAGAGTCGTCGTACCTAAATCCACTCATCATGCTGCTACTAGCCTTATGACATTGATTTCATGGCTGAGTGATATTCCATTGTACATAAGGACCACAACTTCTTTATCCATTTTTCACTTTCCTGGGATATTTAAGGTGTCATGAAGTGTAGGTTCTTGTCAACAGAGCAGCCCTAAACGTTGGGGTGCCTGTGTCTTGCTGATTTTTAGTTTTCCCAATTTATACGCCCATGAGTGGAAGTGCCCTATGCTCCCTAAGCTGTGTTTTTTCGATGTTTAAGGCCACACCGTACACTTCTCCAGAGTGGCTGCTGGCAATTTACATCCCGCCCATCAGTGTAGCAAGGCTCCCATTTCTCCATGGCCTGTCCTGCTTTTGTGGTTTTGACACATTTTTCAGCTTGGCCCTTTTGACCGATTCGAAGCGAGACTCCTTTGTAGTGCTGATTTGCCTTTCCATGTTGCTTGGTTGGCCTAAAAGGGCGTATGCGTTTTTTCCTGAATATATTCAGGAAAAAACGCATACGCCCTTTTTGGCCAAGGGCATCATTGTCAACGTTTTGCCGCTTTTCATGTGCTTTAAAGCCGATTCGAATCTACCTCCTGAAACCAGTTTCCTGCAATTCTGCCTAGCTTTCAAATGCTCTTCGTTGCCTTCCCTCAATATATTTGTGGACGAGAGTTATCATTTATAACTCTGCAGGTTTGTGAATTGCAGTACCCATGTGCTCCATTTTTCAACTGGCTTTTTTGGGACGTGGCCGCAGAAGCGCGGGATTGCCTCAGGCCCTATTCTGGTTCCTGGCGGCAGGCTGAGCCTGTGGTTAATTCTTCTTCCTGATGTGAAAATAGAGTGACCTGTGCCTGTCCCAACACCTAGATCTAGTCTCTCATTGGTTGCCCCTCTTCCCGTTCATCCTCAGGACAAAGTGCAACCTGTATGGAACAGGAGGTTAAAGGTGCTGTTTCTCCAACTAGGGAGATTACTAGTTAAGAAGCTGGAATGGCGAACCCGAGCACAAGGAGATGAGAAATGAGGTGCGTTTCAGAAACCTTTCCCGTTCAGACGGTGTACCATCTTCTAGGTTTCTCATGCATGTTTTCGATGTAGGAAGATTCCCTTGAACCTGGACATTTGGGACCCATGGGATGGGTACCACACAGTATTACTTTAAAGGGTCTGCGTTTGCTCACCCAACCTCACCAAACCACTCATCCCCAAGAGTGTCCACCCTTATGTCTCATCCAGCTGTGGGTCTAGATATGGTCAATCCAGGTTGCATCACAGCTTCTGAACGAATTTTGTAAGAATTTCTCTCTCTTTCACTGTCTTTGTTTTACGGGTTTTTAAAAGTAATTTATTTTTATAATGGGGTTTAGCTGCTTTTCACGGCTGTGTTTATGCGGATTTACACTCACTTGACTCACTTCCAGAGAGATATCAATACATAGGTTTTAAGATTCTTACTAGTCACATATATTCTTGTGCGGTGAATAGGGGGTGTTGAGTCCAGTTCACTGAGCAAGGAGTAGGTCTTGTCTATTACATATTGGGTGTATGGAACGGTATCTGAGCGAATTTGAAACCCTTGTTTTATGCATCACCCCACCTCACCTTTCCCGTTAAGCAGCCATAGTGTGTTTTCTAAACGTGTGAGTCTGTTCTGTTTTGTAATTCAGTTCAACTGTAGCGGTTTTTACATTCCCTCTATAAGTGATAGCTTATGATAAGTGTCTTTTTCTGTGTGACTTATTTCACTTAGAATCGTCGTACCTAAGTTCACTCATCTTGCTTCTACTTGCCTTATGACATTGATTTCATATCTGAGTGATATTCCATTGTACATAAGGACCACAACTTCTTTATCCATTTTTCTCTTTCCGGGGATATTTAAGGTGTCATGAAGTGGAGGTTCTTGTCAACAGAGCAGCCCTAAACTTTGGGGTGCCTGTGTCTTGCTGATTTTTATTTTTCCCAATTTATACGCCCATGAGTGGACGTTCCCTATGCTCCCTAAGCTGTGTTTTTTCGATGTTTCAGGACACACCGTACACTTCTCCAGAGTGGCTGCTGGCAATTTACATCCCGCCCATCAGCGTAGCAAGGCTCCAATTTCTCCATGGCCTGTCCTGCATTTGTGGTTTTGACACTTTTATCAGCATGGCCCTTTAGACCGATGGGAAGCGAGACTTCTTTGTAGCGCTGATTTGCCTTTCCAGGTTGCTTGGTTGGCCAAAAAGGGCGTATGCGTTTTTTACTGAATATATTCAGGAAAAAACGCATACGCCCTTTTTGGCCAAGGGCATCATTGTCGACGTTTTGCCGCTTTTCATGTGCTTTAAAGGCGAATTGAATCTACCTCCTGAAATCTGTTTCCTGCAGTTCTGCCTTGCTTTCAAATCCTCTTCGTTGCTTTCCCTCAATATATTTGTGGACGAGACTTATCATTTATAATTCTGCAGGTTTGTGAATTGCAGTGCCCCTCAGCTCCATTTTTCAACTCGCTATTTTGGGAGCTGGCCTCAAATCGCGGGATTGCCTCAGGCACTATTCTGATTCCGGGCGGCAGGCTGAGCCTGTGCTTAATTCTTCTTCCTGATGGGAAAATAGAGTGACCTGTGCCTGTCCCAACACCTAGATCTAGTCTCTCATTGGTTGCCCCTCTTCCCGTTCATCCTCAGGACACATTGCAACCTGTACAGAACAGGAGGTTAAAGGTGCTGATTCTCCAAGAAGGGAGATTGCTAGTAAAGTATCTGGAATGGCGAACCCGAGCACAAGGAGATGAGAAACGAGGTGCGTTTTAGAAACCTTTCCCGATCACACGGTGTACCATCTTCTGGGTTTCTCATGCATGTGTTCGATGCAGGAAGACGCCCTTGAAACTGGAGATTTGGGACCCATGGGATGGGTACCACACAGTATTACTTTAAAGGGTCTGCGTTTGCTCACCCAACCTCACCAAACCTCTCAGCCCCAAGAGTGTCCACCCTTATGTCTCATCCAGCTGTGGCTCTAGATATGGTCAATCCAGGTTGCGTCACAGCCACTGAATGAATTTTGTAAGAATTTCTCTCTCTTTCACTGTCTTTGTTTCATGGGTTTTTAAAACTAATTTATTTTTATAATGGGGTTTAGCTGCTTTTCACGGCTGTGTTTATGCGGCTTTACACCCAATTGACACACTTCCAGAGAGATATCAATACATAGGTTTTACGATTATTACTAGTCACATATATTCTTGTGCGGTGAATAGGGGGTGTTGAGTCCAGTTCACTGAGCAAGGAGTAGGTCTTGTCTATTACATATTGGGTGTATGGAACGGTGTCTGAGCGAATTTGAAACCCTGGTTTTATGCATCACCCCACCTCACCTTTCCCGTTAAGCAGCCATAGTGTGTTTTCTAAACGTGTGACTATGTTCTGTTTTGTAATTCAGTTCAAGTGTAGCGGTTTTTACATTCCCTCTATAAGTGATAGCTTACGATAAGTCTCTTTTTCTGTGTGACTTATTTCCCTTAGAGTCGTCATACCTAAATCCACCCATCATGCTGCTACTAGCCTTATGACATTGATTTCATGTCTGAGTGATATTCCATTGTACATAAGGACCACAACTTCTTTATCCATTTTTCTCTTTCCTGGGATATTTAAGGTGTCATGAAGTGGAGGTTCTTGTCAACAGAGCAGCCCGAAACTTTGGGGTGCCTGTGTCTTGCTGATTTTTAGTTTTCCCAGTTTATACGCCCATGAGTGGAAGTGCCATATGCTCCCTAAACAGTGTTTTTTCGATGTTTCAGGGCACACCGTACACTTCTCCAGAGTGGCTGTTCGCAATTTATATCCCGCCCATCAGCGTAGCAAGGCTCCAATTTCTCCATGGCCTGTCCTGCATTTGTGGTTTTGACACTTTAATTAGCATGGCCCTTTTGATGGATGGGAAGCGAGACTTCTTTGTAGCGCTGATTTGCCTTTCCAGGTTGCTTGGTTGGCCAAAAAGGGCGTATGCGTTTTTTCCTGAATATATTCAGGAAAAAACGCATACGCCCTTTTTGCCCAAGGGCATCATTGTCCACGTTTGGCCGATTTTCATGTGCTTTAAAGGCGATTCGAATCTACCTCCTGAAATCTGTTTCCTGCAATTCTGCCTTGCTTTCAAATCCTCTTCGTTGCCTTCCCTCAATATATTTTTGGACGAGACTTATCATTTATAACTCTGCAGGTTTGTGAATTGCAGTGCCCCTGAGCTCCATTTTTCAACTCGCTTTTTTGGGAGCTGGCCGCAAATGCGCAGGTATGCCTCAGGCCCTATGCTGGTTCTGGGTGGCAGGCTGAGCCTGTGGTTATTTCTTTTTCCTGATGGGAAAATAGAGTGACCTGTGCCTGTCCCAACACCTAGATCTAGTCTCTCATTGGTTGCCCCTCTTCCCGTTCATCCTCAGGACAAATTGCAACCTGTACGGAACAGGAGGTTAAAGGTGCTGATTCTCCAAGTAGGGTGATTGCTACTAAAATAGCTGGAATGGCGAACCCGAGCACAAGGAGATGAGAAATGAGGTGCGTTTTAGAAACCTTTCAAAATCACACGGTGTACCATCTTCTGGGTTCCTCATGCAAGTTTTCGATGTAGGAAGATGCCCTTGAACCTGGAGATTTGGGACCCATGGGATGGGTACCACGCAGTATTACCTTAAAGGGTCTGTGTTGGCTCACCCAACCTCACCAAACCTCTCAGCCCCAAGAGTGTCCACCCTATGTCTCATCCAGCTGTGGCTCTAGATATGGTCAATCCAGGTTGCGTCACACCCCTGAATGAATTTTGTAAGAATTTCTCTCTCTTTCACTGTCTTTGTTTCATGGGTTTTTAAAACTAATTTATTTTTATAATGGGGTTTAGCTGCTTTTCACAGCTGTGTTTTTGCGGCTTTACACACACTTGACTCACTTCCGGAGAGATATCAATACATAGGTTTTAAGATTCTCACTAGTCAGATATATTCTTGTGCGGTGAATAGGGGGTGTTGAGTCCAGTTCACTGAGCAAGGAGTAGGTCTTGTCTATTACATATTGGGTGTATGGAACGGTATCTGAGCTAATTTGAAATCCTTGTTTTATGCATCACACCACCTCATCTTTCCCGTTAAGCAGCCATAGTGTGTTTTCTACACGTGTGACTCTGTTCTCTTTTGTAATTCTGTTCAAGTGTAGCAGTTTTTACATTCCCTCTATACGTGATAGCTTATGATAAGTGTCTTTTTCTGTGTGACTTATTTCACTTAGAGTCGTCGTACCTAAATCCACTCATCATGCTGCTACTAGCCTTATGACATTGATTTCATGGCTGAGTGATATTCCATTGTACATAAGGACCACAACTTCTTTATCCATTTTTCACTTTCCTGGGATATTTAAGGTGTCATGAAGTGGAGGTTCTTGTCAACAGAGCAGCCCTAAACGTTGGGGTGCCTGTGTCTTGCTGATTTTTAGTTTTCCCAATTTATACGCCCATGAGTGGAAGTGCCCTATGCTCCCTAAGCTGTGTTTTTTCAATGTTTAAGGCCACACCGTACACTTCTCCAGAGTGGCTGCTGGCAATTTACATCCCGCCCATCAGTGTAGCAAGGCTCCCATTTCTCCATGGCCTGTCCTGCTTTTGTGGTTTTGACACATTTTTCAGCTTGGCCCTTTTGACCGATTCGAAGCGAGACTCCTTTGTAGTGCTGATTTGCCTTTCCATGTTGCTTGGTTGGCCTAAAAGGGCGTATGCGTTTTTTCCTGAATATATTCAGGAAAAAACGCATACGCCCTTTTTGGCCAAGGGCATCATTGTCAACGTTTTGCCGCTTTTCATGTGCTTTAAAGCCGATTCGAATCTACCTCCTGAAACCAGTTTCCTGCAATTCTGCCTAGCTTTCAAATGCTCTTCGTTGCCTTCCCTCAATATATTTGTGGACGAGAGTTATCATTTATAACTCTGCAGGTTTGTGAATTGCAGTACCCATGTGCTCCATTTTTCAACTGGCTTTTTTGGGACGTGGCCGCAGAAGCGCGGGATTGCCTCAGGCCCTATTCTGGTTCCTGGCGGCAGGCTGAGCCTGTGGTTAATTCTTCTTCCTGATGTGAAAATAGAGTGACCTGTGCCTGTCCCAACACCTAGATCTAGTCTCTCATTGGTTGCCCCTCTTCCCGTTCATCCTCAGGACAAAGTGCAACCTGTATGGAACAGGAGGTTAAAGGTGCTGTTTCTCCAACTAGGGAGATTACTAGTTAAGAAGCTGGAATGGCGAACCCGAGCACAAGGAGATGAGAAATGAGGTGCGTTTCAGAAACCTTTCCCGTTCAGACGGTGTACCATCTTCTAGGTTTCTCATGCATGTTTTCGATGTAGGAAGATTCCCTTGAACCTGGACATTTGGGACCCATGGGATGGGTACCACACAGTATTACTTTAAAGGGTCTGCGTTTGCTCACCCAACCTCACCAAACCTCTCATCCCCAAGAGTGTCCACCCTTATGTCTCATCCAGCTGTGGGTCTAGATATGGTCAATCCAGGTTGCATCACAGCCTCTGAACGAATTTTGTAAGAATTTCTCTCTCTTTCACTGTCTTTGTTTTACGGGTTTTTAAAAGTAATTTATTTTTATAATGGGGTTTAGCTGCTTTTCACGGCTGTGTTTATGCGGATTTACACTCACTTGACTCACTTCCAGAGAGATATCAATACATAGGTTTTAAGATTCTTACTAGTCACATATATTCTTGTGCGGTGAATAGGGGGTGTTGAGTCCAGTTCACTGAGCAAGGAGTAGGTCTTGTCTATTACATATTGGGTGTATGGAACGGTATCTGAGCGAATTTGAAACCCTTGTTTTATGCATCACCCCACCTCACCTTTCCCGTTAAGCAGCCATAGTGTGTTTTCTAAACGTGTGAGTCTGTTCTGTTTTGTAATTCAGTTCAACTGTAGCGGTTTTTACATTCCCTCTATAAGTGATAGCTTATGATAAGTGTCTTTTTCTGTGGGACTTATTTCACTTAGAATCGTCGTACCTAAGTTCACTCATCTTGCTTCTACTTGCCTTATGACATTGATTTCATATCTGAGTGATATTCCATTGTACATAAGGACCACAACTTCTTTATCCATTTTTCTCTTTCTGGGGATATTTAAGGTGTCATGAAGTGGATGTTCTTGTCAACAGAGCAGCCCGAAACTTTGGGGTGCCTGTGTCTTGCTGATTTTTAGTTTTCCCAGTTTATACGCCCATGAGTGGACGTTCCCTATGCTCCCTAAGCTGTGTTTTTTCGATGTTTCAGGACACACCGTACACTTCTCCAGAGTGGCTGCTTGCAATTTACATCCCGCCCATCAGTGTAGCAAGGCTCCCATTTCTCCATGGCCTGTCCTGCTTTTGTGGTTTTGACACTTTTTTCAGCATGGCCCTTTTGACCGATTCGAAGGGAGACTCCTTTGTAGTGCTGATTTGCCTTTCCATGTTGCTTGGTTGGCCAAAAAGGGCGTATGCGTTTTTTCCTGAATATATTCAGGAAAAAACGCATACGCCCTTTTTGGCCAAGGGCATCATTGTCGACGTTTTGCCGCTTTTCATGTGCTTTAAAGGCGATTCGAATCTACCTCCTGAAACCTGTTTCCTGCAACTCTGCCTTGCTTTCAAATCCTCTTCGTTGCGTTCCCTCAATATATTTGTGGACGAGATTTATCATTTATAACTCTGCAGGTTTGTGAATTGCAGTGCCCATGTGCTCCATTTTTCAACTGGCTTTTTTGGGAGCTGGCCGCAGAAGCGCGGGATTGCCTCAGGCCCTATTCTGGTTCCGGGCGGCAGGCTGAGCCTGTGGTTAATTCTTCTTCCTGATGGGAAAATAGAGTGACCTGTGCCTGTCCCAACACCTAGATCTAGTCTCTCATTGGTTGCCCCTCTTCCCGTTCATCCTCAGGACAAATTGCAACCTGTAGGGAACAGGAGGTTAAAGGTGCTGATTCTCCAAGTAGGGAGATTGCTAGTGAAGTAGCTGGAATGGCGAACCCGAGCACAAGGAGATGAGAAATGAGGTGCGTTTTAGAAACCTTTCAAAATCACACGGTGTACCATCTTCTGGGTTCCTCATGCAAGTTTTCGATGTAGGAAGATGCCCTTGAACCTGGAGATTTGGGACCCATGGGATGGGTACCACGCAGTATTGCCTTAAAGGGTCTGTGTTGGCTCACCCAACCTCACCAAACCTCTCAGCCCCAAGAATGTCCACCCTTATGTCTCATCCAGCTGTGGGTCTAGATATGGTCAATCCTGGTTGCGTCACAGCCCCTGAATGAATTTTGTAAGAATTTCTGTCTCTTTCACTGTCTTTGTTTCATGGGTTTTTAAAACTAATTTATTTTTATAATGGGGTTTAGCTGCTTTTCACGGCTGTGTTTATGCGGCTTTACACACACTTGACACACTTCCAGAGAGATATCAATACATAGGTTTTAAGATTCTTACTAGTCACATATATTCTTGTGCGGTGAATAGGGGGTGTTGAGTCCAGTTCACTGAGCAAGGAGTAGGTCTTGTCTATTACATATTGGGTGTATGGAACGGTATCTGAGCTAATTTGAAACCCTTGTTTTATGCATCACACCACCTCACCTTTCCCGTTAAGCTGCCATAGTGTGTTTTCTAAACGTGTGACTATGTTCTCTTTTGTAATTCAGTTCAAGTGTAGCAGTTTTTACATTCCCTCTATACGTGATAGATTATGGTAAGTGTCTTTTTTTATGTGACTTATTTCACTTAGAGTCGTCGTACCTAAATCCACTCATCATGCTGCTACTAGCCTTATGACATTGATTTCATGGCTGAGTGATATTCCATTGTACATAAGGACCACAAATTCTTTATCCATTTTTCTCTTTCCTGGGATATTTAAGGTGTCATGAAGTGGAGGTTCTTGTCAACAGAGCAGCCCTAAACTTTGGGGTGCCTGTGTCTTGCTGATTTTTAGTTTTCCCAATTTATACGCCCATGAGTGGAAGTGCCCTATGCTCCTTAAGCTGTGTTTTTTTGATGTTTAAGGCCACACCGTACACTTCTCCAGAGTGGCTGCTGGCAATTTACATCCCGCCCATCAGTGTAGCAAGGCTCCCATTTCTCCATGGCCTGTCCTGCTTTTGTGATTTTGACACTTTATTCAGCATGGCCCTTTTGACCGATTTGAAGCGAGACTCCTTTGTAGTGCTGATTTGCCTTTCCATGTTGCTTGGTTGGCCAAAAAGGGCGTATGCGTTTTTTCCTGAATATATTCAGGAAAAAACGCATACGCCCTTTTTGGCCAAGGGCATCATTGTCCACGTTTTGCCGCTTTTCATGTGCTTTAAAGGCGATTCGAATCTACCTCCTGAAACCTGTTTCCTGCAATTCTGCCTTGCTTTCAAATCCTCTTCGTTGCCTTCCCTCAATATATTTGTGGACGAGAGTTATCATTTATAACTCTGCAGGGTTGTGAATTGCAGTGCCCATGTGCTCCGTTTTTCAACTGGCTTTTTTGGGAGCTGGCCGCAGAAGCGCGGGATTGCCTCAGGCCCTATTCTGGTTCCGGGTGGCAGGCTGAGCCTGTGGTTATTTCTTCTTCCTGATGAGAAAATAGAGTGACCTGTGCCTGTTCCAACACCTAGATCTAGTCTCTCATTGGCTGTCCCTCTTCCCGTTCATCCTCAAGACAAATTGAAACCTGTACGGAACAGGAGGTTAAAGGTGCTGATTCTCCAAGTAGGGAGATTGCTAGTGAAGTACCTGGAATGGCGAACCTGAGCACAAGGAGATGAGAAATGAGGTGCGTTTTAGAAACCTTTCAAAATCACACGGTGTACCATCTTCTGGGTTCCTCATGCAAGTTTTCGATGTAGGAAGATGCCCTTGAACCTGGAGATTTGGGACCCATGGGATGGGTACCACGCAGTATTGCCTTAAAGGGTCTGTGTTGGCTCACCCAACCTCACCAAACCTCTCAGCCCCAAGAATGTCCACCCTTATGTCTCATCCAGCTGTGGGTCTAGATATGGTCAATCCAGGTTGCGTCACAGCCCCTGAATGAATTTTGTAAGAATTTCTGTCTGTTTCACTGTCTTTGTTTCATGGGTTTTTAAAACTAATTTATTTTTATAATGGGGTTTAGCTGCTTTTCACGGCTGTGTTTATGCGGCTTTACACACACTTGACACACTTCCAGAGAGATATCAATACATAGGTTTTAAGATTCTTACTAGTCACATATATTCTTGTGCGGTGCATAGGGGGTGTTGAGTCCAGTTCACTGAGCAAGGAGTAGGTCTTGTCTATTACATATTGGGTGTATGGAACGGTATCTGAGCTAATTTGAAACCCTTGTTTTATGCATCACACCACCTCACCTTTCCCGTTAAGCAGCCATAGTGTGTTTTCTAAACGTGTGACTCTTCTCTTTTGTAATTCAGTTCAAGTGTAGCAGTTTTTACATTCCCTCTATACGTGATAGCTTATGACAAGTGTCTTTTTCTGTGTGACTTATTTCACTTAGAATCGTCGTACCTAAATCCACTCATCATGCTGCTACTAGCCTTATGACATTTATTTCATGGCTGAGTGATATTCCATTGTACATAAGGACCGCAACTTCTTTATCCATTTTTCTCTTTCCTGGGATATTTAAGGTGTCATGAAGTGGAGGTTCTTGTCAACAGAGCAGCCCTAAACGTTGGGGTGCCTGTGTCTTGCTGATTTTTAGTTTTCCCAATTTATACGCCCATGAGTGGAAGTGCCCTATGCTCCCTAAGCTGTGTTTTTTCGATGTTTCAGGACACACCGTACACTTCTCCAGAGTGGCTGCTGGCAATTTACATCCCGCCCATCAGTGTAGCAAGGCTCCCATTTCTCCATGGCCTGTCCTGCTTTTGTGGTTTTGACACATTTTTCAGCTTGGCCCTTTTGACCGATTCGAAGCGAGACTCCTTTGTAGTGCTGATTTGCCTTTCCATGTTGCTTGGTTGGCCTAAAAGGGCGTATGCGTTTTTTCCTGAATATATTCAGGAAAAAACGCATACGCCCTTTTTGGCCAAGGGCATCATTGTCAACGTTTTGCCGCTTTTCATGTGCTTTAAAGCCGATTCGAATCTACCTCCTGAAACCAGTTTCCTGCAATTCTGCCTAGCTTTCAAATGCTCTTCGTTGCCTTCCCTCAATATATTTGTGGACGAGAGTTATCATTTATAACTCTGCAGGTGTGTGAATTGCAGTACCCATGTGCTCCATTTTTCAACTGGCTTTTTTGGGAGGTGGCCGCAGAAGCGCGGGATTGCCTCAGGCCCTATTCTGGTTCCTGGCGGCAGGCTGAGCCTGTGGTTAATTCTTCTTCCTGATGTGAAAATAGAGTGACCTGTGCCTGTCCCAACACCTAGATCTAGTCTCTCATTGGTTGCCCTCTTCCCGTTCATCCTCAGGACAAAGTGCAACCTGTATGGAACAGGAGGTTAAAGTTTCTGTTTCTCCAAGTAGGGAGATTACTAGTTAAGAAGCTGGAATGGGGAACCCGAGCACAAGGAGATGAGAAATGAGGTGCGTTTCAGAAACCTTTCCTGTTCAGACGGTGTACCATCTTCTAGGATTCTCATGCATGTTTTCGATGTAGGAAGATTCCCTTGAACCTGGACATTTGGGACCTTGGGATGGGTACCACACAGTATTACTTTAAAGGGTCTGCGTTTGCTCACCCAACCTCACCAAACCTCTCATCCCCAAGAGTGTCCACCCTTATGTCTCATCCAGCTGTGGGTCTCGATATGGTCAATCCAGGTTGCATCACAGCCTCTGAACGAATTTTGTAAGAATTTCTCTCTCTTTCACTGTCTTTGTTTTACGGGTTTTTAAAAGTAATTTATTTTTATAATGGGGTTTAGCTGCTTTTCACGGCTGTGTTTATGCGGATTTACACTCACTTGACTCACTTCCAGAGAGATATCAATACATAGGTTTTAAGATTCTTACTAGTCACATATATTCTTGTGCGGTGAATAGGGGGTGTTGAGTCCAGTTCACTGAGCAAGGAGTAGGTCTTGTCTATTACATATTGGGTGTATGGAACGGTATCTGAGCGAATTTAAAACCCTTGTTTTATGCATCACCCCACCTGGCCTTTCCTGTTAAGCAGCCATAGTGTGTTTTCTGAACGTGTGAGTCTGTTCTGTTTTGTAATTCAGTTCAAGTGTAGCGGTTTTTACATTCCCTCTATAAGTGATAGCTTATGATAAGTGTCTTTTTCTGTGTGACTTATTTCACTTAGAATCGTCGTACCTATGTCCACTCATCTTGCTTCTACTTGCCTTATGACATTGATTTCATGTCTGAGTGATATTCCATTGTACATAAGGACCACAACTTCTTTATCCATTTTTCTCTTTCCTGGGATATTTAAGGTGTCATGAAGTGGAGGTCCTTGTCAACAGAGCAGCCCTAAACTTTGGGGTGCCTCTGTCTTGCTGATTTTTAGTTTTCCCAATTTATATGCCCATGAGTGGACGTGCCCTATGCTCCCTAAGCTGTGTTTTTTCGATGTTTCAGGACACACCGTACACTTCTCCAGAGTGGCTGCTGACAATTTACATCGCACCCATCAGCGTAGCAAGGCTGCCATTTCTCCATGGCCTGTTCTGCATTTCTGGTTTTGACACTTTTTGCAGCATGACCCTTTTGACCGATGGGAAGCGAGACTTCTTTGTAGCGCTGATTTGCCTTTCCAGGTTGCTTGTTTGGCCAAAGAGGGCGTATGCGTTTTTTCCTGAATATATTCAGGAAAAAACGCATACGCCCTTTTTGGCCAAGGGCATCATTGTCGACGTTTTGCCGCTTTTCATGTGCTTTAAAGCCGATTCGAATCTACCTCCTGAAACCTGTTTCCTGCAATTCTGCCTTGCTTTCAAATCCTCTTCGTTGCCTTCCCTCAATATATTTGTGGACGAGAGTTATCATTTATAACTCTGCAGGTTTGTGAATTGCAGTGCCCATGTGCTCCATTTTTCAACTGGCTTTTTTGGGAGCTGGCCGCAGAAGCGCGGGATTGCCTCAGGCCCTATTCTGGTTCCCGGCGGCAGGCTGAGCCTGTGGTTAATTCTTCTTCCTGACGGGAAAATAGAGTGACCTGTGCCTGTCCCAACACCTAGATCTAGTCTCTCATTGGTTGCCCCTCTTCCCTTTCTTCCTCAGGACAAATTGCAACCTGTACAGATCAGGAGGTTAAAGGTGCTTTTTCTCCAAGAAGGGAGATTGCTAGTAAAGTATCTGGAATGGCGAACCCGAGCACAAGGAGATGAGAAATGAGGTGCGTTTTAGAAACCTTTCCCGATCACACGGTGTACCATCTTCTGGGTTTCTCATGCATGTTTTCGATGCAGGAAGATGCCCTTGAAACTGGAGATTTGGGACCCATGGGATGGGTACCACACAGTATTATTTTAAAGGGTCTGCGTTTGCTCACCCAACCTCACCAAACCTGTCAGCCCCAAGAGTGTCCACCCTTAGGTCTCATCCAGCTGTGGGTCTAGATATGGTCAATCCAGGTTGCATCACAACCCCTGAACGAATTGTGTAAGAATTTCTCTTCTTTCACTGTCTTTGTTTTACGGGTTTTTACAAGTAATTTATTTTTATAATGGGGTTTAGCTGCTTTTCACGGCTGTGTTTATGCGGCTTTACACCCACTTGACTCACTTCCAGACAGATATCAATACATAGGTTTTAAGATTCTTACTAGTCAGATATATACTTGTGTGGTGAATAGGGGGTGTTGAGTCCAGTTCACTGAGCAAGGAGTAGGTCTTGTCTATTACATATTCGGTGTATGGAACGGTATCTGAGCTAATTTGAAACCCTTGTTTTATGCATCACACCACCTCAACTTTCCCGTTAAGCAGCCATAGTGTGTTTTCTAAACCTGTGACTCTTTTCTCTTTTGTAATTCAGTTCATGTGTAGCAGTTTTTACATTCCCTCTATAAGTGATAGCTTATGATAAGTGTCTATTTCGGTGTGACTTATTTCACTTAGAGTCATCGTACCTAAATCCACTCATCATGCTGCTTCTAGCCTTATAACATTGATTTCATGGCTGAGTGATATTCCATTGTACATAAGGACCACAACTTCTTTATCCATTTTTCTCTTTCCTGGGATATTTAAGGTGTCATGAAGTGGAGGTTCTTGTCAACAGAGCAGCCCTAAACTTTGGTTTGCCTGTGTCTTGCTGATTTTTAATTTTCCCAATTTATACGCCCATGAGTGGAAGTCCCCTATGCTCCATAAGCTGTGTTTTTTCGATGTTTAAGGCCACACCGTACACTTCTCCAGAGTGGTTGCTGGCAATTTACGTCCCGCCCATCAGCGTAGCAAGGCTCCCATTTCTCCATGGCCCGTCCTGCTTTTGTGGTTTTGACACATTTTTCAGCATGGCCCTTTTGACCGATGGGAAGCGAGACTTCTTTGTAGCGCTGATTTGCCTTTCCAGGTTGCTTGGTTGGCCAAAAAGGGCGTATGCGTTTTTTCCTGAATATATTCAGGAAAAAACGCATACGCCCTTTTTGGCCAAGGGCATCATTGTCGATGTTTTGCCGCTTTTCATGTGCTTTAAAGCCGATTCGAATCTACCTCCTGAAACCAGTTTCCTGCAATTCTGCCTTGCTTTCAAATGCTCTTCGTTGCCTTCCCTCAATATATTTGTGGACGAGAGTTATCATTTATAACTCTGCAGGTTTGTGAATTGCAGTACCCATGTGCTCCATTTTTCAACTGGCTTTCTTGGGAGGTGGCCGCAGAAGCGCGGGATTGCCTCAGGCCCTATTCTGGTTCCTGGCGGCAGGCTGAGCCTGTGGTTAATTCTTCTTCCTGATGTGAAAATAGAGTGACCTGTGCCTGTCCCAACACCTAGATCTAGTCTCTCATTGGTTGCCCCTCTTCCCGTTCATCCTCAGGACAAAGTGCAACCTGTATGGAACAGGAGGTTAAAGGTGCTGTTTCTCCAAGTAGGGAGATTACTAGTTAAGAAGCTGGAATGGCGAACCCGAGCACAAGGAGATGAGAAATGAGGTGCGTTTCAGAAACCTTTCCCGTTCAGACGGTGTACCATCTTCTAGGTTTCTCATGCATGTTTTCGATGTAGGAAGATTCCCTTGAACCTGGACATTTGGGACCCATGGGATGGGTACCACACAGTATTACTTTAAAGGGTCTGCGTTTGCTCACCCAACCTCACCAAACCTCTCATCCCCAAGAGTGTCCACCCTTATGTCTCATCCAGCTGTGGGTCTAGATATGGTCAATCCAGGTTGCATCACAGCCTCTGAACGAATTTTGTAAGAATTTCTCTCTCTTTCACTGTCTTTGTTTTACGGGTTTTTAAAAGTAATTTATTTTTATAATGGGGTTTAGCTGCTTTTCACGGCTGTGTTTATGCGGATTTACACTCACTTGACTCACTTCCAGAGAGATATCAATACATAGGTTTTAAGATTCTTACTAGTCACATATATTCTTGTGCGGTGAATAGGGGGTGTTGAGTCCAGTTCACTGAGCAAGGAGTAGGTCTTGTCTATTACATATTGGGTGTATGGAACGGTATCTGAGCGAATTTGAAACCCTTGTTTTATGCATCACCCCACCTCACCTTTCCCGTTAAGCAGCCATAGTGTGTTTTCTAAACGTGTGAGTCTGTTCTGTTTTGTAATTCAGTTCAACTGTAGCGGTTTTTACATTCCCTCTATAAGTGATAGCTTATGATAAGTGTCTTTTTCTGTGTGACTTATTTCACTTAGAATCGTCGTACCTAAGTTCACTCATCTTGCTTCTACTTGCCTTATGACATTGATTTCATATCTGAGTGATATTCCATTGTACATAAGGACCACAACTTCTTTATCCATTTTTCTCTTTCCGGGGATATTTAAGGTGTCATGAAGTGGAGGTTCTTGTCAACAGAGCAGCCCTAAACTTTGGGGTGCCTGTGTCTTGCTGATTTTTAGTTTTCCCAATTTATACGCCCATGAGTGGACGTTCCCTATGCTCCCTAAGCTGTGTTTTTTCGATGTTTCAGGACACACCGTACACTTCTCCAGAGTGGCTGCTGGCAATTTACATCCCGCCCATCAGCGTAGCAAGGCTCCAATTTCTCCATGGCCTGTCCTGCATTTGTGGTTTTGACACTTTTATCAGCATGGCCCTTTAGACCGATGGGAAGCGAGACTTCTTTGTAGCGCTGATTTGCCTTTCCAGGTTGCTTGGTTGGCCAAAAAGGGCGTATGCGTTTTTTCCTGAATATATTCAGGAAAAAACGCATACGCCCTTTTTGGCCAAGGGCATCATTGTCGACGTTTTGCCGCTTTTCATGTGCTTTAAAGGCGAATTGAATCTACCTCCTGAAATCTGTTTCCTGCAGTTCTGCCTTGCTTTCAAATCCTCTTCGTTGCCTTCCCTCAATATATTTGTGGACGAGAGTTATCATTTATAATTCTGCAGGTTTGTGAATTGCAGTGCCCCTCAGCTCCATTTTTCAACTCGCTATTTTGGGAGCTGGCCTCAAATCGCGGGATTGCCTCAGGCACTATTCTGATTCCGGGCGGCAGGCTAAGCCTGTGCTTAATTCTTCTTCCTGATGGGAAAATAGAGTGACCTGTGCCTGTCCCAACACCTAGATCTAGTCTCTCATTGGTTGCCCCTCTTCCCGTTCATCCTCAGGACAAATTGCAACCTGTACAGAACAGGAGGTTAAAGGTGCTGATTCTCCAAGAAGGGAGATTGCTAGTAAAGTATCTGGAATGGCGAACCCGAGCACAAGGAGATGAGAAACGAGGTGCGTTTTAGAAACCTTTCCCGATCACACGGTGTACCATCTTCTGGGTTTCTCATGCATGTTTTCGATGCAGGAAGACGCCCTTGAAACTGGAGATTTGGGACCCATGGGATGGGTACCACACAGTATTACTTTAAAGGGTCTGCGTTTGCTCACCCAACCTCACCAAACCTCTCAGCCCCAAGAGTGTCCACCCTTATGTCTCATCCAGCTGTGGCTCTAGATATGGTCAATCCAGGTTGCGTCACAGCCACTGAATGAATTTTGTAAGAATTTCTCTCTCTTTCACTGTCTTTGTTTCATGGGTTTTTAAAACTAATTTATTTTTATAATGGGGTTTAGCTGCTTTTCACGGCTCTGTTTATGCGGCTTTACACCCAACTGACACACTTCCAGACAGATATCAATACATAGGTTTTAAGATTCTTACTAGTCAGATATATACTTGTGCGGTGAATAGGGGGTGTTGAGTCCAGTTCACTGAGCAAGGAGTAGGTCTTGTCTATTACATATTGGGTGTATGGAACGGTGTCTGAGCTAATTTGAAACCCTTGTTTTATGCATCACCCCACCTCACCTTTCCCGTTAAGCAGCCATAGTGTGTTTTCTAAACGTGTGACTCTGTTCTGTTTTGTAATTCAGTTCAAGTGTAGCAGTTTTTACATTCCCTCTATAAGTGATAGCTTACGATAAGTCTCTTTTTCTGTGTGACTTATTTCCCTTAGAGTCGTCATACCTAAATCCACCCATCATGCTGCTACTAGCCTTATGACATTGATTTCATGTCTGAGTGATATTCCATTGTACATAAGGACCACAACTTCTTTATCCATTTTTCTCTTTCCTGGGATATTTAAGGTGTCATGAAGTGGAGGTTCTTGTCAACAGAGCAGCCCGAAACTTTGGGGTGCCTGTGTCTTGCTGATTTTTAGTTTTCCCAATTTATACGCCCATGAGTGGAAGTGCCATATGCTCCCTAAACTGTGTTTTTTCGATGTTTCAGGGCACACCATACACTTCTCCAGAGTGGCTGTTCGCAATTTATATCCCGCCCATCAGCGTAGCAAGGCTCCAATTTCTCCATGGCCTGTCCTGCATTTGTGGTTTTGACACTTTAATCAGCATGGCCCTTTTGATGGATGGGAAGCGAGACTTCTTTGTAGCGCTGATTTGCCTTTCCAGGTTGCTTGGTTGGCCAAAAAGGGCGTATGCGTTTTTTCCTGAATATATTCAGGAAAAAACGCATACGCCCTTTTTGCCCAAGGGCATCATTGTCCACTTTTGGCCGATTTTCATGTGCTTTAAAGGCGATTCGAATCTACCTCCTGAAATCTGTTTCCTGCAATTCTGCCTTGCTTTCAAATCCTCTTCGTTGCCTTCCCTCAATATATTTTTGGACGATACTTATCATTTATAACTCTGCAGGTTTGTGAATTGCAGTGCCCCTGAGCTCCATTTTTCAACTCGCTTTTTTGGGAGCTGGCCGCAAAAGCGCGGGTATGCCTCAGGCCCTATGCTGGTTCTGGGTGGCAGGCTGAGCCTGTGGTTATTTCTTTTTCCTGATGGGAAAATAGAGTGACCTGTGCCTGTCCCAACACCTAGATCTAGTCTCTCATTGGTTGCCCCTCTTCCCGTTCATCCTCAGGACAAATTGCAACCTGTAGGGAACAGGAGGTTAAAGGTGCTGATTCTCCAAGTAGGGTGATTGCTAGTAAAATAGCTGGAATGGCGAACCCGAGCACAAGGAGATGAGAAATGAGGTGCGTTTTAGAAACCTTTCAAAATCACACGGTGTACCATCTTCTGGGTTCCTCATGCAAGTTTTCGATGAAGGAAGATGCCCTTGAACCTGGAGATTTGGGACCCATGGGATGGGTACCATGCAGTATTACCTTAAAGGGTCTGTGTTGGCTCACCCAACCTCACCAAACCTCTCAGCCCCAAGAGTGTCCACCCTATGTCTCATCCAGCTGTGGCTCTAGATATGGTCAATCCAGGTTGCGTCACAGCCCCTGAATGAATTTTGTAAGAATTTCTCTCTCTTTCACTGTCTTTGTTTCATGGGTTTTTAAAACTAATTTATTTTTATAATGGGGTTTAGCTGCTTTTCACGGCTGTGTTTATGCGGCTTTACACACACTTGACTCACTTCCAGAGAGATATCAATACATAGGTTTTAAGATTCTCACTAGTCAGATATATTCTTGTACGGTGAATAGGGGGTGTTGAGTCCAGTTCACTGAGCAAGGAGTAGGTCTTGTCTATTACATATTGGGTGTATGGAACGGTATCTGAGCTAATTTGAAATCCTTGTTTTATGCATCACACCACCTCATCTTTCCCGTTAAGCAGCCATAGTGTGTTTTCTAAACGTGTGACTCTGTTCTCTTTTGTAATTCAGTTCAAGTGTAGCAGTTTTTACATTCCCTCTATACGTGATAGCTTATGATAAGTGTCTTTTTCTGTGTGACTTATTTCACTTAGAGTCGTCGTACCTAAATCCACTCATCATGCTGCTACTAGCCTTATGACATTGATTTCATGGCTGAGTGATATTCCATTGTACATAAGGACCACAACTTCTTTATCCATTTTTCACTTTCCTGGGATATTTAAGGTGTCATGAAGTGAAGGTTCTTGTCAACAGAGCAGCCCTAAACTTTGGGGTGCCTGTGTCTTGCTGATTTTTAGTTTTCCCAATTTGTACGCCCATGAGTGGAAGTGCCCTATGCTCCCTAAGCTCTGTTTTTTCGATGTTTAAGGCCACACCGTACACTTCTCCAGAGTGGCTGCTGGCAATTTACATCCCGCCCATCAGTGTAGCAAGGCTCCCATTTCTCCATGGCCTGTCCTGCTTTTGTGGTTTTGACACTTTTTTCAGCATGGGCTTTTTGACCGATTCGAAGCGAGACTCCTTTGTAGTGCTGATTTGCTTTTCCATGTTGCTTGGTTGGCCAAAAAGGGCGTATGCGTTTTTTCCTGAATATATTCAGGAAAAAACGCATACGCCCTTTTTGGCCGAGGGCATCATTGTCCACGTTTTGCCGCTTTTCATGTGCTTTAAAAGCGATTCGAATCTACCTCCTGAAACCTGTTTCCTGCAATTCTGCCTTGCTTTCAAATCCTCTTCGTTGCCTTCGTGGACGAGAGTTATCATTTATAACTCTGCAGGGTTGTGAATTGCAGTGCCCATGTGCTCCATTTTTCAACTGGCTTTTTTGGGAGCTGGCCGCAGAAGCGCGGGATTGCCTCAGGCCCTATTCTGGTTCCGGGTGGCAGGCTGAGCCTGTGGTTATTTCTTCTTCCTGATGAGAAAATAGAGTGACCTGTGCCTGTCCCAACACCTAGATCTAGTCTCTCATTGGCTGCCCCTCTTCCCGTTCATCCTCAGGACAAATTGCAACCTGTACGGAACAGGAGGTTAAAGGTGCTGATTCTCCAAGTAGGGAGATTGCTAGTGATGTAGCTGGAATGGCGAACCCGAGCACAAGGAGATGAGAAATGAGGTGCGTTTTAGAAACCTTTCAAAATCACACGGTGTACCATCTTCTGGGTTCCTCATGCAAGTTTTCGATGTAGGAAGATGCCCTTGAACCTGGAGATTTGGGACCCATGGGATGGGTCCCACGCAGTATTACCTTAAAGGTTCTGTGTTGGCTCACCCAACCTCACCAAACCTCTCAGCCCCAAGAATGTCCACCCTTATGTCTCATCCAGCTGTGGGTCTAGATATGGTCAATCCAGGTTGCGTCACAGCCCCTGAATGAATTTTGTAAGAATTTCTGTCTCTTTCACTGTCTTTGTTTCATGGGTTTTTAAAACTAATTTATTTTTATAATGGGGTTTAGCTGCTTTTCACGGCTGTGTTTATGCGGCTTTACACACACTTGACACACTTCCAGAGAGATATCAATACATAGGTTTTAAGATTCTTACTAGTCACATATATTCTTGTGCGGTGAATAGGGGGTGTTGAGTCCAGTTCACTGAGCAAGGAGTAGGTCTTGTCTATTACATATTGGGTGTATGGAACGGTATCTGAGCTAATTTGAAACCCTTGTTTTATGCATCACACCACCTCACCTTTCCCGTTAAGCAGCCATAGTGTGTTTTCTAAACGTGTGACTCTGTTCTCTTTTGTAATTCAGTTCAAGTGTAGCAGTTTTTACATTCCCTCTATACGTGATAGATTATGATAAGTGTCTTTTTCTGTGTGACTTATTTCACTTAGAGTCGTCGTACCTAAATCCACTCATCATGCTGCTACTAGCCTTATGACATTGATTTCATGGCTGAGTGATATTCCATTGTACATAAGGACCGCAACTTCTTTATCCATTTTTCTCTTTCCTGGGATATTTAAGGTGTCATGAAGTGGAGGTTCTTGTCAACAGAGCAGCCCTAAACTTTGGGGTGCCTGTGTCTTGCTGATTTTTAGTTTTCCCAATTTATACGCCCATGAGTGGAAGTGCCCTATGCTCCCTAAGCTGTGTTTTTTCGATGTTTAAGGCCACACCGTACACTTCTCCAGAGTGGCTGCTGGCAATTTACATCCCGCCCATCAGTGTAGCAAGGCTCCCATTTCTCCATGGCCTGTCCTGCTTTTGTGGTTTTGACACTTTTTTCAGCATGGCCCTTTTGACCGATTCGAAGGGAGACTCCTTTGTAGTGCTGATTTGCCTTTCCATGTTGCTTGGTTGGCCAAAAAGGGCGTATGCGTTTTTTCCTGAATATATTCAGGAAAAAACGCATACGCCCTTTTTGGCCAAGGGCATCATTGTCCACGTTTTGCCGCTTTTCATGTGCTTTAAAGGCGATTCGAATCTACCTCCTGAAACCTGTTTCCTGCAATTCTGCCTTGCTTTCAAATCCTCTTCGTTGCCTTCCCTCAATATATTTGTGGACGAGAGTTATCATTTATAACTCTGCAGGGTTGTGAATTGCAGTGCCCATGTGCTCCGTTTTTCAACTGGCTTTTTTGGGAGCTGGCCGCAGAAGCGCGGGATTGCCTCAGGCCCTATTCTGGTTCCGGGTGGCAGGCTGAGCCTGTGGTTATTTCTTCTTCCTGATGAGAAAATAGAGTGACCTGTGCCTGTCCCAACACCTAGATCTAGTCTCTCATTGGCTGCCCCTCTTCCCGTTCATCCTCAGGACAAATTGCAACCTGTACGGAACAGGAGGTTAAAGGTGCTGATTCTCCAAGTAGGGAGATTGCTAGTGAAGTAGCTGGAATGGCGAACCCGAGCACAAGGAGATGAGAAATGAGGTGCGTTTTAGAAACCTTTCAAAATCACACGGTGTACCATCTTCTGGGTTCCTCATGCAAGTTTTCGATGTAGGAAGATGCCCTTGAACCTGGAGATTTGGGACCCATGGGATGGGTACCACGCAGTATTGCCTTAAAGGGTCTGTGTTGGCTCACCCAACCTCACCAAACCTCTCAGCCCCAAGAATGTCCACCCTTATGTCTCATCCAGCTGTGGGTCTAGATATGGTCAATCCAGGTTGCGTCACAGCCCCTGAATGTATTTTGTAAGAATTTCTGTCTCTTTCACTGTCTTTGTTTCATGGGTTTTTAAAACTAATTTATTTTTATAATGGGGTTTAGCTGCTTTTCACGGCTGTGTTTATGCGGCTTTACACACACTTGACACACTTCCAGAGAGATATCAATACATAGGTTTTAAGATTCTTACTAGTCACATATATTCTTGTGCGGTGAATAGGGGGTGTTGAGTCCAGTTCACTGAGCAAGGAGTAGGTCTTGTCTATTACATATTGGGTGTATGGAACGGTATCTGAGCTAATTTGAAACCCTTGTTTTATGCATCACACCACCTCACCTTTCCCGTTAAGCAGCCATAGTGTGTTTTCTAAACGTGTGACTCTGTTCTCTTTTGTAATTCAGTTCAAGTGTAGCAGTTTTTACATTCCCTCTATAAGTGATAGCTTATGATAAGTGTCTTTTTCTGTGTGACTTATTTCACTTAGAGTCGTCGTACCTAAATCCACTCATCATGATGCTACTAGCCTTAAGACATTGATTTCATGGCTGAGTGATATTCCATTGTACATAAGGACCACAACTTCTTTATCCATTTTTCTCTTTCCTGGGATATTTAAGGTGTCATGAAGTGGAGGTTCTTGTCAACAGAGCAGCCCTAAACTTTGGGGTGCCTGTCTCTTGCTGATTTTTAATTTTCCCAATTTATACGCCCATGAGTGGAAGTGCCCTATGCTCCCTAAGCTGTGTTTTTTCGATGTTTCAGGCCACACCGTACACTTCTCCAGAGTGGTTGCTGGCAATTTACATCCCGCCCATCAGTGTAGCAAGGCTTCCATTTCTCAATGGCCTGTCCTGCTTTTGTGGTTTTGACAGTTTTTTCAGCATGGCCCTTTTGACCGATGGGAAGCGAGACTTCTTTGTAGCGCTGATTTACCTTTCCAGGTTGCTTGGTGGGCCAAAAAGGGCGTATGCGTTTTTTCCTGAATATATTCAGGAAAAAACGCATACGCCCTTTTTGGCCAAGGGCATCATTGTCGACGTTTTGCCACTTTTCATGTGCTTTAAAGGCGATTCGAATCTACCTCCTGAAACCTGTTTCCTGCAATTCTGCCTTGCTTTCAAATCCTCTTCGTGGCCTTCCCTCAATATATTTGTGGACGAGAGTTATCATTTATAACTCTGCAGGTTTGTGAATTGCAGTGCCCATGTGCTCCATTTTTCAACTGGCTTTTTTGGGAGCTGGCCGCAGAAGCACGGGATTGCCTCAGGCCCTATTCTGGTTCCGGGCGGTAGGCTGAGCCTGTGGTTAATTCTTCTTCCTGATGGGAAAATAGAGTGACCTGTGCCTGTCCCAACACCTAGATGTAGTCTCTCATTGGTTGCCCCTCTTCCCATTCATCCTTAGGACAAATTGCAACCTGTATGGAACAGGAGGTTAAAGGTGCTGATTCTCCAAGTAGGGAGATTGCTAGTAAAGTAGCTGGAATGGCGAACCCGAGCACAAGGAGATGAGAAATGAGGTGCGTTTCAGAAACCTTTCCCGATCAGACGGTGTACCATCATCTAGGTTTCCCATGCGTGTTTTCGATGTAGGAAGATGCCTTTGAACCTGGAGATTTAGGACCCATGGGATGGGTACCACACAGTATTACTTTAAGGGGTCTACGTTTGCTCACCCAACGTCACCAAACCTCTCAGCCCCAAGAGTGTCCACCCTTAGGTCTCATCCAACTGTGGGTCTAGATATGTTCAACCCAGGTTGCGTCACAGCCCCTGAAGGAATTTTGTAAGAATTTCTCTCTCTTTCACTGTCTTTGTTTTACGGGTTTTTAAAAGTAATTTATTTTTATAATGGGGTTTAGGTGCTTTTCATGGCTGTGTTTATGCGGCTTTACACCCACTTGACTCACTTCCAGAGAGATATCAATACATAGGTTTTAAGATTCTCACTAGTCAGATATATTCTTGTGCGGTGAATAGGGGGTGTTGAGTTCAGTTCACTGAGCAAGGAGTAGGTCTTTTCTATTACTTATTGGGTGTATGGAACGGTATCTGAGATAATTTGAAACCCTTGTTTTATGCATCACCGCACATCACCTTTCCCGTTAAGCAGCCATAGTGTGTTTTCTAAATGTGTGACTCTGTTCTGATTTGTAATTCAATTCAAGTGTAGCGGTTTTTACATTCCCTTTATAAGTGATAGCTTTTGATAAGTGTCTTTTTCTGTGTGACTTATTTCACTTAGAGTCGTCGTACCTAAATCCACTCATCATGCTGCTACTAGCCTTATGACATTGATTTCATGGCTGAGTGATATTCCATTGTACATAAGGACCACAACTTCTTTATCCATTTTTCTCTTTCCTGGGATATTTAAGGTTTTCTGAAGTGGAGGTTCTTGTCAACAGAGCAGGCCTAAACTTTGGGGTGCCTGAGTCTTGCTGATTTTTAGTTTTCCCAATTTATACGCCCATGAGTGGACGTGCCCTATGCTCCCTAAGCTGTGTTTTCTCGATGTTTCAGGACACACCGTACACTTCTCCAGAGTGGCTGTTGGCAATTTACATCCCGCCCATCAGCGTAGCAAGGCCCCTATTTCTCCATGGACTGTCCTGCATTTGTGGTTTTGACACTTTTTTCAGCATGGCCCTTTGGACCGATGGGAAGCGAGACTTCTTTGTAGCGCTGATTTGCCTTTCCAGGTTGCTTGGTTGGCCAAAAAGGGCGTATGCGTTTTTTCCTGAATATATTCAGGAAAAAACGCATACGCCCTTTTTGGCCAAGGGCATCATTGTCGATGTTTTGCCGCTTTTCATGTGCTTTAAAGGCGATTCGAATCTACCTCCTGAAACCCGTTTCCTGCAACTCTGCCTTGCTTTCAAATCCTCTTCTTTGCGTTCCCTCAATATATTTGTGGACGAGATTTATCATTTATAACTCTGCAGGTTTGTGAATTGCAGTGCCCATGTGCTCCATTTTTCAACTGGCTTTTTTGGGAGCTGGCCGCAGAAGCGCGGGATTGCCTCAGGCCCTATTCTGGTTCCGGGCGGCAGGCTGAGCCTGTGGTTAATTCTTCTTCCTGATGGGAAAATAGAGTGACCTGTGCCTGTCCCAACACCTAGATCTAGTCTCTCATTGGTTGCCCCTCTTCCCGTTCATCCTCAGGACAAATTGCAACCTGTAGGGAACAGGAGGTTAAAGGTGCTGATTCTCCAAGTAGGGAGATTGCTAGTAAAGTAGCTGGAATGGCAAACCCGAGCACAAGGAGATGAGAAATGAGGTGCGTTTTAGAAACCTTTCAAATTCACACGCTGTACCATCTTCTGGGTTCCTCATGCAAGTTTTCGATGTAGGAAGATGCCCTTGAACCTAGAGATTTGGGACCCATGGGATGGGTACCACGCAGTATTACTTTAAAGGGTCTGCGATGGCTCACCCAACCTCACCAAACCTCTCAGCCCCAAGAGTGTCCACCCTTATGTCTCATCCAGCTGTGGGTCTAGATATGGTCAACCCAGGTTGCGTCACAGCCCCTGAATGAATTTTGTAATAATTTCTCTCTCTTTTACTGTCTTTGTTTCATGCGTTTTTAAAAATAATTTATTTTTATAATGGGGTTTAGCTGCTTTTCACGGCTGTGTTTATGCGGCTTTACAACCTCTTGACTCACTTCCAGAGAGATATCAATACATAGGTTTTAAGATTCTCACTAGTAAGATATATTCTAGTGCGGTGAATACGGGGTGTTGAGTCCAGTTCACTGAGCAAGGAGTAGGTCTTCTCTATTACATATTGGGTGTATGGAACGGTATCAGAGCTAATTTGAAACCCTTGTTTTATGCATCACCCCACCTCACCTTTCCCGTTAAGCAGCCATAGTGTGTTTTCAAAATGGGTGACTCTGTTCTGATTTGTAATTCAGTTCAAGTGTAGCGGTTTTTACATCCCTCTATAAGTGATATCTTTTGATATGTGTCTTTTTCTGTGTGACTTATTTCACTTAGAGTTGTCGTACCTAAATCCACTCATCATGCTGCTACTAGCCTTATGACATTGATTTCATGGCTGAGTGATATTCCATTGTACATAAGGACCACAACTTTTTTATCCATTTTTCTCTTTCCTGGGATATTTAAGGTGTCATGAAGTGGAGGTTCTTGTCAACAGAGCAGCCCTAAACTTTGGGGTGCCTGTGTCTTGCTGATTTTTAATTTTCCCAATTTATACGCCCATGAGTGGAAGTGCCCTATGCTCCCTAAGCTGTGTTTTTTCGATGTTTCAGGACACACCGTACACTTCTCCAGAGTGGCTGTTGCCAATTTACATCCCGCCCATCAGCGTAGCAAGGCTCCTATTTCTCCATGGCCTGTCCTGCATTTGTGGTTTTGACACTTTTTTCAGCATGGCCCTTTTGACCGATGGGAAGCGAGACTTCTTTGTAGCGCTGATTTGCCTTTCCAGGTTGCTTGGTTGGCCAAAAAGGGCGTATGCGTTTTTTCCTGAATATATTCAGGAAAAAACGCATACGCCCTTTTTGGCCAAGGGCATCATTGTCCACGTTTTGCCGCTTCTCATGTGCTTTAAAGGCGATTCGAATCTACCTCCTGAAACCTGTTTCCTGCAACTCTGCCTTGCTTTCAAATCCTCTTCGTTGCCTTCCCTCAATATATTTGTGGACGAGAGTTATCATTTATAACTCTGCAGGTTTGTGAATTGCAGTGCCCATGTGCTCCATTTTTCAACTGGTTTTTTCGGAGGTGGCCGCAGAAGCGCGGGTTTGCCTCAGGCACTAATCTGGTTCCCGGCGTCAGTCTGAGCCTGTGCTTAATTCTTCTTCCTGATGGGAAAATAGAGTGACCTGTGCCTGTTCCAACACCTACATCTAGTCTCTCATTGGTTGCCCCTCTTCCCGTTCATCCTCAGGACAAATTGCAACCTGTACAGAACAGGAGGTTAAAGGTGTTGATACTCCAAGTAGGGAGATTGCTAGTAAAGTAGCTGGAATGGTGAACCCGAGCACAAGGAGATGAGAAATGAGGTGCGTTTTAGAAACCTTTCCCGATCACATGGTGTACCATTTCTGGGTTTCTCATGCATGTTTTCAATGCAGGAAGATGCCCTTAAAACTGGAGATTTGTGACCCATGGGATGGGTACCACGCAGTATTACCTTAAAGGGTCTGTGTTTGCTCTCCCAACCTCACCAAACCTGTCAGCCCCAAGAGTGTCCACCCTTAGGTCTCATCCAACTGTGGGTCTAGATATTTTCAATCCAGGTTGCATCACAGCCCCTGAACGAATTGTGTAAGAATTTCTCTCTCTTTCACTGTCTTTGTTTTACGGGTTTCTACAAGTAATTTATTTTTATAATGGGGTTTAGCTGCTTTTCACGGCTGTGTTTATGCGGCTTTACACCCTCTTGACACACTTCCAGGGGGATATCAATACATAGGTTTTAAGATTCTCACTTGTCAGATATATACTTGTGCGGTGAATAGGGGGTGTTGAGTCCAGTTCACTGAGCAAGGAGTAGGTCTTGTCTATTACATATTGGGTGTATGGAACGGTATCTGATCTAATTTGAAACCCTTGTTTTATGCATCACACCACCTCATCTTTCCCGTTAAGCAGCCATAGTGTGTTTTCTAAACGTGTGACTCTGTTCTCTTTTGTAATTCAGTTCAAGTGTAGCAGTTTTTACATTCCCTCTATAAGTGATAGCTTATGATAAGTGTCTTTCTGTGTGACTTATTTCACTTAGAGTCGTCGTACCTAAATCCACTCATCATGATGCTACTAGCCTTAAGACATTGATTTCATGGCTGAGTGATATTCCATTGTACATAAGGACCACAACTTCTTTATCCATTTTTCTCTTTCCTGGGATATTTAAGGTGTCATGAAGTGGAGGTTCTTGTCAACAGAGCAGCCCTAAACTTTGGGGTGCCTGTCTCTTGCTGATTTTTAATTTTCCCAATTTATACGCCCATGAGTGGAAGTGCCCTATGCTCCCTAAGCTGTGTTTTTTCGATGTTTCAGGCCACACCGTACACTTCTCCAGAGTGGTTGCTGGCAATTTACATCCCGCCCATCAGTGTAGCAAGGCTTCCATTTCTCAATGGCCTGTCCTGCTTTTGTGGTTTTGACAGTTTTTTCAGCATGGCCCTTTTGACCGATGGGAAGCGAGACTTCTTTGTAGCGCTGATTTACCTTTCCAGGTTGCTTGGTGGGCCAAAAAGGGCGTATGCGTTTTTTCCTGAATATATTCAGGAAAAAACGCATACGCCCTTTTTGGCCAAGGGCATCATTGTCGACGTTTTGCCACTTTTCATGTGCTTTAAAGGCGATTCGAATCTACCTCCTGAAACCAGTTTCCTGCAATTCTGCCTTGCTTTCAAATCCTCTTCGTTGCCTTCCCTCAATATATTTGTGGACGAGAGTTATCATTTATAACTCTGCAGGTTTGTGAATTGCAGTGCCCATGTGCTCCATTTTTCAACTGGCTTTTTTGGGAGCTGGCCGCAGAAGCACGGGATTGCCTCAGGCCCTATTCTGGTTCCGGGCGGTAGGCTGAGCCTGTGCTTAATTCTTCTTCCTGATGGGAAAATAGAGTGACCTGTGCCTGTCCCAACACCTAGATGTAGTCTCTCATTGGTTGCCCCTCTTCCCATTCATCCTTAGGACAAATTGCAACCTGTATGGAACAGGAGGTTAAAGGTGCTGATTCTCCAAGTAGGGAGATTGCTAGTAAAGTAGCTGGAATGGCGAACCCGAGCACAAGGAGATGAGAAATGAGGTGCGTTTCAGAAACCTTTCCCGATCAGACGGTGTACCATCATCTAGGTTCCCCATGCGTGTTTTCGATGTAGGAAGATGCCCTTGAACCTGGAGATTTAGGACCCATGGGATGGGTACCACACAGTATTACTTTAAGGGGTCTACGTTTGCTCACCCAACGTCACCAAACCTCTCAGCCCCAAGAGTGTCCACCCTTAGGTCTCATCCAACTGTGGGTCTAGATATGTTCAACCCAGGTTGCGTCACAGCCCCTGAAGGAATTTTGTAAGAATTTCTCTCTCTTTCACTGTCTTTGTTTTACGGGTTTTTAAAAGTAATTTATTTTTATAATGGGGTTTAGGTGCTTTTCATGGCTGTGTTTATGCGGCTTTACACCCACTTGACTCACTTCCAGAGAGATATCAATACATAGGTTTTAAGATTCTCACTAGTCAGATATATTCTTGTGCGGTGAATAGGGGGTGTTGAGTCCAGTTCACTGAGCAAGGAGTAGGTCTTTTCTATTACTTATTGGGTGTATGGAACGGTATCTGAGATAATTTGAAACCCTTGTTTTATGCATCACCGCACATCACCTTTCCCGTTAAGCAGCCATAGTGTGTTTTCTAAATGTGTGACTCTGTTCTGATTTGTAATTCAATTCAAGTGTAGCGGTTTTTACATTCCCTTTATAAGTGATAGCTTTTGATAAGTGTCTTTTTCTGTGTGACTTATTTCACTTAGAGTCGTCGTACCTAAATCCACTCATCATGCTGCTACTAGCCTTATGACATTGATTTCATGGCTGAGTGATATTCCATTGTACATAAGGACCACAACTTCTTTATCGATTTTTCTCTTTCCTGGGATATTTAAGGTTTTCTGAAGTGGAGGTTCTTGTCAACAGAGCAGGCCTAAACTTTGGGGTGCCTGAGTCTTGCTGATTTTTAGTTTTCCCAATTTATACGCCCATGAGTGGACGTGCCCTATGCTCCCTAAGCTGTGTTTTCTCGATGTTTCAGGACACACCGTACACTTCTCCAGAGTGGCTGTTGGCAATTTACATCCCGCCCATCAGCGTAGCAAGGCCCCTATTTCTCCATGGACTGTCCTGCATTTGTGGTTTTGACACTTTTTTCAGCATGGCCCTTTGGACCGATGGGAAGCGAGACTTCTTTGTAGCGCTGATTTGCCTTTCCAGGTTGCTTGGTTGGCCAAAAAGGGCGTATGCGTTTTTTCCTGAATATATTCAGGAAAAAACGCATACGCCCTTTTTGGCCAAGGGCATCATTGTCGACGTTTTGCCGCTTTTCATGTGCTTTAAAGGCGATTCGAATCTACCTCCTGAAACCTGTTTCCTGCAACTCTGCCTTGCTTTCAAATCCTCTTCGTTGCGTTCCCTCAATATATTTGTGGACGAGATTTATCATTTATAACTCTGCAGGTTTGTGAATTGCAGTGCCCATGTGCTCCATTTTTCAACTGGCTTTTTTGGGAGCTGGCCGCAGAAGCGCGGGATTGCCTCAGGCCCTATTCTGGTTCCGGGCGGCAGGCTGAGCCTGTGGTTAATTCTTCTTCCTGATGGGAAAATAGAGTGACCTGTGCCTGTCCCAACACCTAGATCTAGTCTCTCATTGGTTGCCCCTCTTCCCGTTCATCCTCAGGACAAATTGCAACCTGTAGGGAACAGGAGGTTAAAGGTGCTGATTCTCCAAGTAGGGAGATTGCTAGTAAAGTAGCTGGAATGGCGAACCCGAGCACAAGGAGATGAGAAATGAGGTGCGTTTTAGAAACCTTTCAAATTCACACGCTGTACCATCTTCTGGGTTCCTCATGCAAGTTTTCGATGTAGGAAGATGCCCTTGAACCTTCAGATTTGGGACCCATGGGATGGGTACCACGCAGTATTACTTTAAAGGGTCTGCGATGGCTCACCCAACCTCACCAAACCTCTCAGCCCCAAGAGTGTCCACCCTTATGTCTCATCCAGCTGCGGGTCTAGATATGGTCAACCCAGGTTGCGTCACAGCCCCTGAATGAATTTTGTAAGAATTTCTCTCTCTTTTACTGTCTTTGTTTCATGCGTTTTTAAAAATAATTTATTTTTATAATGGGGTTTAGCTGCTTTTCACGGCTGTGTTTATGCAGCTTTACACCCTCTTGACTCACTTCCAGAGAGATATCAATACATAGGTTTTAAGATTCTCACTAGTAAGATATATTCTTGTGCGGTGAATACGGGGTGTTGAGTCCAGTTCACTGAGCAAGGAGTAGGTCTTCTCTATTACATATTGGGTGTATGGAACGGTATCAGAGCTAATTTGAAACCCTTGTTTTATGCATCACCCCACCTCACCTTTCCCGTTAAGCAGCCATAGTGTGTTTTCAAAATGGGTGACTCTGTTCTGATTTGTAATTCAGTTCAAGTGTAGCGGTTTTTACATCCCTCTATAAGTGATATCTTTTGATATGTGTCTTTTTCTGTGTGACTTATTTCACTTAGAGTCGTCGTACCTAAATCCACTCATCATGCTGCTACTAGCCTTATGACATTGATTTCATGGCTGAGTGATATTCCATTGTACATAAGGACCACAACTTCTTTATCCATTTTTCTCTTTCCTGGGATATTTAAGGTGTCATGAAGTGGAGGTTCTTGTCAACAGAGCAGCCCTAAACTTTGGGGTGCCTGTGTCTTGCTGATTTTTAATTTTCCCAATTTATACGCCCATGAGTGGAAGTGCCCTATGCTCCCTAAGCTGTGTTTTTTCGATGTTTCAGGACACACCGTACACTTCTCCAGAGTGGCTGTTGCCAATTTACATCCCGCCCATCAGCGTAGCAAGGCTCCTATTTCTCCATGGCCTGTCCTGCATTTGTGGTTTTGACACTTTTTTCAGCATGGCCCTTTTGACCGATGGGAAGCGAGACTTCTTTGTAGCGCTGATTTGCCTTTCCAGGTTGCTTGGTTGGCCAAAAAGGGCGTATGCGTTTTTTCCTGAATATATTCAGGAAAAAACGCATACGCCCTTTTTGGCCAAGGGCATCATTGTCGACGTTTTGCCGCTTTTCATGTGCTTTAAAGGCGATTCGAATCTACCTCCTGAAACCTGTTTCCTGCAACTCTGCCTTGCTTTCAAATCCTCTTCGTTGCCTTCCCTCAATATATTTGTGGACGAGAGTTATCATTTATAACTCTGCAGGTTTGTGAATTGCAGTGCCCATGTGCTCCATTTTTCAACTGGCTTTTTTTGGAGCTGGCCGCAGAAGCGCGGGATTGCCTCAGGCACTATTCTGCTTCCCGGCGGCAGGCTGAGCCTGTGCTTAATTCTTCTTCCTGATGGGAAAATAGAGTGACCTGTGCCTGTTCCAACACCTACATCTAGTCTCTCATTGGTTGCCCCTCTTCCCTTTCATCCTCAGGACAAATTGCAACCTGTACAGAACAGGAGGTTAAAGGTGTTGATTCTCCAAGTAGGGAGATTGCTAGTAAAGTAGCTGGAATGGTGAACCCGAGCACAAGGAGATGCGAAATGAGGTGCGTTTTAGAAACCTTTCCCGATCACATGGTGTACCATCTTCTGGGTTTCTCATGCATGTTTTCAATGCAGGAAGATGCCCTTAAAACTGGAGATTTGGGACCCATGGGATGGGTACCACGCAGTATTACCTTAAAGGGTCTGTGTTTGCTCTCCCAACCTCACCAATCCTGTCAGCCCCAGGAGTGTCCACCCTTAGGTCTCATCCAACTGTGGGTCTAGATATTTTCAATCCAGGTTGCATCACAGCCCCTGAACGAATTGTGTAAGAACTTCTCTCTCTTTCACTGTCTTTGTTTTACGGGTTTCTACAAGTAATTTATTTTTATAATGGGGTTTAGCTGCTTTTCACGGCTGTGTTTATGCGGCTTTACACCCTCTTGACACACTTCCAGGGGGATATCAATACATAGGTTTTAAGATTCTCACTTGTCAGATATATACTTGTGCGGTGAATAGGGGGTGTTGAGTCCAGTTCACTGAGCAAGGAGTAGGTCTTGTCTATTACATATTGGGTGTATGGAACGGTATCTGATCTAATTTGAAACCCTTGTTTTATGCATCACACAACCTCATCTTTCCCGTTAAGCAGCCATAGTGTGTTTTCTAAACGTGTGACTCTGTTCTCTTTTGTAATTCAGTTCAAGTGTAGCAGTTTTTACATTCCCTCTATAAGTGATAGCTTATGATAAGTGTCTTTTTCTGTGTGACTTATTTCACTTAGAGTCGTCGTACCTAAATCCACTCATCATGATGCTACTAGCCTTAAGACATTGATTTCATGGCTGAGTGATATTCCATTGTACATAAGGACCACAACTTCTTTATCCATTTTTCTCTTTCCTGGGATATTTAAGGTGTCATGAAGTGGAGGTTCTTGTCAACAGAGCAGCCCTAAACTTTGGGGTGCCTGTCTCTTGCTGATTTTTAATTTTCCCAATTTATACGCCCATGAGTGGAAGTGCCCTATGCTCCCTAAGCTGTGTTTTTTCGATGTTTCAGGCCACACCGTACACTTCTCCAGAGTGGTTGCTGGCAATTTACATCCCGCCCATCAGTGTAGCAAGGCTTCCATTTCTCAATGGCCTGTCCTGCTTTTGTGGTTTTGACAGTTTTTTCAGCATGGCCCTTTTGACCGATGGGAAGCGAGACTTCTTTGTAACGCTGATTTGCCTTTCCAGGTTGCTTGGTTGGCCAAAAAGGGCGTATGCGTTTTTTCCTGAATATATTCAGGAAAAAACGCATACGCCCTTTTTGGCCAAGGGCATCATTGTCGACGTTTTGCCACTTTTCATGTGCTTTAAAGGCGATTCGAATCTACCTCCTGAAACCAGTTTCCTGCAATTCTGCCTTGCTTTCAAATCCTCTTCGTTGCCTTCCCTCAATATATTTGTGGACGAGAGTTATCATTTATAACTCTGCAGGTTTGTGAATTGCAGTGCCCATGTGCTCCATTTTTCAACTGGCTTTTTTGGGAGCTGGCCGCAGAAGCACGGGATTGCCTCCGGCCCTATTCTGGTTCCGGGCGGTAGGCTGAGCCTGTGGTTAATTCTTCTTCCTGATGGGAAAATAGAGTGACCTGTGCCTGTCCCAACACCTAGATGTAGTCTCTCATTGGTTGCCCCTCTTCCCATTCATCCTTAGGACAAATTGCAACCTGTATGGAACAGGAGGTTAAAGGTGCTGATTCTCCAAGTAGGGAGATTGCTAGTAAAGTAGCTGGAATGGCGAACCCGAGCACACGGAGTTGAGAAATGAGTTGCGTTTTAGAAACTTTCCCAATCACACAGTGTACCATCTTCTGGGTTTCTCATGCATGTTTTCGATGTAGGAAGATGCCCTTGAACCTGGAGATTTGGGACCCATGGGATGGGTACCACGCAGTATTACTTTAAAGGGTCTGCGTTTGCTCACCCAACGTCACCAAACCTCTCAGCCCCAAGAGTGTCCACCCTTATGTCTCATCCAGCTGTGGGTCTAGATATGGTCAATCCAGGTTGCGTCACAGCCCCTGAATGAATTTTGTAAGAATTTCTCTGTCTTTCACTGTCTTTGTTTCATGGGTTTTTAAAACTAATTTATTTTTATAATGGGGTTTAGCTGCTTTTCACAGCTGTGTTTATGCGGCTTTACACCCACTTGACTCACTTCCAGAGAGATATCAATACATAAGTTTTAAGATTCTCACTAGTCAGATATATTCTTGTGCGGTGAATAGGGGGTGTTGAGTCCAGTTCGCTGAGCAAGGAGTAGGTCTTTTCTATTACATATTGGGTGTATGGAACGGTATCTGAGCGAATTTGAAACCCTTGTTTTATGCATCACCCCACGTCACCTTTCCCGTTAAGCAGCCATAGTGTGTTTTAAATATGTGACTCTGTTCTGATTTGTAATTCAATTCAAGTGTAGCGGTTTTTACATTCCCTCTATAAGTGATAGCTTTTGATAAGTGTCTTTTTCTGTGTGACTTATTTCCCTTAGAATCGTCGTACCTAAGTCCACCCATCTTGCGTCTACTGGCCTTATGACATTGATTTCATGGCAGAGTGATATTCCATTGTACATAAGAACCACAACTTCTTTATCCATTTTTCTCTTTCCTGGGATAATTAAGGTGTCATGAAGTGGAGGTTCTTGTCAACAGAGCAGCCCTAAACTTTGGGGTGCCTGTGTCTTGCTGATTTTTAGTTTTCCCAATTTATACGCCCATGAGTGGACGTGCCCTATGCTCCCTAAGCTGTGTTTTCTCGATGTTTCAGGACACACCATACACTTCTCCAGAGTGGCTGTTGGCAATTTACATCCCGCCCATCAGCGTAGCAAGGCTCCCATTTCTCCATGGCCTGTCCTGCATTTGTGGTTTTGACACTTTTTTCAGCATGGCCCTTTTGACCGATGGGAAGCGAGACTTCTTTGTAGCGCTGATTTGCCTTTCCAGGTTGCTTGGTTGGCCAAAAAGTGCGTATGCATTTTTTCCTGAATATATTCAGGAAAAAACGCATACGCCCTTTTTGGCAAAGTGCATCATTGTCGACGTTTTGCCCCTTTTCTTGAGCTTTAAATGCGATTCGAATCTACCTCCTGAAATCTGTTTCCTGCAATACTGCCTTGCTTTCAAATCCTCTTCGTTGCTTTCCCTCAATATATTTGTGGACGAGAGTTATCATTTATAACTCTGCAGGTTTGTGAATTGCAGTGCCCCTGAGCTCCATTTTTCAACTCGCTTTTTTGGTAGCTGGCCGCAGAAGTGCGGGATTGCCTCAGGCCCTAATCTGGTTCCGGGCAGCAGGCTGAGCCTGTGGTTATTTCTTCTTCCTGATGGGAAAATAGAGTGACCTGTGCCTGTCCCAACACCTAGATCTAGTCTCTCATTGGTTGCCCCTCTTCCCGTTCATCCTCAGGACAAATTGCAACCTGTATGGAACAGGAGCTTAAAGGTGCTGTTTCTCCATGTAGGGAGATTACTAGTTAAGAAGCTGGAATGGCGAACCCGAGCACAAGGAGATGAGAAATGTGGTGCGTTTCAGAAACCTTTCCCGATCAGACGGTGTACCATGATCTGGGTTACTCATGCATGTTTTCGATGTAGGAAGATGCCCTTGAACCTGGAGATTTGGGACCCATGGGATGGGGACCACGCAGTATTACTTTAAAGGGTCAGCGTTTGCTCACCCAACCTCACCAAACCTCTCAGCCCCAAGAGTGTCCACCCTTATGTCTCATCCAGCTGTGGGTCTAGATATGGTCAATCCAGGTTGCATCACAGCTCCTGAACGAATTTTGTAAGAATTACTCTCTCTTACACTGTCTTTGTTTTACGGGTTTTTAAAAGTAATTTATTTTTAAAATGGGTTTTAGCTGCTTTTCACGGCTGTGTTTATGCCGCTTTACACTCACTTGACTCTCTTCCAGAGAGAGATCAATACATAGGTTTTCAGATTCTTACTACTCAGATATATTCTTGTGCGCTGAATAGGGGGTGTTGAGTCTAGTTCACTGAGCAAGGAGTAGGTCTTGTCTACTACATATTGGGTTTATGGAACGGTATCTGAGCTAATTTGAAACCCTTGTTTTATGCATCACCCCTCCTCACCTTTCCCGTTAAGCAGCCATAGTGTGTTTTTAAAATGGGTGACTCTGTTCTGTTTTGTAATTCAGTTTAAGGGTAACGGTTTTTACATTCCCTCTATAAGTGATATCTTATGATAAGTGTCTTTTTCTGTGTGACTTATTTCACTTAGAATCGTCGTACCTAAATCCACTCATCATGCTGCTACTAGCCTTATGATATTGATTTCATGGCTGAGTGATATTCCATTGTACATAAGTACCACAACTTCTTTACCATTTTTCTCATCCCTGGGATATTTAAGATGTACACAAGTGGAGGTTCTTGTAACCAGAGCAGCCCTAAACTTTGGGGTGCCTGTGTCTTGTTGATTTTAATTTTTCCAATTTATACGCCCATGAATGGATGTGCCCCTTTCTCTCTAGCTGTGTTTTTTAGATGTTTTAGGAAACACCGTACCGTTCTCCAGAGTCGCCATTGGCAATTTACATCCCGACCATCAGTGTAACAATGCTCCCTTTCCTCCCTGGCCTCTCCTGTATTTTTTTTACACTTTTTTAGGAAGGCCCTTTTGACCGATGGGAAGTGAGACTTCTTTGTAGTGCTGCATTGCATTTCCGGCTTGCTTGGTTGGCCAAAAAGGGCCTATGCGTTTTTTCCTGAATTTATTCAGAAAAAAACACATATGCTCTTTTTGGCCATGTGCATCGTTGTCGACTTTTGGCCGCTTTTCATGTGCTTTAGGGGCTATTCGAATCTAACTCCTGAAATCTGTTTCCTGCATTTCTGCCTTGCTTTCCAATCCTGTTCATTGCCTTCCCTCAATATAGTTTTGGACGATAGTTATAATTTATAACTCTGCAGGTTTGTGAATTGCAGTGCCCCTGAGCTCCATTTTTCAACTCGCTTTTTTGGGAGCTGTCCGCAGAACCGCTGCTTTGCTTCTGGCCCTACTCTGGTTCCCGGTGGCAGGCTAAGCCTTTGCTTAATTCTTCTTCCTGATTGGAAATTAGAGTGACATGTGCCTGTCCGAACATCTAGGGCTTGGCTCTCCTTGTTTCTCCTCCTTCCCCTTCTTCCTTTGGAAAAATTCCAAATTTTGTGCAACTGGATGTTGAAGGTGCTGACATCCTCAGGTGGGGAGATTTTAAGGAAAAAGGCTGGAGGTGTGAACCCGACAACCAGGAAATTAGGAGTTTTGGTGCCTTTTCCAAAATCTCCCTGATCCAACCGTGTTCCATCTTCTGGGTGTCACAGGCATGTTTTAGCTGTAGGAAAGGTCCTGTGTATGTAAGGAGAACACCAGGGATTTTTCCAAATCAGTGTCTCCCCGAACTCCAATCTGGGGAATTTTTAAGCTACTGGTACATGTGTGTTCATTAAGGGACTTGGGCCGTAGGCAGAGTCCGAACTTTAGATGATTGAAGTCTTCAGGTTCAGAAACGCTCACCATCGGCCTCCTTTAGTTTCCATTTTATCTGTAGTTGATAGATGATGTCGATATAGATATCTATTGTATTTCAGATTATTTCCCCTTAGGGGTCATTACAAAATATTGAGTATAGTTCCCTGTGTTATACAGTAGTTCCTTGTTGATGATATATTTTATACATAGCAGTGTGTATATGTTAATCTGAAACTGTTAATTTATCCCTCCTCCCACCTTTCCCCTTTGGTAATAAAAAATATAAGATTTTATACTTCTCAGAAATCTAGGAGCTGAAAGAGAGGTATCATTTTCAATGGAAAATCAGTCAAAACAAGGTTGAAACTTCAACCAAGATTATTAGATGTACATCCTTGGAAAGAAATCACTGCATTTCTCTACTGTTGACCTGACAAATAAGACAAACCCCTCAACTGAACTTGCTTATAATAAAGTGATGGAAATGTCAAATGGAAGTGTTAGAAACATCTTATTTTACACGAGCCTTATACACTGCTCTATGTTAATTACAGTTTGGCTCGCACATCTGTTCTTTGAAGTTACAATGTTCTCAAATTCTGTTACTGATCCTGCAGAGTGGGCCCCAACAAGGGTCTCCCTGCCTAGTGTCATTGGAGCCAACAGATCGAGACTGACTTTGGTTCAGAAGCAAAGGAAAACTTTATATTATGATCAGAGAATGGAGAGGTGAGAGTGTGTGCTCCCCTGCGGGTTGTGGGCCGGGCTGCTGTGTAGAGATCCTGGCAGCGTCAGCGGGAGGGAGGGGGCGGAGCTCTCGAGGGCCGGGTTGGCTGGAGCTCAGGCTCTATGTCGCAGAGTCTGCACGGGGCCCCACGAGCTGAGGTGTCGGCCCAGCCATTTTGCACTAGGAAATCGGGTCTGAAGTGTCGGGTGTGGGACCTCTGCATGTGGAAACCTAGGAGCAAGTGAAATTAGACAAAGCACAAAGGAAAAAAATGGTTAGACTTTATTTTATTGCCCAGATTCTATTTTCATCTCCCAGGAATTTTTCATGGGCTTTGCCAGTGACAAAGCCCTCCTCTGCCTTTTGTCCCATTCCTCATTCTTGGGGTGCTGAGGGTGCAGACACCTCTTCTGTAAATGCTTCGTGCTGAGTTGGGTGTCCTCATACCCGGGGCGAGGGGGAGGACTTCTCCCAAGCAGCCTCCAGGTGAGGTTGATTGTCCCCAGGCCTCCTCCCTCACTGCTCGTCTGCCTGAGCACCAGCATTGGAAGTTTTATAGATTCTAATGACCTTTAAGGGTCCAGGAAAGAGATGTGCAGAGACGCTGGGGTGGGGGTGGGCCGTTTTACCCTGCTCCACATTGGTTCGGCCCCCTTAGGCTGACAGTTCCTGCTAGCCTAGATGCTCTGACCAGTACTCTGCGCTTTCTTCAGTTAGGCCACCTAATTAACGTACAAACAACACCAGGTGTCAGAGCCCTGCTTGCTCAACTCCCAGACAGTCCAGGGCTGGTGGTGATCCAGGACCTTGACGGCCACTCAGTCAACGGCCTTTTGAAGTAGCCAGGAGTACAGCCGGTCTCATTGGCCGCCGTCACCGCGGTGTCTGTAGGCTTTTCTATGGTGGCAGCGTTATTTACGGTTCCCCTGCCAAGTTTATTAGCTCCGCTCTGGGTGCAGTAAGTCCTGTAAGCAATAGTCTGCTCTTTTGGGACACACTCTTGTTGTTTTCTGAGAGAAGCTCCAGGTCAAGTGATGGTCAAACGAGTCGTCATGGGGGCCCATTGCTCCAGGTTTTCTCTCTGGAGGTTGGTGTTGGAGGGCCTCCTCACTCGAGGTCATTGTGCCCACGGAGCAATCCCTGCAACTTCAGGGCATGGTGGGTGGTTAGGATCACCAAGTGGCGTCCTTTTCCCTTAGGAGGGAGCTGGCCTTGCGGGCTGCTGATTTCCAGGTTTTTAGATACCCCCAGTATCCTGGTCGGATGGGGTGGCTGGCCAATGCCTGGAGGGCATTCTTGCATTGTTCCATTTCAAGTGGTCCCAGTTTTTGCACTAATACTCCAAGGGCGATTCGCCTTGGACCAGGAATGTAAAGGTCAAAGGGTTTAGCTAACTTAGGGAGGTCCAGGGCAAGGATCTGAACTGACTGCTCTTTCCATTCTTGAAAGGCCGCTTCTGGATTCTATTCAAAAGGATCATCATCTTTTCCTTTCAGTGTTTCATATAGAGGCCCAGCTATTAGACTGTAGTTAGGGATCCAGATGCAGCAAACCCCGGTCTCCCCAGGAACCCCTAAGCTGTCTTCTAGTTTCAGGAAGGGTGAGGCTGCAAATGGCTTCTTCCCTTTCCTGGGGTGGGCTTTTCCGACCTTCTGTGCGAATGAAGCCCAGGAAGGTCACCTTAGTTTGTGATATTTGAGCCTTTTTCTTGGACACCTTCTATCTTTTATTGGCTAGGTAGTTCAGAGGCCTCCTTAGTCGGGCTGGTGATCAGAATGTCATCTGCATATTGAAGGAGGGTTCCCTTCTCCAGAGGTAGATTTTTTAGGTCTTTAGCTAACGTTTCCCCAAAGATGGTGTGGGAATTTTTGAACCCCTGGGGCAGGACGGCCCAGCAGTATTGTTTTTGTTGTATGTTGAGTCCTGCCACTCACAGCCAAAATTTCTTGTGACTCTGGGACGAATGGAATACAGAAGAAGGCATCATTGAAGTCTAATACAGAATACCATGTCCTGGTGGATGGTAGAATGACCAGCAGGGTGTAGGAATTAGGAACTACTAGATGTATATCCTCTGTGGCTTCACTGACTGTCCTGGCGTCCTCTACCAGGTCCCCAGCAGCTCACGGGGCTCTTGTGGTCAGGTCCCTCCCAGGATATGGAGCTCACCTGGGCAGGTACCCAGCAGCCCACGGGGCTGTGGTGGTTAGGCCCCTCCCAGGATATGGAGCTCACCTGGGCAGGTACCCAGCAGCCCATGGGGCCATCATGGTCAGGCCCCTCCCAGGATATGGAGCTCACCTGGGCAGGTACGCAGCAGCCCACGGGGCTCTCGTGGGCATGCCCCTCCCTGGATATGGAGCTCCCGTGGACAGGTACCCCGACAGGGCTGGGCACACAGGAACTGTGCACATAGCCCTCATTGCAGAGCACCCCCAGCACACCTGTCACTCAGAGCTGACACAGAGCACCTCAGAGCAGAGCTTGAACTAATAAACAGCAGCTCCAACAGGTCTGTGACCCTAGGCTTCACTCTGTGCGGCCTCCCTCTGCCTGGTCTTCTAGGGGCTTCCACAGCAGCCGGGGCACCAGGCCTCTGTCTCCACCCACCACCCCTCCTCTCCCTGACTCCTGGGTTCCTCTCATTAGCAGAGGGTCTTCTTGAAGTTGTCTCCCACTCCTGGACCAGATAAAATGATTAGAAAACAAGCCAGGGCTGCCGCCCCTTATCTATCCTGACTCTCGGGACCCTACACCTGTTCCTTGGATCTGGCCGGTGCAGCAAGGCCCATTTTCTGCAAATCTGAGCCCCTGAGGGGCGAGGATTGGCTGACCTGGGCAGCCTGACCCGGCCGGCCAGCCCTTCCCAGGTGTGCCTGGGTTGAGGTCAATATAAACACCCCTCCAGGCAGCAAAAGCCTCTGCAGCTGTGCCTGACGCCATATTCTCTGCCCCGTCAGCAGTCTCGGGGTTGGGCTGGTGGGAGGCAGTAGGGCCCACGGCTCTATGAGTGGCCCGTTGTGACTGGGGCTCTACTGGACTTTCTGCAGGAGTTGCCGGGCTGCCACCTGCTAAAGAAGAGGATGTGTCACCCATACTTGCTGCTGGAATTTCTCCCCGGGCAGAGGTAAGGAAGGAAAAAAGCAGTGGGGGCCGGGACAGGAGGGGTACCTCAGGCAGGGAAATGGAAAGTTTCCAGACGAGCGCCCGGGGCCAGGACCATCCTGGCTGGCCTGCAGGCACCAAGTCGGCCTGCGTGCTGTCGCTGGTGTGACTCCAAGCCCCTTCCTCTAGTTTTTAGTCTTTGCACACATTCAGGTGTTTTACCTGGGAACGGTGGGAAAAGTTCAGCAGCAGCTGGCCTGGGGCTCAGCTCACGTTTAGTCAGAGACGCCTCCTCACGGTCCCCCAGCTTTGCAATGAGGACGCTCCTTGTGTGGGGGCTGCTGGCTGCATGGGAGATGATTTCCCACCTGTGACCAACTTAAGAATTGTTTACCACTGGAGCAAGTGCGCTGATAGGGTTTTCCTCTGTATGACCAGTGGGTTCAGTTTTTTTTTTTTCTTTTTTGGTTCAAGGTAAGTTTTATTCCTCTTTTTGTATTTATGGATATAAGCATGGAAATCATTCATTCATATAAATACGTCTATGGGAAGGACAGAACTTTTTTTTCTGTTTTATTTTCTTAAGTATTATTTATTTTTTAATTTTTGAATTTATTTTATTCATTTTTTTATACAGCAGGCTCTTATTGGTTATCTATTTTATACATATAAGTGTATATATGTCAATCCCAGTGTCGCAATTCATCCCACCACCACCACCCTGCCACTTTCCCCCCTTGGTGTCCATACATTTGTTCTCTACATCTGTGTCTCTATTTCTGCCTTGCAAACCAGTTCATCTTTACCATTTTTCTAGGTTCTACATGTATGCGTTAATATACGATATTTGTTTTTCTCTTTCTGACTTACTTCACTCTGTATGACAGTCTCTAGATCTATCCACGTCTCTACAAATGACCCAATTTCATTCCTTTTTATGGCTGAGTAATATTCCATTTTATATATGTAGCACATCTTTTCCGTTCGTCTGTCTATGGGCATTTAGGTTGCTTCCATGACCTGGCTATTGTAAATAGTGCTGCAATGAATATTGTGGTGAATATGTCTTTTTGAATTATGGTTTTCTCTGGGTATATGGCCAGTAGTGGGATTGCTGGGTCATATGGTAATTCTATTTTTAGTTTTTTAAGGAACCTCCATACTGTTCTCCATAGTGACTGTATCAATTTACATTCCCACAAATAGTGTAAGAGGGTTCCCTTTTCTCCACACCCTCTCCAGCATTTGTTGTTTGTAGATTTTCTGATGATGCCCATTCTAACTCGTGTGAGGTGATACCTCATTGTAGTTTTGGTTTATATTTCTCTAATAATTAGTGATGTTGAGTAGCTTTTCATGTGTTTCTTGGTCATCTGTATGTCTTCTTGGGACAAATGTCTATTTACGTCATCTGCCCATTTTTGGATTGGTTTGTTTGTTTTTTTACTGTTGAGCTGCATGAGCTGTTTATATACATTGGAGATTAATCCTTTGTCCATTGATTCGTTTGCAAATATTTTCTCCCATTCTGAGGGTTGTCTTTTCGTCTTGTTTGTAGTTTCCTTTGCTTTGCAAAAGCTTTTAGGTTTCATTTGCTCCCATTTGTTTTTGTTTTTTTTTTTTTTTTTTTTATTCCATTACTCTAGGAGGTGGATCAAAAAATATCTTGCTGTGATTTATGTCAAAGAGTATTCTTCCTATGTTTTCCTCTAAGAGTTTTATAGTGTCCGGTCTTACATTTCGGTCTCTAATCCATTTGGAGTTTATTTTTTGTGTATGGTGTTAGGGAGTGTTCTAATTTCATTCTTTTACATGTAGCTGTCCATTTTTCCCAGCACCACTTATTGAAGAGACTGTCTTTTCTCCATTGTATACCCTTGCCTCCTTTGTCATAGATTAGTGTGCCATAGGTGTGTAGGTTTATCTCTGGGCTTTCTTTTTTTTTTTTTTTTTTTACATCTTTATTGGAGTATAATTGCTTTACAATTGTGTGTTAGTTTCTGCTGTATAAAAAAGTGAATCAGCTATGCGTATACATATAACACCATATCCCCTCCCTCTTGCACCTCCCTCTCACTCCCTTATCCCACCCTTTTAGGTGGTCACAAAGCACAGAGCTGATCTCCCTGTGCTATGTGGCTGCTTCCCAGTAGCTATCAATTTCAATTTTACATTTGGTAGTGTATATATGTCCATACCACTCTCTCACTTTGTCTCAGCTTACCCTTCCCTCTCCCCATGTCCTCAAGTCCTTTCTCTACGTCTGTGTCCTTAATCCTTTCCTGCCCCTACGTTCTTCATAAACTTTTTTTTTTTTAGATTCCATATATATGTGTTAGCATACGGTATTTGTTTTTCTCTTTCTGACTTACTTCACTCTGTAGGACAGACTCTAGATCCATCCACCTCACTAAAAATAACTCAATTTCGCTTCTTTTTATGGCAGAATAATGTTCCATTGTATATATGTGCCACATCTTCTTTATCCATTTATCTGTTGATGGACACTTAGGTTGCTTCCATGTCCTGGCTATTGTAAATAGAGCTACAGTGAACATTGTGGTACATGACTCTTTTTGAATTATGGTTTTCTCAGGGTAAATGTCCAGGAGTGGGTTTGCTGGGTTGTATGGTAGTTCTATTTTTAGTTTTTAAGGAAGCCCCGTACCGTTCTACCTAGTGGCTATATCAATTTACATTCCCACCAACAGTGCAAGAGGGTTCCCTTTTCTCCAATAAATGCCTCTCCAGCATTTACTGTTGGTAGATTTTTTGATGATGGCCATTCTGACTGGTGTGAGGTGATACCTCACTGTAGTTTTGATTTGCATTTCTCTAATGATTAGTGATGCTCAGCATCCTTTCATGTGTTTGTTGGCAACCTGTATATCTTCTTTGGAGAAATTTCTATTTAGGTCTTCTGCCCATTTTTGGATTGGGTTGTTTGGTTTTGTGATATTGAGCTACATGAGCTGCTTTTTGTAGATTAATCCTTTGCCATTTGCTTCATTTGAAAATATTTTCTCCCATTCTGATGGTTGTCTTTTCATCTTGCTTAAGTTTTCCTTTGCTGTGCAAAAGAATTTATGTTTCATTCGGTCCCATTTTTTAATTTTTGTTTTTATTTCCATTTCTCTAGGAGGTGGGTCAAAAAGGATCTTGCTGTGATTTATGTCATAGACTGTTCTGCTTATGTTTTCTTCTAAGAGTTTTATAGTGGCTGGTCTTATATTTAGGTCTCTAATCCATTTTGAGTTATTTTTGTGTATGGTGTTAGGGAGTGTACTAATTTCATTCTTTTACATGTAGCTGTCGAGTTTTCCCAGCACCACTTACTGAAGACACTGTCTTTTCTCCATTGTATACCCTTGCCTCCTTTGTCATAGTTTAGTTAACCACAGGTTCGTGGGTTTATCTCTGTGCTTTCTATCCTTTTCTATTGACCTATATTTCTGTGTTTGTGTCAGTACCATATTATCTTGATTACTGTAGCTTTGTAATATAGTCTGAAGTCTGGAAGTCTGATTCCTCCAGCTCTTTTTTTTCCCCCTCAAGACTGCTTTGGCTATCCAGGGTCTTTTGTGTCTCCCTACAAATTTTAAGATTTTTTTTCTTGTTCTGTAGAAAATGCCAAAGGTATTTTGATCGGGATTGCATTGAATCTGTAGATTGCTTTGGGTAGTATAGTCATTTTCACAATATTGATTCTTCTAATCCAAGGACATGGTATATGTCTCCATCTGTTTATATCATCTTTGATTTCTTTCATCAGTGTCTTATAGTTTTCTGAGTACAGGTCTTTTACTTCCTTAGGTAGGTTTATTCCTAGGTATTTTATTCTTTTTGTTGCAGTGGTAATGGGATTGTTTCCTTAATTTCTCTTTCTGATCTTTCATTGTTAGTGTATAGGAATGCAAGCAATTTCTGTGCATTAATTTTGTATCCTGCAACTTTACCAAATTCATTGATTAGCTCCAGTGGTTTTCTGGTGGCATCTTTAAGATTCTCTATCTATGATATCATGTCATCTGCAAACAGTGACAATTTTACTTCTTCTTTTCCGTTTTGTATTCCTTTTATTTCTTTTTCTTCTCTGATTGCCATGGCTAGGACTTCCAAAACTATGTTGAATAGCAGTGGTGAGAGTGGACATCCTCGTCTTGTTCCTGATCTTAGAGGAAACGCTTTCAGTTTTTCACCATTGAGAATGCTGTTTGCTGTGGGTTTGTCATATATGGCCTTTATTATGTTGAGGTAGTTTCCGTCTATGCCCACACTCTGCAGAGTTTTTATCGTAAATGAGTGTTGAATTTTCTCAAAATCTTTTCCTTCATCTATTGAGATGACCATATGGTTTTATTCTACAATTTGTTAATATGGTGTATCACATTGATTTGTGTATATTGAAGAATCCTTGCATCCCTGGGATAAACCCCACTTGATCATGGTGTATGATCCTTTTAATGTGTTGTTCGATTCTGTTTGCTAGTATTTTGTTGAGGATTTTTGCATCTATATTCATCAGGGATATTGGTCTATAATTTTCTTTCCTTGTAGTATCTCTGTCTGATTTTGGTATCAGGGTGATGGTGGTCTCATAGAATGAGTTTGGGAGTGTTCCTTCCCCTGCAATTGTTTTGAAGAATTTGAGAAGGTTGGGTGTTAGCTCTTCTCTAAATGTTTGATAGAATTCACCTGTAATGCCATCTGGTTCTGGACTTTTGTTTGTTGGAAGATTTTTAATCACAGTTTCAATTTCATTGCTTGTGATAGGTTTGTTCATATTTTCTATTTCTTCCTGGTTCAGTCTTAGAAGGTTATACCTTTCTAAGAATTTGTCCATTTCTTCCAGATTGTCCATTTTATTGGCACAGAGTTGCTTGTAGTAGTCTCTTAGGATGCTTTGTATTCCTGTGGTGTCTGTTGTAACTTCTCCTTTTTCACTTCTAATTTTGTTGATTTGCGTCCTCTCCCTCTTTTTCTTGAGTGTGGCTAAAGGTTGATCATTTTTGCTTATCTTCTCAAAGAACCAGCTTTTAGTTTTGATGATCTTTGCTTCCGTTTTCTTTGTTTCTATTTCATTTATTTCTGCTCTGATCTTTAGGATTTCTTTCCTTCTACTAACTTTGGGTTTTGTTCTTCTTTCTCTAGTTCCTCTAGGTGTAAGGTTAGATTGTTTATTTGAGATTTTTCTTGTTTCTTGAGGTAGGCTTGTATTGCTATAAACTTCCCTCTTAGAACTCCTTTTGCTGCATCCCATAGGTTTTGGATCATCGTGTTTTGGTTGTCATTTGTCTCTAGGTAGTTTTTGATTTCCCCTTTGATTTCTTCAGTGATCTCTTGGTTATTTAGTAACGTATTGTTTAGCCTCCATGTGTTTGTGTTTTTTACAGTTTTTTCTGTGTAATTGATTTCTAATCTCATAGCATTGTGGTCGGAACAGCTGCTTGATATGATTTCAGTTTTCTTAAATTTACTGAGGCTTTATCTGTGACCCAAGATGTGATCTATCCTGGAGAATGTTCCGTGTGCAGTTGAGAAGAACGTGTAATCTGCTGTTTTTGGATGGAATGTCCTATAAATATCAATGAACTCTATCTGGTCTATTGTGTCATTTAAAGCTTGTGTTTCCTTATTAATTTTCTGTCTGGCTGATCTCCACTGGTGTAAGTGAGCTGTTAAAGTCCCCCGCTATTATTGTGTTACTGTCGATTTCCTCTTTTATAGCTGTTAGCAGTTGCCTTATACATTGAGGTGCTCCTATGTTGGGTACATATATATTTATAATTGTTATATCTTCTTCTTGGATTGATCCCTTGACCATTATGTAGTGTCTTTCCTTGTCTCTTGTAACATTCTTTATTTTAAAGTCTATTTTATCTGATATGAGTATTGCTACTCCAGCTTTCTTTTGATTTTCATTAGCATAGAATATATTTTTCCATCGCCTCACTTTCAGTCTGTATGTGTCCCTAGGTCTGAAATGGGTCTCTTGTAGACAGCATATATATGGGTCTTGTTTTTGTATCCATTCAGCCAGTCTATGTCTTTTGGTTGGAACATTTAGTGCATTCACGTTTAAGGTAATTATCGATATGTATGTTCCTACTACTATTTTCTTAATTGTTATGGGTTTGTCTTGGTGGGTCCTTTTCTTCTCTTGTGTTTCCCACTTAGAGAAGTTCTTTTAGCATTTGGTGTAGAGCTGGTTGCATGGTGCTGAATTCTCTTAGCTTTTGCTTGTCTGTAAGGCTTTTGATTTCTCCATCAAATCTGAATGAGCTCTTTGCAGGGTGCAGTACCCTTGGTTGTAGGTTCTTCCCTTTCATCACTTTAAATTTATCATGCCACTTCCTTCTGGCTTGTAGATTTTCTGCTGAGAAATCAGCTGTTATCCTTATGGGATTTCCCTTGTATGTTATTTGTCATTTTTCCCTTGCTGCTTTCAATAATTTTTCTTTGTCGTTAATTTTTGTCAATTTGATTACTATGTGTCTTGTCATTTTTCTCCTTTGGTTTCTCCTGCCTGGGACACTCTGTGCTTCTGGACTTGGGTGGCTATTTCTTTTCCCATGCTAGGGAAGTTTTTGACCATAATCTCTTCAAATATATTCTCGGGTCCTTTCTCTCTCTCTTCTCCTTCTGGGACCCCTATAATGCGAATGTTGTTGCGTTTAATGTTGTCCCAGAGGACTCTTGGGGTGTCTTCATTTATTTTCATTCTTTTTCTTTATTCTGTTCCATGGCAGTGATTTCCACCTTTCTGTCTTCCAGGCCACTTATCCGTTCTTCTGCCACAGTTATTCTGCTACTGATTCCTTCTAGTGTATTTTTCATTTCAGTTATTACATTGTTCACCTCTGTTTGTTTGTTCTTTAACTCTTCTAGGTGTTTGTTCCTTAATTCTTCTAGGTCTTTGTTAAGCATTTCTTGTGTCTTCTCGATCTTTGCCTCCTTTCTTTTTCTAAGGTCTTGGCTCAACTTCACTATCATTATTCTGAATTCTTTTTCTGGAAGGTTCCCTATCTCCACCTCATTCCGTTTTTTTTCTGGGGTTTTATCTTGTTCCTTGATCTGGTATAAAGTCCTCTGCCTTTTCATTTTGTCTATCTTTCTGTGAATGTGGTTTTCCTTCCACAGGCTGCAGAATTGTAGTTCTTCTTGCTTCTGCTGTCTGCTCTCTGGTGGATGAGTCTATCTTAGAGGCTTGTGCAAGCTTCCTGATGGGAGGGACTGGTGGTGGGTAGAGCTGGGTGTTGCTTTGGTGGGCAGAGCTTTAATCCGCTTGTCTACGGATTAAATAAAACTTTAATAAAAAGTTGAATCTGCTTGTCTGCTGATGCATGGGGCTGGGTTCCCTCCCTGTTGGTTGTTTGGCCTGAGGCGACCCAGCACTGGAGCCTACCTTGCTCTTGGTGGGGCTAATGGCGGACTCTGGGAGGGCTCACACCAAGGAGTATTTCCCAGAACTTCTGCTGCCAGTGTTGTTGTCCTCACGGTGAGCCACAGCCACAGCCACCAGCTGCCTCTGCAGGAGACCCTCTAAAAGTAGCAGGTAGTTCTGGTCATTCCCCTACGGGGTCACTGCTCCTTCCCCTGGGTCCTGATGTGCACACTACTTTGTGTGTGCCCTCCAAGAGTGGAGTATCTGAGTGGAGTTGAGACTCTGAGACTCTGTGTGGAGTCGCACAGACTCTGGGTCCTGTGAAGCTTCGATGTTTTGTGATTCTAGAAATCCTATAGGAGACGGTCCACAGCAGGTGAAGCTAATGTTGTCAGTAGAGGTGTTGAAGCCAAAGATCTGCAGTTCCGGCTATAGGTGCCGATGTACATACAGGACAAAATCATCTCGTGTGAATGTAGTTCAGGCATGTTTAAGATGAATGCAGTCATGTTAATGCCTACCATATTCTATCTTGAGCCTCTCCTCAGGGACCTCCTCCTCAGTTCCTGAGGCTCCTGTAAGTCATGTACAGGGGACTGGAGAGTGGGCTCTGTCCAGTCTGAGCCCTGAGTTACCCTGTGTGTATCTTAGGATACTTTGTATTTCTGTGGTGTCTGTTGTAACATCATCTCTTTCATTTCAGATTTATTTGGGCCCTCTCTTTTTTAACAAAACATACTACTGTTGTCTTTTATTCTTTACAGAAGTTTAATCAGTGTTTGATCTACTATCCTTACCCTATGTATACTTTTTGCAGTGAGATTTTTACTTTTCTTTGTTTCCTTGTTACTATCAATAATTAGTGAGACTTCTTTTAAGCTACCTTCAACATTGCTTATAAAGCTGCTTTATTAGTGATGACAGAGCCTTAATGGAAGTCATGTTCTGGTTGTAAATTAGAATGCAATGTGCCAGCACAAAGCCCCTTAAGTTTATGTCTCATTACTTCTTGTTCTTTTTTTAATTTAATTTTTATTTTTTGTCAGAGCAAATTTGATTGAAATGTTTTGTTTCTTCTAGGTGTGCAAGATGTGGTTCTTTTAAACATATACATATATCTATTCTTCTTTGGATCATTTTCCCATGTAGGTTATGACACCATGTTGAGTAGTCTTGTCTTGGTATTACGTAGGTCTTTGGTGATTACATATTTCACATGTGTTTCTATATCTATCTTAACCCCAATATCCTAATGTATCCAATCCTCACACCTTTCCATTTGGTGAACCCTAAGTTTGTTTAATGAATCTGTGATTGCATTTCTCTGTGGAAATATCTTCATTGGTATCAATTTTTAGCTAAGACCTATAAGTGATATTATAGGATATGTGTCTTTTGCTTTCTGACTTAGTACAATTTGCCTGATTAACTCAAGAATCATACACAGTGCTGCAAATGGCATTGTTTTGTTTTTTTCCCTGGCTAATATTCCATCTGTACGTGTACCAGTTATTCTTTGGCCACGCACCTCTTGATGGACTATTTGGTTGCCTCCATGTCTTGGTTATTGTAATACTGCTGCAATGCACATTTGCTTGCCTGTGTCTTTCCAGTTCTATCTCCTTATGTTATAGGCCAAGGAGTGGGCTTGCTGTATCATATGGTAGCTCAGTGTGTACGTTTTAAAGGCACCACCATTCAGTTCTCATTAGTGGCTCTTTCCAGGTTATGTCCCACTTAAAATTGAGGGTATGCATTTCTCCAAAACACCTTCAATATTTATTGTTTGTAGTTTGCTTGCTGCTGGTTATTCTAACAGGTGCGAGCTGATACCTCTGTGTGGCTGAATTTGCATGTGTCCCATAATCTGTTGAAATTGATCTTTAAAGCATGCTCTTTTTATTTATCAAACTGTGATTACAGCTTAGTTCTTCAAATTGTTTTCTTAAAGTAAGTGTCACATTTTGAAAAGTTTTGGCCACTACCTCCCTCAAGACATTTTGAGGGCAGGTTTCATTTACAGCCCTAAAGTACTTGTTCATATGAAGTGACCATTAACACAGATTTTAAAGCTGCTTTTGCAGGTAACGGCCAGAGGGCGGCAGCCTATTTACGTTCCCCAATCTGGTAACTAGGGAAAGTGTCCTTCAGCTGCAAGAGTGTCCAGCTTTATTTCTCATCCAGCTGTGGGTCTAGATATGATCAAACAAGGTTGCATCACAGTCCAGGAACGAATTATGTAAAATTTCCTCTCTCTATCACTGTCTTATTTTTTTGGGTTTTTTAAAGTTATTTAATTTAAAATGGGGATTCGCTACTTTTCACTGCTGTGTTTATGTCGCTTTACACCCACTTGACTCACTTCCAGACAGATATCAATACATAGGTTTTAAGATTCTTACTAGTCACATATATTCTTGTGCGGTGAATAGGGGGTGTTGAGTCCAGTTCACTGAGCAAGGAGTAGGTCTTGTCTATTACATATTGGGTGTATGGATCGGTATCTGAGCGAATTTGAAACCCTTGTTTTATGCATCACCACACCTCACCTTTCCCGTTAAGCAGCCATAGTGTGTTTTCTAAACGTGTGACTCTGTTCTGTTTTGTAATTCAGTTCAACTGTAGCGGTTTTTACATTCCCTCTATAAGTGATAGTTTATGATAAGTGTCTTTTTCTGTGTGACTTATTTCACTTAGAATCGTTGTACCTAACTCCACTCATCTTGCTTCTACTAGCCTTATGGCATTGATTTCATGTCTGAGTGATATTGCATTGTACATAAGGACCACAACTTCTTTATCCATTTTTCTCTTTCCTGGGATATTTAAGGTGTCATGAAGTGGAGGTTCTTGTCAACAGAGCAGTCCTAAACTTTGGGGTGCCTGTGTCTTGCTGATTTTTAGTTTTCCCAATTTATACGCCCATGAGTGGACGTGCCCTATGCTCCCTAAGCTGTGTTTTTTCGATGTTTCAGGACACACCGTACACTTCTCCAGAGTGTCTGTTGGCAATTTACATCCCGCCCATCAGCGTAGCAAGGCTGCCATTTCTCCATGGCCTGTCCTGCATTTCTGCTTTTGACACTTTTTGCAGCATGGCCCTTTTGACCGATGGGAAGCGAGACTTCTTTGTAGCGCTGATTTGAATTTCCAGGTTGCTTGGTTGGCAAAAAAGGGCGTATGCGTTTTTTCCTGAATATATTCAGGAAAAAACGCATACGCCCTTTTTGGCCAAGGGCATCATTGTCGACGTTTTGCCACTTTTCATGTGCTTTAAAGGCGATTCGAATCTACCTCCTGAAACCTGTTTCCTGCAATTCTGCCTTGCTTTCAAATCCTCTTCGTTGCCTTCCCTCAATATATTTGTGGATGAGAGTTATCATTTATAACTCTGCGGGTTTGTGAATTGCAGTGTGCCTGAGCTCCATTTTTCAACTCGCTTTTTTGGGAGCTGGCCGCAAAAGAACGGTATTGCCTCAGGCCCTATTCTGCTTCTGGGGGACAGGCTGAGCCTGTGCTTAATTCTTCTTCCTGATGGGAAAATAGAGTGACCTGTGCCTGTCCCAACACCTAGATCTAGTCTCTCATTGGTTGCCCCTCTTCCCTTTCATCCTCAGGACAAATTGCAACCTGTAGGGAACAGGAGGTTAAAGGTGCTGATTCTCCAAGTAGGGAGATTGCTAGTAAAGTAGCTGGAATGGCGCACCCGAGCACAAGGAGATGAGAAATGAGGTGCGTTTTAGAAACCTTTCAAATTCACACGCTGTACCATCTTCTGGGTTCCTCATGCAAGTTTTCGATGTAGGAAGATGCCCTTGAACCTAGAGATTTGGGACCCATGGGATGGGTACCACGCAGTATTACTTTAAAGTGTCTGCGATGGCTCACCCAACCTCACCAAACCTCTCAGCCCCAAGAGTGTCCACCTTTATGTCTCATCCAGCTGTGGGTCTAGATATGGTCAACCCAGGTTGCGTCACAGCCCCTGAATGAATTTTGTAAGAATTTCTCTCTCTTTTACTGTCTTTGTTTCATGCGTTTTTAAAAATAATTTATTTTTATAATGGGGTTTAGCTGCTTTTCACGGCTGTGTTTATGCGGCTTTACACCCTCTTGACTCACTTCCAGAGAGATATCAATACATAGGTTTTAAGATTCTCACTAATCAGATATATTCTTGTGCGGTGAATAGGGGGTGTTGAGTCCAGTTCACTGAGCAAGGAGTAGGTCTTGTCTATTACATATTGGGTGTATGGAACGGTATCTGATCTAATTTGAAACCCTTGTTTTATGCATCACACCACCTCATCTTTCCCGTTAAGCAGCCATAGTGTGTTTTCTAAACGTGTGACTCTGTTCTCTTTTGTAATTCAGTTCAAGTGTAGCAGTTTTTACATTCCCTCTATAAGTGATAGCTTATGATAAGTGTCTTTTTCTGTGTCACTTATTTCACTTAGAGTCGTCGTACCTAAATCCACTCATCATGATGCTACTAGCCTTAAGACATTGATTTCATGGCTGAGTGATATTCCATTGTACATAAGGACCACAACTTCTTTATCCATTTTTCTCTTTCCTGGGATATTTAAGGTGTCATGAAGTGGAGGTTCTTGTCAACAGAGCAGCCCTAAACTTTGGGGTGCCTGTCTCTTGCTGATTTTTAATTTTCCCAATTTATACGCCCATGAGTGGAAGTGCCCTATGCTCCCTAAGCTGTGTTTTTTCGATGTTTCAGGCCACACCGTACACTTCTCCAGAGTGGTTGCTGGCAATTTACATCCCGCCCATCAGTGTAGCAAGGCTTCCATTTCTCAATGGCCTGTCCTGCTTTTGTGGTTTTGACAGTTTTTTCAGCATGGCCCTTTTGACCGATGGGAAGCGAGACTTCTTTGTAGCGCTGATTTACCTTTCCAGGTTGCTTGGTGGGCCAAAAAGGGCGTATGCGTTTTTTCCTGAATATATTCAGGAAAAAACGCATACGCCCTTTTTGGCCAAGGGCATCATTGTCGACGTTTTGCCACTTTTCATGTGCTTTAAAGGCGATTCGAATCTACCTCCTGAAACCAGTTTCCTGCAATTCTGCCTTGCTTTCAAATCCTCTTCGTTGCCTTCCCTCAATATATTTGTGGACGAGAGTTATCATTTATAACTCTGCAGGTTTGTGAATTGCAGTGCCCATGTGCTCCATTTTTCAACTGGCTTTTTTGGGAGCTGGCCGCAGAAGCACGGGATTGCCTCAGGCCCTATTCTGGTTCCGGGCGGTAGGCTGAGCCTGTGGTTAATTCTTCTTCCTGATGGGAAAATAGTGTGACCTGTGCCTGTCCCAACACCTAGATGTAGTCTCTCATTGGTTGCCCCTCTTCCCATTCATCCTTAGGACAAATTGCAACCTGTATGGAACAGGAGGTTAAAGGTGCTGATTCTCCAAGTAGGGAGATTGCTAGTAAAGTAGCTGGAATGGCGAACCCGAGCACAAGGAGATGAGAAATGAGGTGCGTTTCAGAAACCTTTCCCGATCAGACGGTGTACCATCATCTAGGTTTCCCATGCGTGTTTTCGATGTAGGAAGATGCCCTTGAACCTGGAGATTTAGGACCCATGGGATGGGTACCACACAGTATTACTTTAAGGGGTCTACGTTTGCTCACCCAACGTCACCAAACCTCTCAGCCCCAAGAGTGTCCACCCTTAGGTCTCATCCAACTGTGGGTCTAGATATGTTCAACCCAGGTTGCGTCACAGCCCCTGAAGGAATTTTGTAAGAATTTCTCTCTCTTTCACTGTCTTTGTTTTACGGGTTTTTAAAAGTAATTTATTTTTATAATGGGGTTTAGGTGCTTTTCATGGCTGTGTTTATGCGGCTTTACACCCACTTGACTCACTTCCAGAGAGATATCAATACATAGGTTTTAAGATTCTCACTAGTCAGATATATTCTTGTGCGGTGAATAGGGGGTGTTGAGTCCAGTTCACTGAGCAAGGAGTAGGTCTTTTCTATTACTTATTGGGTGTATGGAACGGTATCTGAGATAATTTGAAACCCTTGTTTTATGCATCACCGCACATCACCTTTCCCGTTAAGCAGCCATAGTGTGTTTTCTAAATGTGTGACTCTGTTCTGATTTGTAATTCAATTCAAGTGTAGCGGTTTTTACATTCCCTTTATAAGTGATAGCTTTTGATAAGTGTCTTTTTCTGTGTGACTTATTTCACTTAGAGTCGTCGTACCTAAATCCACTCATCATGCTGCTACTAGCCTTATGACATTGATTTCATGGCTGAGTGATATTCCATTGTACATAAGGACCACAACTTCTTTATCCATTTTTCTCTTTCCTGGGATATTTAAGGTTTTCTGAAGTGGAGGTTCTTGTCAACAGAGCAGGCCTAAACTTTGGGGTGCCTGAGTCTTGCTGATTTTTAGTTTTCCCAATTTATACGCCCATGAGTGGACGTGCCCTATGCTCCCTAAGCTGTGTTTTCTCGATGTTTCAGGACACACCGTACACTTCTCCAGAGTGGCTGTTGGCAATTTACATCCCGCCCATCAGCGTAGCAAGGCCCCTATTTCTCCATGGACTGTCCTGCATTTGTGGTTTTGACACTTTTTTCAGCATGGCCCTTTGGACCGATGGGAAGCGAGACTTCTTTGTATCGCTGATTTGCCTTTCCAGGTTGCTTGGTTGGCCAAAAAGGGCGTATGCGTTTTTTCCTGAATATATTCAGGAAAAAACGCATACGCCCTTTTTGGCCAAGGGCATCATTGTCGACGTTTTGCCGCTTTTCATGTGCTTTAAAGGCGATTCGAATCTACCTCCTGAAACCTGTTTCCTGCAACTCTGCCTTGCTTTCAAATCCTCTTCGTTGCGTTCCCTCAATATATTTGTGGACGAGATTTATCATTTATAACTCTGCAGGTTTGTGAATTGCAGTGCCCATGTGCTCCATTTTTCAACTGGCTTTTTTGGGAGCTGGCCGCAGAAGCGCGGGATTGCCTCAGGCCCTATTCTGGTTCCGGGCGGCAGGCTGAGCCTGTGGTTAATTCTTCTTCCTGATGGGAAAATAGAGTGACCTGTGCCTGTCCCAACACCTAGATCTAGTCTCTCATTGGTTGCCCCTCTTCCCGTTCATCCTCAGGACAAATTGCAACCTGTAGGGAACAGGAGGTTAAAGGTGCTGATTCTCCAAGTAGGGAGATTGCTAGTAAAGTAGCTGGAATGGCGAACCCGAGCACAAGGAGATGAGAAATGAGGTGCGTTTTAGAAACCTTTCAAATTCACACGCTGTACCATCTTCTGGGTTCCTCATGCAAGTTTTCGATGTAGGAAGATGCCCTTGAACCTAGAGATTTGGGACCCATGGGATGGGTACCACGCAGTATTACTTTAAAGGGTCTGCGATGGCTCACCCAACCTCACCAAACCTCTCAGCCCCAAGAGTGTCCACCCTTAGGTCTCATCCAACTGTGGGTCTAGATATGTCCAACCCAGGTTGCGTCACAGCCCCTGAATGAATTTTGTAAGAATTTCTCTCTCTTTTACTGTCTTTGTTTCATGCGTTTTTAAAAATAATTTATTTTTATAATGGGGTTTAGCTGCTTTTCACGGCTGTGTTTATGCGGCTTTACACCCTCTTGACTCACTTCCAGAGAGATATCAATACATAGGTTTTAAGATTCTCACTAGTAAGATATATTCTTGTGCGGTGAATACGGGGTGTTGAGTCCAGTTCACTGAGCAAGGAGTAGGTCTTCTCTATTACATATTGGGTGTATGGAACAGTATCAGAGCTAATTTGAAACCCTTGTTTTATGCATCACCCCACCTCACCTTTCCCGTTAAGCAGCCATAGTGTGTTTTCAAAATGGGTGACTCTGTTCTGATTTGTAATTCAGTTCAAGTGTAGCGGTTTTTACATCCCTCTATAAGTGATATCTTTTGATATGTGTCTTTTTCTGTGTGACTTATTTCACTTAGAGTCGTCGTACCTAAATCCACTCATCATGCTGCTACTAGCCTTATGACATTGATTTCATGGCTGAGTGATATTCCATTGTACATAAGGACCACAACTTCTTTATCCATTTTTCTCTTTCCTGGGATATTTAAGGTGTCATGAAGTGGAGGTTCTTGTCAACAGAGCAGCCGTAAACTTTGGGGTGCCTGTGTCTTGCTGATTTTTAATTTTCCCAATTTATACGCCCATGAGTGGAAGTGCCCTATGCTCCCTAAGCTGTGTTTTTTCGATGTTTCAGGACACACCGTACACTTCTCCAGAGTGGCTGTTGGCAATTTACATCCCGCCCATCAGCGTAGCAAGGCTCCTATTTCTCCATGGCCTGTCCTGCATTTGTGGTTTTGACACTTTTTTCAGCATGGCCCTTTTGACCGATGGGAAGCGAGACTTCTTTGTAGCGCTGATTTGCCTTTCCAGGTTGCTTGGTTGGCCAAAAAGGGCGTATGCGTTTTTTCCTGAATATATTCAGGAAAAAACGCATACGCCCTTTTTGGCCAAGGGCATCATTGTCGACGTTTTGCCGCTTTTCATGTGCTTTAAAGGCGATTCGAATCTACCTCCTGAAACCTGTTTCCTGCAACTCTGCCTTGCTTTCAAATCCTCTTCGTTGCCTTCCCTCAATATATTTGTGGACGAGAGTTATCATTTATAACTCTGCAGGTTTGTGAATTGCAGTGCCCATGTGCTCCATTTTTCAACTGGCTTTTTTCGGAGCTGGCCGCAGAAGCGCGGGATTGCCTCAGGCACTAATCTGGTTCCCGGCGGCAGGCTGAGCCTGTGCTTAATTCTTCTTCCTGATGGGAAAATAGAGTGACCTGTGCCTGTTCCAACACCTACATCTAGTCTCTCATTGGTTGCCCCTCTTCCCGTTCATCCTCAGGACAAATTGCAACCTGTACAGAACAGGAGGTTAAAGGTGTTGATACTCCAAGTAGGGAGATTGCTAGTAAAGTAGCTGGAATGGTGAACCCGAGCACAAGGAGATGAGAAATGAGGTGCGTTTTAGAAACCTTTCCCGATCACATGGTGTACCATTTCTGGGTTTCTCATGCATGTTTTCAATGCAGGAAGATGCCCTTAAAACTGGAGATTTGTGACCCATGGGATGGGTACCACGCAGTATTACCTTAAAGGGTCTGTGTTTGCTCTCCCAACCTCACCAAACCTGTCAGCCCCAAGAGTGTCCACCCTTAGGTCTCATCCAACTGTGGGTCTAGATATTTTCAATCCAGGTTGCATCACAGCCCCTGAACGAATTGTGTAAGAATTTCTCTCTCTTTCACTGTCTTTGTTTTACGGGTTTCTACAAGTAATTTATTTTTATAATGGGGTTTAGCTGCTTTTCACGGCTGTGTTTATGCGGCTTTACACCCTCTTGACACACTTCCAGGGGGATATCAATACATAGGTTTTAAGATTCTCACTTGTCAGATATATACTTGTGCGGTGAATAGGGGGTGTTGAGTCCAGTTCACTGAGCAAGGAGTAGGTCTTGTCTATTACATATTGGGTGTATGGAACGGTATCTGATCTAATTTGAAACCCTTGTTTTATGCATCACACCACCTCATCTTTCCCGTTAAGCAGCCATAGTGTGTTTTCTAAACGTGTGACTCTGTTCTCTTTTGTAATTCAGTTCAAGTGTAGCAGTTTTTACATTCCCTCTATAAGTGATAGCTTATGATAAGTGTCTTTTTCTGTGTGACTTATTTCACTTAGAGTCGTCGTACCTAAATCCACTCATCATGATGCTACTAGCCTTAAGACATTGAATTCATGGCTGAGTGATATTCCATTGTACATAAGGACCACAACTTCTTTATCCATTTTTCTCTTTCCTGGGATATTTAAGGTGTCATGAAGTGGAGGTTCTTGTCAACAGAGCAGCCCTAAACTTTGGGGTGCCTGTCTCTTGCTGATTTTTAATTTTCCCAATTTATACGCCCATGAGTGGAAGTGCCCTATGCTCCCTAAGCTGTGTTTTTTCGATGTTTCAGGCCACACCGTACACTTCTCCAGAGTGGTTGCTGGCAATTTACATCCCGCCCATCAGTGTAGCAAGGCTTCCATTTCTCAATGGCCTGTCCTGCTTTTGTGGTTTTGACAGTTTTTTCAGCATGGCCCTTTTGACCGATGGGAAGCGAGACTTCTTTGTAGCGCTGATTTGCCTTTCCAGGTTGCTTGGTGGGCCAAAAAGGGCGTATGCGTTTTTTCCTGAATATATTCAGGAAAAAACGCATACGCCCTTTTTGGCCAAGGGCATCATTGTCGACGTTTTGCCACTTTTCATGTGCTTTAAAGGCGATTCGAATCTACCTCCTGAAACCAGTTTCCTGCAATTCTGCCTTGCTTTCAAATCCTCTTCGTGGCCTTCACTCAATATATTTGTGGACGAGAGTTATCATTTATAACTCTGCAGGTTTGTGAATTGCAGTGCCCATGTGCTCCATTTTTCAACTGGCTTTTTTGGGAGCTGGCCGCAGAAGCACGGGATTGCCTCAGGCCCTATTCTGGTTCCGGGCGGTAGGCTGAGCCTGTGGTTAATTCTTCTTCCTGATGGGAAAATAGAGTGACCTGTGCCTGTCCCAACACCTAGATGTAGTCTCTCATTGGTTGCCCCTCTTCCCATTCATCCTTAGGACAAATTGCAACCTGTATGGAACAGGAGGTTAAAGGTGCTGATTCTCCAAGTAGGGAGATTGCTAGTAAAGTAGCTGGAATGGCGAACCCGAGCACAAGGAGATGAGAAATGAGGTGCGTTTCAGAAACCTTTCCCGATCAGACGGTGTACCATCATCTAGGTTTCCCATGCGTGTTTTCGATGTAGGAAGATGCCCTTGAACCTGGAGATTTAGGACCCATGGGATGGGTACCACACAGTATTACTTTAAGGGGTCTACGTTTGCTCACCCAACGTCACCAAACCTCTCAGCCCCAAGAGTGTCCACCCTTAGGTCTCATCCAACTGTGGGTCTAGATATGTTCAACCCAGGTTGCGTCACAGCCCCTGAAGGAATTTTGTAAGAATTTCTCTCTCTTTCACTGTCTTTGTTTTACGGGTTTTTAAAAGTAATTTATTTTTATAATGGGGTTTAGGTGCTTTTCATGGCTGTGTTTATGCGGCTTTACACCCACTTGACTCACTTCCAGAGAGATATCAATACATAGGTTTTAAGATTCTCACTAGTCAGATATATTCTTGTGCGGTGAATAGGGGGTGTTGAGTCCAGTTCACTGAGCAAGGAGTAGGTCTTTTCTATTACTTATTGGGTGTATGGAACGGTATCTGAGATAATTTGAAACCCTTGTTTTATGCATCACCGCACATCACCTTTCCCGTTAAGCAGCCATAGTGTGTTTTCTAAATGTGTGACTCTGTTCTGATTTGTAATTCAATTCAAGTGTAGCGGTTTTTACATTCCCTTTATAAGTGATAGCTTTTGATAAGTGTCTTTTTCTGTGTGACTTATTTCACTTAGAGTCGTCGTACCTAAATCCACTCATCATGCTGCTACTAGCCTTATGACATTGATTTCATGGCTGAGTGGTATTCCATTGTACATAAGGACCACAACTTCTTTATCCATTTTTCTCTTTCCTGGGATATTTAAGGTTTCCTGAAGTGGAGGTTCTTGTCAACAGAGCAGGCGTAAACTTTGGGGTGCCTGAGTCTTGCTGATTTTTAGTTTTCCCAATTTATACGCCCATGAGTGGACGTGCCCTATGCTCCCTAAGCTGTGTTTTCTCGATGTTTCAGGACACACCGTACCCTTCTCCAGAGTGGCTGTTGGCAATTGACATCCCACCCATCAGCGTAGCAAGGCTCCTATTTCTCCATGGCCTGTCCTGCATTTGTGGTTTTGACACTTTTTTCAGCATGGCCCTTTGGACCGATGGGAAGCGAGACTTCTTTGTAGCGCTGATTTGCCTTTCCAGGTTGCTTGGTTGGCCAAAAAGGGCGTATGCGTTTTTTCCTGAATATATTCAGGAAAAAACGCATACGCCCTTTTTGGCCAAGGGCATCATTGTCGACGTTTTGCCGCTTTTCATGTGCTTTAAAGGCGATTCGAATCTACCTCCTGAAACCTGTTTCCTGCAACTCTGCCTTGCTTTCAAATCCTCTTCGTTGCCTTCCCTCAATATATTTGTGGACGAGAGTTATCATTTATAACTCTGCAGGTTTGTGAATTGCAGTGCCCATGTGCTCCATTTTTCAACTGGCTTTTTTCGGAGCTGGCCGCAGAAGCGCGGGATTGCCTCAGGCACTAATCTGGTTCCCGGCGGCAGGCTGAGCCTGTGCTTAATTCTTCTTCCTGATGGGAAAATAGAGTGACCTGTGCCTGTTCCAACACCTACATCTAGTCTCTCATTGGTTGCCCCTCTTCCCGTTCATCCTCAGGACAAATTGCAACCTGTACAGAACAGGAGGTTAAAGGTGTTGATACTCCAAGTAGGGAGATTGCTAGTAAAGTAGCTGGAATGGTGAACCCGAGCACAAGGAGATGAGAAATGAGGTGCGTTTTAGAAACCTTTCCCGATCACATGGTGTACCATTTCTGGGTTTCTCATGCATGTTTTCAATGCAGGAAGATGCCCTTAAAACTGGAGATTTGTGACCCATGGGATGGGTACCACGCAGTATTACCTTAAAGGGTCTGTGTTTGCTCTCCCAACCTCACCAAACCTGTCAGCCCCAAGAGTGTCCACCCTTAGGTCTCATCCAACTGTGGGTCTAGATATTTTCAATCCAGGTTGCATCACAGCCCCTGAACGAATTGTGTAAGAATTTCTCTCTCTTTCACTGTCTTTGTTTTACGGGTTTCTACAAGTAATTTATTTTTATAATGGGGTTTAGCTGCTTTTCACGGCTGTGTTTATGCGGCTTTACACCCTCTTGACACACTTCCAGGGGGATATCAATACATAGGTTTTAAGATTCTCACTTGTCAGATATATACTTGTGCGGTGAATAGGGGGTGTTGAGTCCAGTTCACTGAGCAAGGAGTAGGTCTTGTCTATTACATATTGGGTGTATGGAACGGTATCTGATCTAATTTGAAACCCTTGTTTTATGCATCACACCACCTCATCTTTCCCGTTAAGCAGCCATAGTGTGTTTTCTAAACGTGTGACTCTGTTCTCTTTTGTAATTCAGTTCAAGTGTAGCAGTTTTTACATTCCCTCTATAAGTGATAGCTTATGATAAGTGTCTTTTTCTGTGTGACTTATTTCACTTAGAGTCGTCGTACCTAAATCCACTCATCATGATGCTACTAGCCTTAAGACATTGAATTCATGGCTGAGTGATATTCCATTGTACATAAGGACCACAACTTCTTTATCCATTTTTCTCTTTCCTGGGATATTTAAGGTGTCATGAAGTGGAGGTTCTTGTCAACAGAGCAGCCCTAAACTTTGGGGTGCCTGTCTCTTGCTGATTTTTAATTTTCCCAATTTATACGCCCATGAGTGGAAGTGCCCTATGCTCCCTAAGCTGTGTTTTTTTGATGTTTCAGGCCACACCGTACACTTCTCCAGAGTGGTTGCTGGCAATTTACATCCCGCCCATCAGTGTAGCAAGGCTTCCATTTCTCAATGGCCTGTCCTGCTTTTGTGGTTTTGACAGTTTTTTCAGCATGGCCCTTTTGACCGATGGGAAGCGAGACTTCTTTGTAGCGCTGATTTGCCTTTCCAGGTTGCTTGGTGGGCCAAAAAGGGCGTATGCGTTTTTTCCTGAATATATTCAGGAAAAAACGCATACGCCCTTTTTGGCCAAGGGCATCATTGTCGACGTTTTGCCACTTTTCATGTGCTTTAAAGGCGATTCGAATCTACCTCCTGAAACCAGTTTCCTGCAATTCTGCCTTGCTTTCAAATCCTCTTCGTGGCCTTCCCTCAATATATTTGTGGACGAGAGTTATCATTTATAACTCTGCAGGTTTGTGAATTGCAGTGCCCATGTGCTCCATTTTTCAACTGGCTTTTTTGGGAGCTGGCCGCAGAAGCACGGGATTGCCTCAGGCCCTATTCTGGTTCCGGGCGGTAGGCTGAGCCTGTGGTTAATTCTTCTTCCTGATGGGAAAATAGAGTGACCTGTGCCTGTCCCAACACCTAGATGTAGTCTCTCATTGGTTGCCCCTCTTCCCATTCATCCTTAGGACAAATTGCAACCTGTATGGAACAGGAGGTTAAAGGTGCTGATTCTCCAAGTAGGGAGATTGCTAGTAAAGTAGCTGGAATGGCGAACCCGAGCACAAGGAGATGAGAAATGAGGTGCGTTTCAGAAACCTTTCCCGATCAGACGGTGTACCATCATCTAGGTTTCCCATGCGTGTTTTCGATGTAGGAAGATGCCCTTGAACCTGGAGATTTAGGACCCATGGGATGGGTACCACACAGTATTACTTTAAGGGGTCTACGTTTGCTCACCCAACGTCACCAAACCTCTCAGCCCCAAGAGTGTCCACCCTTAGGTCTCATCCAACTGTGGGTCTAGATATGTTCAACCCAGGTTGCGTCACAGCCCCTGAAGGAATTTTGTAAGAATTTCTCTCTCTTTCACTGTCTTTGTTTTACGGGTTTTTAAAAGTAATTTATTTTTATAATGGGGTTTAGGTGCTTTTCATGGCTGTGTTTATGCGGCTTTACACCCACTTGACTCACTTCCAGAGAGATATCAATACATAGGTTTTAAGATTCTCACTAGTCAGATATATTCTTGTGCGGTGAATAGGGGGTGTTGAGTCCAGTTCACTGAGCAAGGAGTAGGTCTTTTCTATTACTTATTGGGTGTATGGAACGGTATCTGAGATAATTTGAAACCCTTGTTTTATGCATCACCGCACATCACCTTTCCCGTTAAGCAGCCATAGTGTGTTTTCTAAATGTGTGACTCTGTTCTGATTTGTAATTCAATTCAAGTGTAGCGGTTTTTACATTCCCTTTATAAGTGATAGCTTTTGATAAGTGTCTTTTTCTGTGTGACTTATTTCACTTAGAGTCGTCGTACCTAAATCCACTCATCATGCTGCTACTAGCCTTATGACATTGATTTCATGGCTGAGTGGTATTCCATTGTACATAAGGACCACAACTTCTTTATCCATTTTTCTCTTTCCTGGGATATTTAAGGTTTCCTGAAGTGGAGGTTCTTGTCAACAGAGCAGGCGTAAACTTTGGGGTGCCTGAGTCTTGCTGATTTTTAGTTTTCCCAATTTATACGCCCATGAGTGGACGTGCCCTATGCTCCCTAAGCTGTGTTTTCTCGATGTTTCAGGACACACCGTACCCTTCTCCAGAGTGGCTGTTGGCAATTGACATCCCACCCATCAGCGTAGCAAGGCTCCTATTTCTCCATGGCCTGTCCTGCATTTGTGGTTTTGACACTTTTTTCAGCATGGCCCTTTGGACCGATGGGAAGCGAGACTTCTTTGTAGCGCTGATTTGCCTTTCCAGGTTGCTTGGTTGGCCAAAAAGGGCGTATGCGTTTTTTCCTGAATATATTCAGGAAAAAACGCATACGCCCTTTTTGGCCAAGGGCATCATTGTCGAAGTTTTGCCGCTTTTCATGTGCTTTAAAGGCGATTCGAATCTACCTCCTGAAACCTGTTTCCTGCAACTCTGCCTTGCTTTCAAATCCTCTTCGTTGCGTTCCCTCAATATATTTGTGGACGAGATTTATCATTTATAACTCTGCAGGTTTGTGAATTGCAGTGCCCATGTGCTCCATTTTTCAACTGGCTTTTTTGGGAGCTGGCCACAGAAGCGCGGGATTGCCTCAGGCCCTATTCTGGTTCCGGGCGGCAGGCTGAGCCTGTGGTTAATTCTTCTTCCTGATGGGAAAATAGAGTGACCTGTGCCTGTCCCAACACCTAGATCTAGTCTCTCATTGGTTGACCCTCTTCCCGTTCATCCTCAGGACAAATTGCAACCTGTAGGGAACAGGAGGTTAAAGGTGCTGATTCTCCAAGTAGGGAGATTGCTAGTAAAGTAGCTGGAATGGCGAACCCGAGCACAAGGAGATGAGAAATGAGGTGCGTTTTAGAAACCTTTCAAATTCACACGCTGTACCATCTTCTGGGTTCCTCATGCAAGTTTTCAATGTAGGAAGATGCCCTTGAACCTAGAGATTTGGGACCCATGGGATGGGTACCACGCAGTATTACTTTAAAGGGTCTGCGATGGCTCACCCAACCTCACCCAACCTCTCAGCCCCAAGAGTGTCCACCCTTATGTCTCATCCAGCTGTGGGTCTAGATATGGTCAACCCAGGTTGCGTCACAGCCCCTGAATGAATTTTGTAAGAATTTCTCTCTCTTTTACTGTCTTTGTTTCATGCGTTTTTAAAAATAATTTATTTTTATAATGGGGTTTAGCTGCTGTTCACGGCTGTGTTTATGCGGCTTTACACCCTCTTGACTCACTTCCAGAGAGATATCAATACATAGGTTTTAAGATTCTCACTAGTCGGATATATTCTTGTGCGGTGAATACGGGGTGTTGAGTCCAGTTCACTGAGCAAGGAGTAGGTCTTCTCTATTACATATTGGGTGTATGGAACGGTATCAGAGCTAATTTGAAACCCTTGTTTTATGCATCACCCCACCTCACCTTTCCCGTTAAGCAGCCATAGTGTGTTTTCAAAATGGGTGACTCTGTTCTGATTTGTAATTCAGTTCAAGTGTAGCGGTTTTTACATCCCTCTATAAGTGATATCTTTTGATATGTGTCTTTTTCTGTGTGACTTATTTCACTTAGAGTCGTCGTACCTAAATCCACTCATCATGCTGCTACTAGCCTTATGACATTGATTTCATGGCTGAGTGATATTCCATTGTATATAAGGACCACAACTTCTTTATCCATTTTTCTCTTTCCTGGGATATTTAAGGTGTCATGAAGTGGAGGTTCTTGTCAACAGAGCAGCCGTAAACTTTGGGGTGCCTGTGTCTTGCTGATTTTTATTTTTCCCAATTTATACGCCCATGAGTGGAAGTGCCCTATGCTCCCTAAGCTGTGTTTTTTCGATGTTTCAGGACACACCGTACACTTCTCCACAGTGGCTGTTGCCAATTTACATCCCGCCCATCAGCGTAGCAAGGCTCCTATTTCTCCATGGCCTGTCCTGCATTTGTGGTTTTGACACTTTTTTCAGCATGGCCCTTTTGACCGATGGGAAGCGAGACTTCTTTGTAGCGCTGATTTGCCTTTCCAGGTTGCTTGGTTGGTCAAAAAGGGCGTATGCGTTTTTTCCTGAATATATTCAGGAAAAAACGCATACGCCCTTTTTGGCCAAGGGCATCATTGTCGACGTTTTGCCGCTTTTCATGTGCTTTAAAGGCGATTCGAATCTACCTCCTGAAACCTGTTTCCTGCAACTCTGCCTTGCTTTCAAATCCTCTTCGTTGCCTTCCCTCAATATATTTGTGGACGAGAGTTATCATTTATAACTCTGCAGGTTTGTGAATTGCAGTGCCCATGTGCTCCATTTTTCAACTGGCTTTTTTCGGAGCTGGCCGCAGAAGCGCGGGATTGCCTCAGGCACTAATCTGGTTCCCGGCGGCAGGCTGAGCCTGTGCTTAATTCTTCTTCCTGATGGGAAAATAGAGTGACCTGTGCCTGTTCCAACACCTACATCTAGTCTCTCATTGGTTGCCCCTCTTCCCGTTCATCCTCAGGACAAATTGCAACCTGTACAGAACAGGAGGTTAAAGGTGTTGATACTCCAAGTAGGGAGATTGCTAGTAAAGTAGCTGGAATGGTGAACCCGAGCACAAGGAGATGAGAAATGAGGTGCGTTTTAGAAACCTTTCCCGATCACATGGTGTACCATTTCTGGGTTTCTCATGCATGTTTTCAATGCAGGAAGATGCCCTTAAAACTGGAGATTTGTGACCCATGGGATGGGTACCACGCAGTATTACCTTAAAGGGTCTGTGTTTGCTCTCCCAACCTCACCAAACCTGTCAGCCCCAAGAGTGTCCACCCTTAGGTCTCATCCAACTGTGGGTCTAGATATTTTCAATCCAGGTTGCATCACAGCCCCTGAACGAATTGTGTAAGAATTTCTCTCTCTTTCACTGTCTTTGTTTTACGGGTTTCTACAAGTAATTTATTTTTATAATGGGGTTTAGCTGCTTTTCACGGCTGTGTTTATGCGGCTTTACACCCTCTTGACACACTTCCAGGGGGATATCAATACATAGGTTTTAAGATTCTCACTTGTCAGATATATACTTGTGCGGTGAATAGGGGGTGTTGAGTCCAGTTCACTGAGCAAGGAGTAGGTCTTGTCTATTACATATTGGGTGTATGGAACGGTATCTGATCTAATTTGAAACCCTTGTTTTATGCATCACACCACCTCATCTTTCCCGTTAAGCAGCCATAGTGTGTTTTCTAAACGTGTGACTCTGTTCTCTTTTGTAATTCAGTTCAAGTGTAGCAGTTTTTACATTCCCTCTATAAGTGATAGCTTATGATAAGTGTCTTTTTCTGTGTGACTTATTTCACTTAGAGTCGTCGTACCTAAATCCACTCATCATGATGCTACTAGCCTTAAGACATTGAATTCATGGCTGAGTGATATTCCATTGTACATAAGGACCACAACTTCTTTATCCATTTTTCTCTTTCCTGGGATATTTAAGGTGTCATGAAGTGGAGGTTCTTGTCAACAGAGCAGCCCTAAACTTTGGGGTGCCTGTCTCTTGCTGATTTTTAATTTTCCCAATTTATACGCCCATGAGTGGAAGTGCCCTATGCTCCCTAAGCTGTGTTTTTTCGATGTTTCAGGCCACACCGTACACTTCTCCAGAGTGGTTGCTGGCAATTTACATCCCGCCCATCAGTGTAGCAAGGCTTCCATTTCTCAATGGCCTGTCCTGCTTTTGTGGTTTTGACAGTTTTTTCAGCATGGCCCTTTTGACCGATGGGAAGCGAGACTTCTTTGTAGCGCTGATTTGCCTTTCCAGGTTGCTTGGTGGGCCAAAAAGGGCGTATGCGTTTTTTCCTGAATATATTCAGGAAAAAACGCATACGCCCTTTTTGGCCAAGGGCATCATTGTCGACGTTTTGCCACTTTTCATGTGCTTTAAAGGCGATTCGAATCTACCTCCTGAAACCAGTTTCCTGCAATTCTGCCTTGCTTTCAAATCCTCTTCGTGGCCTTCCCTCAATATATTTGTGGACGAGAGTTATCATTTATAACTCTGCAGGTTTGTGAATTGCAGTGCCCATGTGCTCCATTTTTCAACTGGCTTTTTTGGGAGCTGGCCGCAGAAGCACGGGATTGCCTCAGGCCCTATTCTGGTTCCGGGCGGTAGGCTGAGCCTGTGGTTAATTCTTCTTCCTGATGGGAAAATAGTGTGACCTGTGCCTGTCCCAACACCTAGATGTAGTCTCTCATTGGTTGCCCCTCTTCCCATTCATCCTTAGGACAAATTGCAACCTGTATGGAACAGGAGGTTAAAGGTGCTGATTCTCCAAGTAGGGAGATTGCTAGTAAAGTAGCTGGAATGGCGAACCCGAGCACAAGGAGATGAGAAATGAGGTGCGTTTCAGAAACCTTTCCCGATCAGACGGTGTACCATCATCTAGGTTTCCCATGCGTGTTTTCGATGTAGGAAGATGCCCTTGAACCTGGAGATTTAGGACCCATGGGATGGGTACCACACAGTATTACTTTAAGGGGTCTACGTTTGCTCACCCAACGTCACCAAACCTCTCAGCCCCAAGAGTGTCCACCCTTAGGTCTCATCCAACTGTGGGTCTAGATATGTTCAACCCAGGTTGCGTCACAGCCCCTGAAGGAATTTTGTAAGAATTTCTCTCTCTTTCACTGTCTTTGTTTTACGGGTTTTTAAAAGTAATTTATTTTTATAATGGGGTTTAGGTGCTTTTCATGGCTGTGTTTATGCGGCTTTACACCCACTTGACTCACTTCCAGAGAGATATCAATACATAGGTTTTAAGATTCTCACTAGTCAGATATATTCTTGTGCGGTGAATAGGGGGTGTTGAGTCCAGTTCACTGAGCAAGGAGTAGGTCTTTTCTATTACTTATTGGGTGTATGGAACGGTATCTGAGATAATTTGAAACCCTTGTTTTATGCATCACCGCACATCACCTTTCCCGTTAAGCAGCCATAGTGTGTTTTCTAAATGTGTGACTCTGTTCTGATTTGTAATTCAATTCAAGTGTAGCGGTTTTTACATTCCCTTTATAAGTGATAGCTTTTGATAAGTGTCTTTTTCTGTGTGACTTATTTCACTTAGAGTCGTCGTACCTAAATCCACTCATCATGCTGCTACTAGCCTTATGACATTGATTTCATGGCTGAGTGATATTCCATTGTACATAAGGACCACAACTTCTTTATCCATTTTTCTCTTTCCTGGGATATTTAAGGTTTTCTGAAGTGGAGGTTCTTGTCAACAGAGCAGGCCTAAACTTTGGGGTGCCTGAGTCTTGCTGATTTTTAGTTTTCCCAATTTATACGCCCATGAGTGGACGTGCCCTATGCTCCCTAAGCTGTGTTTTCTCGATGTTTCAGGACACACCGTACACTTCTCCAGAGTGGCTGTTGGCAATTTACATCCCGCCCATCAGCGTAGCAAGGCCCCTATTTCTCCATGGACTGTCCTGCATTTGTGGTTTTGACACTTTTTTCAGCATGGCCCTTTGGACCGATGGGAAGCGAGACTTCTTTGTATCGCTGATTTGCCTTTCCAGGTTGCTTGGTTGGCCAAAAAGGGCGTATGCGTTTTTTCCTGAATATATTCAGGAAAAAACGCATACGCCCTTTTTGGCCAAGGGCATCATTGTCGACGTTTTGCCGCTTTTCATGTGCTTTAAAGGCGATTCGAATCTACCTCCTGAAACCTGTTTCCTGCAACTCTGCCTTGCTTTCAAATCCTCTTCGTTGCGTTCCCTCAATATATTTGTGGACGAGATTTATCATTTATAACTCTGCAGGTTTGTGAATTGCAGTGCCCATGTGCTCCATTTTTCAACTGGCTTTTTTGGGAGCTGGCCGCAGAAGCGCGGGATTGCCTCAGGCCCTATTCTGGTTCCGGGCGGCAGGCTGAGCCTGTGGTTAATTCTTCTTCCTGATGGGAAAATAGAGTGACCTGTGCCTGTCCCAACACCTAGATCTAGTCTCTCATTGGTTGCCCCTCTTCCCGTTCATCCTCAGGACAAATTGCAACCTGTAGGGAACAGGAGGTTAAAGGTGCTGATTCTCCAAGTAGGGAGATTGCTAGTAAAGTAGCTGGAATGGCGAACCCGAGCACAAGGAGATGAGAAATGAGGTGCGTTTTAGAAACCTTTCAAATTCACACGCTGTACCATCTTCTGGGTTCCTCATGCAAGTTTTCGATGTAGGAAGATGCCCTTGAACCTAGAGATTTGGGACCCATGGGATGGGTACCACGCAGTATTACTTTAAAGGGTCTGCGATGGCTCACCCAACCTCACCAAACCTCTCAGCCCCAAGAGTGTCCACCCTTAGGTCTCATCCAACTGTGGGTCTAGATATGTCCAACCCAGGTTGCGTCACAGCCCCTGAATGAATTTTGTAAGAATTTCTCTCTCTTTTACTGTCTTTGTTTCATGCGTTTTTAAAAATAATTTATTTTTATAATGGGGTTTAGCTGCTTTTCACGGCTGTGTTTATGCGGCTTTACACCCTCTTGACTCACTTCCAGAGAGATATCAATACATAGGTTTTAAGATTCTCACTAGTAAGATATATTCTTGTGCGGTGAATACGGGGTGTTGAGTCCAGTTCACTGAGCAAGGAGTAGGTCTTCTCTATTACATATTGGGTGTATGGAACGGTATCAGAGCTAATTTGAAACCCTTGTTTTATGCATCACCCCACCTCACCTTTCCCGTTAAGCAGCCATAGTGTGTTTTCAAAATGGGTGACTCTGTTCTGATTTGTAATTCAGTTCAAGTGTAGCGGTTTTTACATCCCTCTATAAGTGATATCTTTTGATATGTGTCTTTTTCTGTGTGACTTATTTCACTTAGAGTCGTCGTACCTAAATCCACTCATCATGCTGCTACTAGCCTTATGACATTGATTTCATGGCTGAGTGATATTCCATTGTACATAAGGACCACAACTTCTTTATCCATTTTTCTCTTTCCTGGGATATTTAAGGTGTCATGAAGTGGAGGTTCTTGTCAACAGAGCAGCCGTAAACTTTGGGGTGCCTGTGTCTTGCTGATTTTTAATTTTCCCAATTTATACGCCCATGAGTGGAAGTGCCCTATGCTCCCTAAGCTGTGTTTTTTCGATGTTTCAGGACACACCGTACACTTCTCCAGAGTGGCTGTTGGCAATTTACATCCCGCCCATCAGCGTAGCAAGGCTCCTATTTCTCCATGGCCTGTCCTGCATTTGTGGTTTTGACACTTTTTTCAGCATGGCCCTTTTGACCGATGGGAAGCGAGACTTCTTTGTAGCGCTGATTTGCCTTTCCAGGTTGCTTGGTTGGCCAAAAAGGGCGTATGCGTTTTTTCCTGAATATATTCAGGAAAAAACGCATACGCCCTTTTTGGCCAAGGGCATCATTGTCGACGTTTTGCCGCTTTTCATGTGCTTTAAAGGCGATTCGAATCTACCTCCTGAAACCTGTTTCCTGCAACTCTGCCTTGCTTTCAAATCCTCTTCGTTGCCTTCCCTCAATATATTTGTGGACGAGAGTTATCATTTATAACTCTGCAGGTTTGTGAATTGCAGTGCCCATGTGCTCCATTTTTCAACTGGCTTTTTTCGGAGCTGGCCGCAGAAGCGCGGGATTGCCTCAGGCACTAATCTGGTTCCCGGCGGCAGGCTGAGCCTGTGCTTAATTCTTCTTCCTGATGGGAAAATAGAGTGACCTGTGCCTGTTCCAACACCTACATCTAGTCTCTCATTGGTTGCCCCTCTTCCCGTTCATCCTCAGGACAAATTGCAACCTGTACAGAACAGGAGGTTAAAGGTGTTGATACTCCAAGTAGGGAGATTGCTAGTAAAGTAGCTGGAATGGTGAACCCGAGCACAAGGAGATGAGAAATGAGGTGCGTTTTAGAAACCTTTCCCGATCACATGGTGTACCATTTCTGGGTTTCTCATGCATGTTTTCAATGCAGGAAGATGCCCTTAAAACTGGAGATTTGTGACCCATGGGATGGGTACCACGCAGTATTACCTTAAAGGGTCTGTGTTTGCTCTCCCAACCTCACCAAACCTGTCAGCCCCAAGAGTGTCCACCCTTAGGTCTCATCCAACTGTGGGTCTAGATATTTTCAATCCAGGTTGCATCACAGCCCCTGAACGAATTGTGTAAGAATTTCTCTCTCTTTCACTGTCTTTGTTTTACGGGTTTCTACAAGTAATTTATTTTTATAATGGGGTTTAGCTGCTTTTCACGGCTGTGTTTATGCGGCTTTACACCCTCTTGACACACTTCCAGGGGGATATCAATACATAGGTTTTAAGATTCTCACTTGTCAGATATATACTTGTGCGGTGAATAGGGGGTGTTGAGTCCAGTTCACTGAGCAAGGAGTAGGTCTTGTCTATTACATATTGGGTGTATGGAACGGTATCTGATCTAATTTGAAACCCTTGTTTTATGCATCACACCACCTCATCTTTCCCGTTAAGCAGCCATAGTGTGTTTTCTAAACGTGTGACTCTGTTCTCTTTTGTAATTCAGTTCAAGTGTAGCAGTTTTAACATTCCCTCTATAAGTGATAGCTTATGATAAGTGTCTTTTTCTGTGTGACTTATTTCACTTAGAGTCGTCGTACCTAAATCCACTCATCATGATGCTACTAGCCTTAAGACATTGATTTCATGGCTGAGTGATATTCCATTGTACATAAGGACCACAACTTCTTTATCCATTTTTCTCTTTCCTGGGATATTTAAGGTGTCATGAAGTGGAGGTTCTTGTCAACAGAGCAGCCCTAAACTTTGGGGTGCCTGTCTCTTGCTGATTTTTAATTTTCCCAATTTATACGCCCATGAGTGGAAGTGCCCTATGCTCCCTAAGCTGTGTTTTTTCGATGTTTCAGGCCACACCGTACACTTCTCCAGAGTGGTTGCTGGCAATTTACATCCCGCCCATCAGTGTAGCAAGGCTTCCATTTCTCAATGGCCTGTCCTGCTTTTGTGGTTTTGACAGTTTTTTCAGCATGGCCCTTTTGACCGATGGGAAGCGAGACTTCTTTGTAGCGCTGATTTACCTTTCCAGGTTGCTTGGTGGGCCAAAAAGGGCGTATGCGTTTTTTCCTGAATATATTCAGGAAAAAACGCATACGCCCTTTTTGGCCAAGGGCATCATTGTCGACGTTTTGCCACTTTTCATGTGCTTTAAAGGCGATTCGAATCTACCTCCTGAAACCAGTTTCCTGCAATTCTGCCTTGCTTTCAAATCCTCTTCGTTGCCTTCCCTCAATATATTTGTGGACGAGAGTTATCATTTATAACTCTGCAGGTTTGTGAATTGCAGTGCCCATGTGCTCCATTTTTCAACTGGCTTTTTTGGGAGCTGGCCGCAGAAGCACGGGATTGCCTCAGGCCCTATTCTGGTTCCGGGCGGTAGGCTGAGCCTGTGGTTAATTCTTCTTCCTGATGGGAAAATAGAGTGACCTGTGCCTGTCCCAACACCTAGATGTAGTCTCTCATTGGTTGCCCCTCTTCCCATTCATCCTTAGGACAAATTGCAACCTGTATGGAACAGGAGGTTAAAGGTGCTGATTCTCCAAGTAGGGAGATTGCTAGTAAAGTAGCTGGAATGGCGAACCCGAGCACAAGGAGATGAGAAATGAGGTGCGTTTCAGAAACCTTTCCCGATCAGACGGTGTACCATCATCTAGGTTTCCCATGCGTGTTTTCGATGTAGGAAGATGCCCTTGAACCTGGAGATTTAGGACCCATGGGATGGGTACCACACAGTATTACTTTAAGGGGTCTACGTTTGCTCACCCAACGTCACCAAACCTCTCAGCCCCAAGAGTGTCCACCCTTAGGTCTCATCCAACTGTGGGTCTAGATATGTTCAACCCAGGTTGCGTCACAGCCCCTGAAGGAATTTTGTAAGAATTTCTCTCTCTTTCACTGTCTTTGTTTTACGGGTTTTTAAAAGTAATTTATTTTTATAATGGGGTTTAGGTGCTTTTCATGGCTGTGTTTATGCGGCTTTACACCCACTTGACTCACTTCCAGAGAGATATCAATACATAGGTTTTAAGATTCTCACTAGTCAGATATATTCTTGTGCGGTGAATAGGGGGTGTTGAGTCCAGTTCACTGAGCAAGGAGTAGGTCTTTTCTATTACTTATTGGGTGTATGGAACGGTATCTGAGATAATTTGAAACCCTTGTTTTATGCATCACCGCACATCACCTTTCCCGTTAAGCAGCCATAGTGTGTTTTCTAAATGTGTGACTCTGTTCTGATTTGTAATTCAATTCAAGTGTAGCGGTTTTTACATTCCCTTTATAAGTGATAGCTTTTGATAAGTGTCTTTCTCTGTGTGACTTATTTCACTTAGAGTCGTCGTACCTAAATCCACTCATCATGCTGCTACTAGCCTTATGACATTGATTTCATGGCTGAGTGGTATTCCATTGTACATAAGGACCACAACTTCTTTATCCATTTTTCTCTTTCCTGGGATATTTAAGGTTTCCTGAAGTGGAGGTTCTTGTCAACAGAGCAGGCGTAAACTTTGGGGTGCCTGAGTCTTGCTGATTTTTAGTTTTCCCAATTTATACGCCCATGAGTGGACGTGCCCTATGCTCCCTAAGCTGTGTTTTCTCGATGTTTCAGGACACACCGTACCCTTCTCCAGAGTGGCTGTTGGCAATTGACATCCCACCCATCAGCGTAGCAAGGCTCCTATTTCTCCATGGCCTGTCCTGCATTTGTGGTTTTGACACTTTTTTCAGCATGGCCCTTTGGACCGATGGGAAGCGAGACTTCTTTGTAGCGCTGATTTGCCTTTCCAGGTTGCTTGGTTGGCCAAAAAGGGCGTATGCGTTTTTTCCTGAATATATTCAGGAAAAAACGCATACGCCCTTTTTGGCCAAGGGCATCATTGTCGAAGTTTTGCCGCTTTTCATGTGCTTTAAAGGCGATTCGAATCTACCTCCTGAAACCTGTTTCCTGCAACTCTGCCTTGCTTTCAAATCCTCTTCGTTGCGTTCCCTCAATATATTTGTGGACGAGATTTATCATTTATAACTCTGCAGGTTTGTGAATTGCAGTGCCCATGTGCTCCATTTTTCAACTGGCTTTTTTGGGAGCTGGCCACAGAAGCGCGGGATTGCCTCAGGCCCTATTCTGGTTCCGGGCGGCAGGCTGAGCCTGTGGTTAATTCTTCTTCCTGATGGGAAAATAGAGTGACCTGTGCCTGTCCCAACACCTAGATCTAGTCTCTCATTGGTTGACCCTCTTCCCGTTCATCCTCAGGACAAATTGCAACCTGTAGGGAACAGGAGGTTAAAGGTGCTGATTCTCCAAGTAGGGAGATTGCTAGTAAAGTAGCTGGAATGGCGAACCCGAGCACAAGGAGATGAGAAATGAGGTGCGTTTTAGAAACCTTTCAAATTCACACGCTGTACCATCTTCTGGGTTCCTCATGCAAGTTTTCAATGTAGGAAGATGCCCTTGAACCTAGAGATTTGGGACCCATGGGATGGGTACCACGCAGTATTACTTTAAAGGGTCTGCGATGGCTCACCCAACCTCACCCAACCTCTCAGCCCCAAGAGTGTCCACCCTTATGTCTCATCCAGCTGTGGGTCTAGATATGGTCAACCCAGGTTGCGTCACAGCCCCTGAATGAATTTTGTAAGAATTTCTCTCTCTTTTACTGTCTTTGTTTCATGCGTTTTTAAAAATAATTTATTTTTATAATGGGGTTTAGCTGCTGTTCACGGCTGTGTTTATGCGGCTTTACACCCTCTTGACTCACTTCCAGAGAGATATCAATACATAGGTTTTAAGATTCTCACTAGTCGGATATATTCTTGTGCGGTGAATACGGGGTGTTGAGTCCAGTTCACTGAGCAAGGAGTAGGTCTTCTCTATTACATATTGGGTGTATGGAACGGTATCAGAGCTAATTTGAAACCCTTGTTTTATGCATCACCCCACCTCACCTTTCCCGTTAAGCAGCCATAGTGTGTTTTCAAAATGGGTGACTCTGTTCTGATTTGTAATTCAGTTCAAGTGTAGCGGTTTTTACATCCCTCTATAAGTGATATCTTTTGATATGTGTCTTTTTCTGTGTGACTTATTTCACTTAGAGTCGTCGTACCTAAATCCACTCATCATGCTGCTACTAGCCTTATGACATTGATTTCATGGCTGAGTGATATTCCATTGTATATAAGGACCACAACTTCTTTATCCATTTTTCTCTTTCCTGGGATATTTAAGGTGTCATGAAGTGGAGGTTCTTGTCAACAGAGCAGCCGTAAACTTTGGGGTGCCTGTGTCTTGCTGATTTTTATTTTTCCCAATTTATACGCCCATGAGTGGAAGTGCCCTATGCTCCCTAAGCTGTGTTTTTTCGATGTTTCAGGACACACCGTACACTTCTCCACAGTGGCTGTTGCCAATTTACATCCCGCCCATCAGCGTAGCAAGGCTCCTATTTCTCCATGGCCTGTCCTGCATTTGTGGTTTTGACACTTTTTTCAGCATGGCCCTTTTGACCGATGGGAAGCGAGACTTCTTTGTAGCGCTGATTTGCCTTTCCAGGTTGCTTGGTTGGCCAAAAAGGGCGTATGCGTTTTTTCCTGAATATATTCAGGAAAAAACGCATACGCCCTTTTTGGCCAAGGGCATCATTGTCGACGTTTTGCCGCTTTTCATGTGCTTTAAAGGCGATTCGAATCTACCTCCTGAAACCTGTTTCCTGCAACTCTGCCTTGCTTTCAAATCCTCTTCGTTGCCTTCCCTCAATATATTTGTGGACGAGAGTTATCATTTATAACTCTGCAGGTTTGTGAATTGCAGTGCCCATGTGCTCCATTTTTCAACTGGCTTTTTTCGGAGCTGGCCGCAGAAGCGCGGGATTGCCTCAGGCACTAATCTGGTTCCCGGCGGCAGGCTGAGCCTGTGCTTAATTCTTCTTCCTGATGGGAAAATAGAGTGACCTGTGCCTGTCCCAACACCTAGATCTAGTCTCTCATTGGTTGACCCTCTTCCCGTTCATCCTCAGGACAAATTGCAACCTGTAGGGAACAGGAGGTTAAAGGTGCTGATTCTCCAAGTAGGGAGATTGCTAGTAAAGTAGCTGGAATGGCGAACCCGAGCACAAGGAGATGAGAAATGAGGTGCGTTTTAGAAACCTTTCAAATTCACACGCTGTACCATCTTCTGGGTTCCTCATGCAAGTTTTCAATGTAGGAAGATGCCCTTGAACCTAGAGATTTGGGACCCATGGGATGGGTACCACGCAGTATTACTTTAAAGGGTCTGCGATGGCTCACCCAACCTCACCCAACCTCTCAGCCCCAAGAGTGTCCACCCTTATGTCTCATCCAGCTGTGGGTCTAGATATGGTCAACCCAGGTTGCGTCACAGCCCCTGAATGAATTTTGTAAGAATTTCTCTCTCTTTTACTGTCTTTGTTTCATGCGTTTTTAAAAATAATTTATTTTTATAATGGGGTTTAGCTGCTGTTCACGGCTGTGTTTATGCAGCTTTACACCCTCTTGACTCACTTCCAGAGAGATATCAATACATAGGTTTTAAGATTCTCACTAGTCGGATATATTCTTGTGCGGTGAATACGGGGTGTTGAGTCCAGTTCACTGAGCAAGGAGTAGGTCTTCTCTATTACATATTGGGTGTATGGAACGGTATCAGAGCTAATTTGAAACCCTTGTTTTATGCATCACCCCACCTCACCTTTCCCGTTAAGCAGCCATAGTGTGTTTTCAAAATGGGTGACTCTGTTCTGATTTGTAATTCAGTTCAAGTGTAGCGGTTTTTACATCCCTCTATAAGTGATATCTTTTGATATGTGTCTTTTTCTGTGTGACTTATTTCACTTAGAGTCGTCGTACCTAAATCCACTCATCATGCTGCTACTAGCCTTATGACATTGATTTCATGGCTGAGTGATATTCCATTGTATATAAGGACCACAACTTCTTTATCCATTTTTCTCTTTCCTGGGATATTTAAGGTGTCATGAAGTGGAGGTTCTTGTCAACAGAGCAGCCGTAAACTTTGGGGTGCCTGTGTCTTGCTGATTTTTATTTTTCCCAATTTATACGCCCATGAGTGGAAGTGCCCTATGCTCCCTAAGCTGTGTTTTTTCGATGTTTCAGGACACACCGTACACTTCTCCACAGTGGCTGTTGCCAATTTACATCCCGCCCATCAGCGTAGCAAGGCTCCTATTTCTCCATGGACTGTCCTGCATTTGTGGTTTTGACACTTTTTTCAGCATGGCCCTTTTGACCGATGGGAAGCGAGACTTCTTTGTAGCGCTGATTTGCCTTTCCAGGTTGCTTGGTTGGCCAAAAAGGGCGTATGCGTTTTTTCCTGAATATATTCAGGAAAAAACGCATACGCCCTTTTTGGCCAAGGGCATCATTGTCGACGTTTTGCCGCTTTTCATGTGCTTTAAAGGCGATTCGAATCTACCTCCTGAAACCTGTTTCCTGCAACTCTGCCTTGCTTTCAAATCCTCTTCGTTGCCTTCCCTCAATATATTTGTGGACGAGAGTTATCATTTATAACTCTGCAGGTTTGTGAATTGCAGTGCCCATGTGCTCCATTTTTCAACTGGCTTTTTTCGGAGCTGGCCGCAGAAGCGCGGGATTGCCTCAGGCACTAATCTGGTTCCCGGCGGCAGGCTGAGCCTGTGCTTAATTCTTCTTCCTGATGGGAAAATAGAGTGACCTGTGCCTGTTCCAACACCTACATCTAGTCTCTCATTGGTTGCCCCTCTTCCCGTTCATCCTCAGGACAAATTGCAACCTGTACAGAACAGGAGGTTAAAGGTGTTGATACTCCAAGTAGGGAGATTGCTAGTAAAGTAGCTGGAATGGTGAACCCGAGCACAAGGAGATGAGAAATGAGGTGCGTTTTAGAAACCTTTCCCGATCACATGGTGTACCATTTCTGGGTTTCTCATGCATGTTTTCAATGCAGGAAGATGCCCTTAAAACTGGAGATTTGTGACCCATGGGATGGGTACCACGCAGTATTACCTTAAAGGGTCTGTGTTTGCTCTCCCAACCTCACCAAACCTGTCAGCCCCAAGAGTGTCCACCCTTAGGTCTCATCCAACTGTGGGTCTAGATATTTTCAATCCAGGTTGCATCACAGCCCCTGAACGAATTGTGTAAGAATTTCTCTCTCTTTCACTGTCTTTGTTTTACGGGTTTCTACAAGTAATTTATTTTTATAATGGGGTTTAGCTGCTTTTCACGGCTGTGTTTATGCGGCTTTACACCCTCTTGACACACTTCCAGGGGGATATCAATACATAGGTTTTAAGATTCTCACTTGTCAGATATATACTTGTGCGGTGAATAGGGGGTGTTGAGTCCAGTTCACTGAGCAAGGAGTAGGTCTTGTCTATTACATATTGGGTGTATGGAACGGTATCTGATCTAATTTGAAACCCTTGTTTTATGCATCACACCACCTCATCTTTCCCGTTAAGCAGCCATAGTGTGTTTTCTAAACGTGTGACTCTGTTCTCTTTTGTAATTCAGTTCAAGTGTAGCAGTTTTTACATTCCCTCTATAAGTGATAGCTTATGATAAGTGTCTTTTTCTGTGTGACTTATTTCACTTAGAGTCGTCGTACCTAAATCCACTCATCATGATGCTACTAGCCTTAAGACATTGATTTCATGGCTGAGTGATATTCCATTGTACATAAGGACCACAACTTCTTTATCCATTTTTCTCTTTCCTGGGATATTTAAGGTGTCATGAAGTGGAGGTTCTTGTCAACAGAGCAGCCCTAAACTTTGGGGTGCCTGTCTCTTGCTGATTTTTAATTTTCCCAATTTATACGCCCATGAGTGGAAGTGCCCTATGCTCCCTAAGCTGTGTTTTTTCGATGTTTCAGGCCACACCGTACACTTCTCCAGAGTGGTTGCTGGCAATTTACATCCCGCCCATCAGTGTAGCAAGGCTTCCATTTCTCAATGGCCTGTCCTGCTTTTGTGGTTTTGACAGTTTTTTCAGCATGGCCCTTTTGACCGATGGGAAGCGAGACTTCTTTGTAGCGCTGATTTACCTTTCCAGGTTGCTTGGTGGGCCAAAAAGGGCGTATGCGTTTTTTCCTGAATATATTCAGGAAAAAACGCATACGCCCTTTTTGGCCAAGGGCATCATTGTCGACGTTTTGCCACTTTTCATGTGCTTTAAAGGCGATTCGAATCTACCTCCTGAAACCAGTTTCCTGCAATTCTGCCTTGCTTTCAAATCCTCTTCGTTGCCTTCCCTCAATATATTTGTGGACGAGAGTTATCATTTATAACTCTGCAGGTTTGTGAATTGCAGTGCCCATGTGCTCCATTTTTCAACTGGCTTTTTTGGGAGCTGGCCGCAGAAGCACGGGATTGCCTCAGGCCCTATTCTGGTTCCGGGCGGTAGGCTGAGCCTGTGCTTAATTCTTCTTCCTGATGGGAAAATAGAGTGACCTGTGCCTGTCCCAACACCTAGATGTAGTCTCTCATTGGTTGCCCCTCTTCCCATTCATCCTTAGGACAAATTGCAACCTGTATGGAACAGGAGGTTAAAGGTGCTGATTCTCCAAGTAGGGAGATTGCTAGTAAAGTAGCTGGAATGGCGAACCCGAGCACAAGGAGATGAGAAATGAGGTGCGTTTCAGAAACCTTTCCCGATCAGACGGTGTACCATCATCTAGGTTTCCCATGCGTGTTTTCGATGTAGGAAGATGCCCTTGAACCTGGAGATTTAGGACCCATGGGATGGGTACCACACAGTATTACTTTAAGGGGTCTACGTTTGCTCACCCAACGTCACCAAACCTCTCAGCCCCAAGAGTGTCCACCCTTAGGTCTCATCCAACTGTGGGTCTAGATATGTTCAACCCAGGTTGCGTCACAGCCCCTGAAGGAATTTTGTAAGAATTTCTCTCTCTTTCACTGTCTTTGTTTTACGGGTTTTTAAAAGTAATTTATTTTTATAATGGGGTTTAGGTGCTTTTCATGGCTGTGTTTATGCGGCTTTACACCCACTTGACTCACTTCCAGAGAGATATCAATACATAGGTTTTAAGATTCTCACTAGTCAGATATATTCTTGTGCGGTGAATAGGGGGTGTTGAGTCCAGTTCACTGAGCAAGGAGTAGGTCTTTTCTATTACTTATTGGGTGTATGGAACGGTATCTGAGATAATTTGAAACCCTTGTTTTATGCATCACCGCACATCACCTTTCCCGTTAAGCAGCCATAGTGTGTTTTCTAAATGTGTGACTCTGTTCTGATTTGTAATTCAATTCAAGTGTAGCGGTTTTTACATTCCCTTTATAAGTGATAGCTTTTGATAAGTGTCTTTTTCTGTGTGACTTATTTCACTTAGAGTCGTCGTACCTAAATCCACTCATCATGCTGCTACTAGCCTTATGACATTGATTTCATGGCTGAGTGATATTCCATTGTACATAAGGACCACAACTTCTTTATCCATTTTTCTCTTTCCTGGGATATTTAAGGTTTTCTGAAGTGGAGGTTCTTGTCAACAGAGCAGGCCTAAACTTTGGGGTGCCTGAGTCTTGCTGATTTTTAGTTTTCCCAATTTATACGCCCATGAGTGGACGTGCCCTGTGCTCCCTAAGCTGTGTTTTCTCGATGTTTCAGGACACACCGTACACTTCTCCAGAGTGGCTGTTGGCAATTTACATCCCGCCCATCAGCGTAGCAAGGCCCCTATTTCTCCATGGACTGTCCTGCATTTGTGGTTTTGACACTTTTTTCAGCATGGCCCTTTGGACCGATGGGAAGCGAGACTTCTTTGTAGCGCTGATTTGCCTTTCCAGGTTGCTTGGTTGGCCAAAAAGGGCGTATGCGTTTTTTCCTGAATATATTCAGGAAAAAACGCATACGCCCTTTTTGGCCAAGGGCATCATTGTCGACGTTTTGCCGCTTTTCATGTGCTTTAAAGGCGATTCGAATCTACCTCCTGAAACCTGTTTCCTGCAACTCTGCCTTGCTTTCATATCCTCTTCGTTGCGTTCCCTCAATATATTTGTGGACGAGATTTATCATTTATAACTCTGCAGGTTTGTGAATTGCAGTGCCCATGTGCTCCATTTTTCAACTGGCTTTTTTGGGAGCTGGCCGCAGAAGCGCGGGATTGCCTCAGGCCCTATTCTGGTTCCGGGCGGCAGGCTGAGCCTGTGGTTAATTCTTCTTCCTGATGGGAAAATAGAGTGACCTGTGCCTGTCCCAACACCTAGATCTAGTCTCTCATTGGTTGCCCCTCTTCCCGTTCATCCTCAGGACAAATTGCAACCTGTAGGGAACAGGAGGTTAAAGGTGCTGATTCTCCAAGTAGGGAGATTGCTAGTAAAGTAGCTGGAATGGCGAACCCGAGCACAAGGAGATGAGAAATGAGGTGCGTTTTAGAAACCTTTCAAATTCACACGCTGTACCATCTTCTGGGTTCCTCATACAAGTTTTCGATGTAGGAAGATGCCCTTGAACCTAGAGATTTGGGACCCATGGGATGGGTACCACGCAGTATTACTTTAAAGGGTCTGCGATGGCTCACCCAACCTCACCAAACCTCTCAGCCCCAAGAGTGTCCACCCTTATGTCTCATCCAGCTGTGGGTCTAGATATGGTCAACCCAGGTTGCGTCACAGCCCCTGAATGAATTTTGTAAGAATTTCTCTCTCTTTTACTGTCTTTGTTTCATGCGTTTTTAAAAATAATTTATTTTTATAATGGGGTTTAGCTGCTTTTCACGGCTGTGTTTATGCGGCTTTACACCCTCTTGACTCACTTCCAGAGAGATATCAATACATAGGTTTTAAGATTCTCACTAGTAAGATATATTCTTGTGCGGTGAATACGGGCTGTTGAGTCCAGTTCACTGAGCAAGGAGTAGGTCTTCTCTATTACATATTGGGTGTATGGAACGGTATCAGAGCTAATTTGAAACCCTTGTTTTATGCATCACCCCACCTCACCTTTCCCGTTAAGCAGCCATAGTGTGTTTTCAAAATGGGTGACTCTGTTCTGATTTGTAATTCAGTTCAAGTGTAGCGGTTTTTACATCCCTCTATAAGTGATATCTTTTGATATGTGTCTTTTTCTGTGTGACTTATTTCACTTAGAGTCGTCGTACCTAAATCCACTCATCATGCTGCTACTAGCCTTAAGACATTGATTTCATGGCTGAGTGATATTCCATTGTACATAAGGACCACAACTTCTTTATCCATTTTTCTCTTTCCTGGGATATTTAAGGTGTCATGAAGTGGAGGTTCTTGTCAACAGAGCAGCCGTAAACTTTGGGGTGCCTGTGTCTTGCTGATTTTTAATTTTCCCAATTTATACGCCCATGAGTGGAAGTGCCCTATGCTCCCTAAGCTGTGTTTTTTCGATGTTTCAGGACACACCGTACACTTCTCCAGAGTGGCTGTTGCCAATTTACATCCCGCCCATCAGCGTAGCAAGGCTCCTATTTCTCCATGGCCTGTCCTGCATTTGTGGTTTTGACACTTTTTTCAGCATGGCCCTTTTGACCGATGGGAAGCGAGACTTCTTTGTAGCGCTGATTTGCCTTTCCAGGTTGCTTGGTTGGCCAAAAAGGGCGTATGCGTTTTTTCCTGAATATATTCAGGAAAAAACGCATACGCCCTTTTTGGCCAAGGGCATCATTGTCGACGTTTTGCCGCTTTTCATGTGCTTTAAAGGCGATTCGAATCTACCTCCTGAAACCTGTTTCCTGCAACTCTGCCTTGCTTTCAAATCCTCTTCGTTGCCTTCCCTCAATATATTTGTGGACGAGAGTTATCATTTATAACTCTGCAGGTTTGTGAATTGCAGTGCCCATGTGCTCCATTTTTCAACTGGCTTTCTTCGGAGCTGGCCGCAGAAGCGCGGGATTGCCTCAGGCACTATTCTGCTTCCCGGCGGCAGGCTGAGCCTGTGCTTAATTCTTCTTCCTGATGGGAAAATAGAGTGACCTGTGCCTGTTCCAACACCTACATCTAGTCTCTCATTGGTTGCCCCTCTTCCCGTTCATCCTCAGGACAAATTGCAACCTGTACAGAACAGGAGGTTAAAGGTGTTGATTCTCCAAGTAGGGAGATTGCTAGTAAAGTAGCTGGAATGGTGAACCCGAGCACAAGGAGATGAGAAATGAGGTGCGTTTTAGAAACCTTTCCCGATCACATGGTGTACCATCTTCTGGGTTTCTCATGCATGTTTTCAATGCAGGAAGATGCCCTTAAAACTGGAGATTTGGGACCCATGGGATGGGTACCACGTAGTATTACCTTAAAGGGTCTGTGTTTGCTCTCCCAACCTCACCAAACCTGTCAGCCCCAAGAGTGTCCACCCTTAGGTCTCATCCAACTGTGGGTCTAGATATTTTCAATCCAGGTTGCATCACAGCCCCTGAACGAATTGTGTAAGAATTTCTCTCTCTTTCACTGTCTTTGTTTTACGGGTTTCTACAAGTAATTTATTTTTATAATGGGGTTTAGCTGCTTTTCACGGCTGTGTTTATGCGGCTTTACACCCTCTTGACACACTTCCAGGGGGATATCAATACATAGGTTTTAAGATTCTCACTTGTCAGATATATACTTGTGCGGTGAATAGGGGGTGTTGAGTCCAGTTCACTGAGCAAGGAGTAGGTCTTGTCTATTACATATTGGGTGTATGGAACGGTATCTGAGCGAATTTGAAACCCTTGTTTTATGCATCACACCACCTCATCTTTCCCGTTAAGCAGCCATAGTGTGTTTTAAATATGTGACTCTGTTCTGATTTGTAATTCAGTTCAAGTGTAGCGGTTTTTACATTCCCTCTATAAGTGATAGCTTTTGATAAGTGTCTTTTTCTGTGTGACTTATTTCCCTTAGAATCGTCGTACCTAAGTCCACCCATCTTGCGTCTACTGGCCTTATGACATTGATTTCATGGCAGAGTGATATTCCATTGTACATAAGAACCACAACTTCTTTATCCATTTTTCTCTTTCCTGGGATATTTAAGGTGTCATGAAGTGGAGGTTCTTGTCAACAGAGCAGCCCTAAATTTTGGGGTGCCTGTGTCTTGCTGATTTTTAGTTTTCCCAATTTATACGCCCATGAGTGGACGTGCCCTATGCTCCCTAAGCTGTGTTTTCTCGATGTTTCAGGACACACCATACACTTCTCCAGAGTGGCTGTTGGCAATTTACATCCCGCCCATCAGCGTAGCAAGGCTCCCATTTCTCCATGGCCTGTCCTGCATTTGTGGTTTTGACACTTTTTTCAGCATGGCCCTTTTGACCGATGGGAAGCGAGACTTCTTTGTAGCGCTGATTTGCCTTTCCAGGTTGCTTGGTTGGCCAAAAAGTGCGTATGCGTTTTTTCCTGAATATATTCAGGAAAAAACGCATACGCCCTTTTTGGCAAAGTGCATCATTGTCGACGTTTTGCCCCTTTTCTTGAGCTTTAAATGCGATTCGAATCTACCTCCTGAAATCTGTTTCCTGCAATACTGCCTTGCTTTCAAATCCTCTTCGTTGCTTTCCCTCAATATATTTGTGGACGAGAGTTATCATTTATAACTCTGCAGGTTTGTGAATTGCAGTGCCCCTGAGCTCCATTTTTCAACTCGCTTTTTTGGTAGCTGGCCGCAAAAGCGCGGGATTGCCTCAGGCCCTATTCTGGTTCTGTCCAGCAGGCTGAGCCTGTGGTTAATTCTTCTTCCTGATGGGAAAATAGAGTGACCTGTGCCTGTCCCAACACCTAGATCTAGTCTCTCATTGGTTGCTCCTCTTCCCGTTCATCCTCAGGACAATTTGCAACCTGTACAGAACAGGAGGGTAAAGGTGCTGATTCTCCAAGAAGGGAGATTGCTAGTAAAGTAGCTGGAATGGCGAACCCGAGCAGAAGGAGGTGAGAAATGAGGTGCGTTTTAGAAACCTTTCCCGATCACACGGTGTACCATCTTCTGGGTTTCTCATGCATGTTTTCGATGCAGGAAGATGCCCTTGAAACTGGAGATTTGGGACCCATGGGATGGGTACCACGCAGTATTACTTTAAAGGGTCTGCGTTTGCTCACCCAACCTCACCAGACCTGTCAGCCCCAAGAGTGTCCACCCTTAGGTCTCATCCACCTGTTGGTCTAGAATTGGTCAATCCATGTTGCATCACGGCCCCTGAACGAATTGTGTAAGAACTTCTCTCTCTTTCACTGTCTTTGTTTTACGGGTTTTTACAAGTAATTTATTTTTATAATGGGGTTTAGCTGCTTTTCACGGCTGTGTTTATGCGGCTTTACACCCACTTGACACACTTCCAGAGAAATATCAATACGTAGGTTTTAAGATTCTTACTAGTCAGATATATACTTGTGCGGTGAATAGGGGGTGTTGAGTCCAGTTCACTGAGCAAGGAGTAGGTCTTGTCTATTACATATTGGGTGTATGTAACGGTATCTGTGCTAATTTGAAACCCTTGTTTTATGCATCACCCCACCTCACCTTTCCCGTTAAGCAGCCATAGTGTGTTTTCTAAACGTGTGACTCTGTTCTCTTTTGTAATTCAGTTCAAGTGTAGCGGTTTTTACATTCCCTCTATAAGTGATAGCTTACGATAAGTGTCTTTTTCTGTGTGACTTATTTCACTTAGAGTCGTCGTACCTAAATCCACTCATCATGCTGCTACTAGCATTATGACATTGATATCATGTCTGAGTGATATTCCATTGTACATAAGGACCACAACTTCTTTATCCATTTTTATCTTTCCTGGGATATTTAAGGTGTCATGAAGTGGAGGTTCTTGCAAACAGAGCAGCCCTAAACTTTGGGGTGCCTGTGTCTTGCTGATTTTTAGTTTTCCCAATTTATACGCCCATGAGTGGAAGTGCCCTATGCTCCCTAAGCTGTGTTTTTTCGATGTTTCAGGACACACCGTACACTTCTCCAGAGTGGCTGTTGGCAATTTACATACCGCCCATCAGCGTGGCAAGGCTCCCATTTCTCCTTGGCCTGTCCTGCATTTGTGGTTTTGACACTTTTTTCAGCAGGGCCCTTTTGACGGATCGGAAGCGAGACTTCTTTTTAGCGCTGATTTGCCTTTCCAGGTTGCTTGGTTGGCCAAAAAGGGCGTATGCGTTTTTTCCTGAATATATTCAGGAAAAAACGCATACGCCCTTTTTGGCCAAGGGCATCATTGTCGACGTTTTGCCGCTTTTCATGTGCTGTAAAGGCGATTCGAATCTACCTCCTGAAATGTGTTTCCTGCAGTTCTGCTTTGCTTTCAAATCCTCTTCGTTGCCTTCCCTCAATATATTTGTGGACGAGAGTTATCATTTATAACTCTGCAGGTTTGTGAATTGCAGTGCCCATGTGCTCCATTTTTCAACTGGCTTTTTTGGGAGCTGGCCGCAGAAGTGCGGGATTTCCTCAGGCCCTATTCTGGTTCCGGGCGGCAGGCTGAGCCTGTGGTTATTTCTTCTTCCTGATGGGAAAATAGAGTGACCTGTGCCTGTCCCAACACCTAGATCTAGTCTCTCATTGGTTGCCCCTCTTCCCGTTCATCCTCAGGACAAATTGCAACCTGTATGGAACAGGAGCTTAAAGGTGCTGTTTCTCCATGTAGGGAGATTACTAGTTAAGAAGCTGGAATGGCGAACCCGAGCACAAGGAGATGAGAAATGTGGTGCGTTTCAGAAACCTTTTCCGATCAGACGGTGTACCATGATCTGGGTTACTCATGCATGTTTTCGATGTAGGAAGATGCCCTTGAACCTGGAGATTTGGGACCCATGGGATGGGGACCACGCAGTATTACTTTAAAGGGTCAGCGTTTGCTCACCCAACCTCACCAAACCTCTCAGCCCCAAGAGTGTCCACCCTTATGTCTCATCCAGCTGTGGGTCTAGATATGGTCAATCCAGGTTGCATCACAGCCCCTGAACGAATTTTGTAAGAATTACTCTCTCTTACACTGTCTTTGTTTTACGGGTTTTTAAAAGTAATTTATTTTTAAAATGGGTTTTAGCTGCTTTTCACGGCTGTGTTTATGCCGCTTTACACTCACTTGACTCTCTTCCAGAGAGAGATCAATACATAGGTTTTCAGATTCTTACTACTCAGATATATTCTTGTGCGCTGAATAGGGGGTGTTGAGTCTAGTTCACTGAGCAAGGAGTAGGTCTTGTCTACTACATATTGGGTTTATGGAACGGTATCTGAGCTAATTTGAAACCCTTGTTTTATGCATCACCCCTCCTCACCTTTCCCGTTAAGCAGCCATAGTGTGTTTTTAAAATGGGTGACTCTGTTCTGTTTTGTAATTCATTTTAAGGGTAACGGTTTTTACATTCCCTCTATAAGTGATATCTTATGATAAGTGTCTTTTTCTGTGTGACTTATTTCACTTAGAATCGTCGTACCTAAATCCACTCATCATGCTGCTACTAGCCTTATGATATTGATTTCATGGCTGAGTGATATTCCATTGTACATAAGTACCACAACTTCTTTACCATTTTTCTCATCCCTGGGATATTTAAGATGTACACAAGTGGAGGTTCTTGTAACCAGAGCAGCCCTAAACTTTGGGGTGCCTGTGTCTTGTTGATTTTAATTTTTCCAATTTATACGCCCATGAATGGATGTGCCCCTTTCTCTCTAGCTGTGTTTTTTAGATGTTTTAGGAAACACCGTACCGTTCTCCAGAGTCGCCATTGGCAATTTACATCCCGACCATCAGTGTAACAATGCTCCCTTTCCTCCCTGGCCTCTCCTGTATTTTTTTTACACTTTTTTAAGGAAGGCCCTTTTGACCGATGGGAAGTGAGACTTCTTTGTAGTGCTGCATTGCATTTCCGGCTTGCTTGGTTGGCCAAAAAGGGCCTATGCGTTTTTTCCTGAATTTATTCAGAAAAAAACACATATGCTCTTTTTGGCCATGTGCATCGTTGTCGACTTTTGGCCGCTTTTCATGTGCTTTAGGGGCTATTCGAATCTAACTCCTGAAATCTGTTTCCTGCATTTCTGCCTTGCTTTCCAATCCTGTTCATTGCCTTCCCTCAATATAGTTTTGGACGATAGTTATAATTTATAACTCTGCAGGTTTGTGAATTGCAGTGCCCCTGAGCTCCATTTTTCAACTCGCTTTTTTGGGAGCTGTCCGCAGAACCGCTGCTTTGCTTCTGGCCCTACTCTGGTTCCCGGTGGCAGGCTAAGCCTTTGCTTAATTCTTCTTCCTGATTGGAAATTAGAGTGACATGTGCCTGTCCGAACATCTAGGGCTTGGCTCTCCTTGTTTCTCCTCCTTCCCCTTCTTCCTTTGGAAAAATTCCAAATTTTGTGCAACTGGATGTTGAAGGTGCTGACATCCTCAGGTGGGGAGATTTTAAGGAAAAAGGCTGGAGGTGTGAACCCGACAACCAGGAAATTAGGAGTTTTGGTGCCTTTTCCAAAATCTCCCTGATCCAACCGTGTTCCATCTTCTGGGTGTCACAGGCATGTTTTAGCTGTAGGAAAGGTCCTGTGTATGTAAGGAGAACACCAGGGATTTTTCCAAATCAGTGTCTCCCCGAACTCCAATCTGGGGAATTTTTAAGCTACTGGTACATGTGTGTTCATTAAGGGACTTGGGCCGTAGGCAGAGTCCGAACTTTAGATGATTGAAGTCTTCAGGTTCAGAAACGCTCACCATCGGCCTCCTTTAGTTTCCATTTTATCTGTAGTTGATAGATGATGTCGATATAGATATCTATTGTATTTCAGATTATTTCCCCTTAGGGGTCATTACAAAATATTGAGTATAGTTCCCTGTGTTATACAGTAGTTCCTTGTTGATGATATATTTTATACATAGCAGTGTGTATATGTTAATCTGAAACTGTTAATTTATCCCTCCTCCCACCTTTCCCCTTTGGTAATAAAAAATATAAGATTTTATACTTCTCAGAAATCTAGGAGCTGAAAGAGAGGTATCATTTTCAATGGAAAATCAGTCAAAACAAGGTTGAAACTTCAACCAAGATTATTAGATGTACATCCTTGGAAAGAAATCACTGCATTTCTCTACTGTTGACCTGACAAATAAGACAAACCCCTCAACTGAACTTGCTTATAATAAAGTGATGGAAATATCAAATGGAAGTGTTAGAAACATCTTATTTTACACGAGCCTTATACACTGCTCTATGTTAATTACAGTTTGGCTCGCACATCTGTTCTTTGAAGTTACAATGTTCTCAAATTCTGTTACTGATCCTGCAGAGTGGGCCCCAACAAGGGTCTCCCTGCCTAGTGTCATTGGAGCCAACAGATCGAGACTGACTTTGGTTCAGAAGCAAAGGAAAACTTTATATTATGATCAGAGAATGGAGAGGTGAGAGTGTGTGCTCCCCTGCGGGTTGTGGGCCGGGCTGCTGTGTAGAGATCCTGGCAGCGTCAGCGGGAGGGAGGGGGCGGAGCTCTCGAGGGCCGGGTTGGCTGGAGCTCAGGCTCTATGTCGCAGAGTCTGCACGGGGCCCCACGAGCTGAGGTGTCGGCCCAGCCATTTTGCACTAGGAAATCGGGTCTGAAGTGTCGGGTGTGGGACCTCTGCATGTGGAAACCTAGGAGCAAGTGAAATTAGACAAAGCACAAAGGAAAAAAATGGTTAGACTTTATTTTATTGCCCAGATTCTATTTTCATCTCCCAGGAATTTTTCATGGGCTTTGCCAGTGACAAAGCCCTCCTCTGCCTTTTGTCCCATTCCTCATTCTTGGGGTGCTGAGGGTGCAGACACCTCTTCTGTAAATGCTTCGTGCTGAGTTGGGTGTCCTCATACCCGGGGCGAGGGGGAGGACTTCTCCCAAGCAGCCTCCAGGTGAGGTTGATTGTCCCCAGGCCTCCTCCCTCACTGCTCGTCTGCCTGAGCACCAGCATTGGAAGTTTTATAGATTCTAATGACCTTTAAGGGTCCAGGAAAGAGATGTGCAGAGACGCTGGGGTGGGGGTGGGCCGTTTTACCCTGCTCCACATTGGTTCGGCCCCCTTAGGCTGACAGTTCCTGCTAGCCTAGATGCTCTGACCAGTACTCTGCGCTTTCTTCAGTTAGGCCACCTAATTAACGTACAAACAACACCAGGTGTCAGAGCCCTGCTTGCTCAACTCCCAGACAGTCCAGGGCTGGTGGTGATCCAGGACCTTGACGGCCACTCAGTCAACGGCCTTTTGAAGTAGCCAGGAGTACAGCCGGTCTCATTGGCCGCCGTCACCGCGGTGTCTGTAGGCTTTTCTATGGTGGCAGCGTTATTTACGGTTCCCCTGCCAAGTTTATTAGCTCCGCTCTGGGTGCAGTAAGTCCTGTAAGCAATAGTCTGCTCTTTTGGGACACACTCTTGTTGTTTTCTGAGAGAAGCTCCAGGTCAAGTGATGGTCAAACGAGTCGTCATGGGGGCCCATTGCTCCAGGTTTTCTCTCTGGAGGTTGGTGTTGGAGGGCCTCCTCACTCGAGGTCATTGTGCCCACGGAGCAATCCCTGCAACTTCAGGGCATGGTGGGTGGTTAGGATCACCAAGTGGCGTCCTTTTCCCTTAGGAGGGAGCTGGCCTTGCGGGCTGCTGATTTCCAGGTTTTTAGATACCCCCAGTATCCTGGTCGGATGGGGTGGCTGGCCAATGCCTGGAGGGCATTCTTGCATTGTTCCATTTCAAGTGGTCCCAGTTTTTGCACTAATACTCCAAGGGCGATTCGCCTTGGACCAGGAATGTAAAGGTCAAAGGGTTTAGCTAACTTAGGGAGGTCCAGGGCAAGGATCTGAACTGACTGCTCTTTCCATTCTTGAAAGGCCGCTTCTGGATTCTATTCAAAAGGATCATCATCTTTTCCTTTCAGTGTTTCATATAGAGGCCCAGCTATTAGACTGTAGTTAGGGATCCAGATGCAGCAAACCCCGGTCTCCCCAGGAACCCCTAAGCTGTCTTCTAGTTTCAGGAAGGGTGAGGCTGCAAATGGCTTCTTCCCTTTCCTGGGGTGGGCTTTTCCGACCTTCTGTGCGAATGAAGCCCAGGAAGGTCACCTTAGTTTGTGATATTTGAGCCTTTTTCTTGGACACCTTCTATCTTTTATTGGCTAGGTAGTTCAGAGGCCTCCTTAGTCGGGCTGGTGATCAGAATGTCATCTGCATATTGAAGGAGGGTTCCCTTCTCCAGAGGTAGATTTTTTAGGTCTTTAGCTAACGTTTCCCCAAAGATGGTGTGGGAATTTTTGAACCCCTGGGGCAGGACGGCCCAGCAGTATTGTTTTTGTTGTATGTTGAGTCCTGCCACTCACAGCCAAAATTTCTTGTGACTCTGGGACGAATGGAATACAGAAGAAGGCATCATTGAAGTCTAATACAGAATACCATGTCCTGGTGGATGGTAGAATGACCAGCAGGGTGTAGGAATTAGGAACTACTAGATGTATATCCTCTGTGGCTTCACTGACTGTCCTGGCGTCCTCTACCAGGTCCCCAGCAGCTCACGGGGCTCTTGTGGTCAGGTCCCTCCCAGGATATGGAGCTCACCTGGGCAGGTACCCAGCAGCCCACGGGGCTGTGGTGGTTAGGCCCCTCCCAGGATATGGAGCTCACCTGGGCAGGTACCCAGCAGCCCATGGGGCCATCATGGTCAGGCCCCTCCCAGGATATGGAGCTCACCTGGGCAGGTACGCAGCAGCCCACGGGGCTCTCGTGGGCATGCCCCTCCCTGGATATGGAGCTCCCGTGGACAGGTACCCCGACAGGGCTGGGCACACAGGAACTGTGCACATAGCCCTCATTGCAGAGCACCCCCAGCACACCTGTCACTCAGAGCTGACACAGAGCACCTCAGAGCAGAGCTTGAACTAATAAACAGCAGCTCCAACAGGTCTGTGACCCTAGGCTTCACTCTGTGCGGCCTCCCTCTGCCTGGTCTTCTAGGGGCTTCCACAGCAGCCGGGGCACCAGGCCTCTGTCTCCACCCACCACCCCTCCTCTCCCTGACTCCTGGGTTCCTCTCATTAGCAGAGGGTCTTCTTGAAGTTGTCTCCCACTCCTGGACCAGATAAAATGATTAGAAAACAAGCCAGGGCTGCCGCCCCTTATCTATCCTGACTCTCGGGACCCTACACCTGTTCCTTGGATCTGGCCGGTGCAGCAAGGCCCATTTTCTGCAAATCTGAGCCCCTGAGGGGCGAGGATTGGCTGACCTGGGCAGCCTGACCCGGCCGGCCAGCCCTTCCCAGGTGTGCCTGGGTTGAGGTCAATATAAACACCCCTCCAGGCAGCAAAAGCCTCTGCAGCTGTGCCTGACGCCATATTCTCTGCCCCGTCAGCAGTCTCGGGGTTGGGCTGGTGGGAGGCAGTAGGGCCCACGGCTCTATGAGTGGCCCGTTGTGACTGGGGCTCTACTGGACTTTCTGCAGGAGTTGCCGGGCTGCCACCTGCTAAAGAAGAGGATGTGTCACCCATACTTGCTGCTGGAATTTCTCCCCGGGCAGAGGTAAGGAAGGAAAAAAGCAGTGGGGGCCGGGACAGGAGGGGTACCTCAGGCAGGGAAATGGAAAGTTTCCAGACGAGCGCCCGGGGCCAGGACCATCCTGGCTGGCCTGCAGGCACCAAGTCGGCCTGCGTGCTGTCGCTGGTGTGACTCCAAGCCCCTTCCTCTAGTTTTTAGTCTTTGCACACATTCAGGTGTTTTACCTGGGAACGGTGGGAAAAGTTCAGCAGCAGCTGGCCTGGGGCTCAGCTCACGTTTAGTCAGAGACGCCTCCTCACGGTCCCCCAGCTTTGCAATGAGGACGCTCCTTGTGTGGGGGCTGCTGGCTGCATGGGAGATGATTCCCCACCTGTGACCAACTTAAGAATTGTTTACCACTGGAGCAAGTGCGCTGATAGGGTTTTCCTCTGTATGACCAGTGGGTTCAGTTTTTTTTTTTTTCTTTTTTGGTTCAAGGTAAGTTTTATTCCTCTTTTTGTATTTATGGATATAAGCATGGAAATCATTCATTCATATAAATACGTCTATGGGAAGGACAGAACTTTTTTTTCTGTTTTATTTTCTTAAGTATTATTTATTTTTTAATTTTTGAATTTATTTTATTCATTTTTTTATACAGCAGGCTCTTATTGGTTATCTATTTTATACATATAAGTGTATATATGTCAATCCCAGGGTCGCAATTCATCCCACCACCACCACCCTGCCACTTTCCCCCCTTGGTGTCCATACATTTGTTCTCTACATCTGTGTCTCTATTTCTGCCTTGCAAACCAGTTCATCTTTACCATTTTTCTAGGTTCTACATGTATGCGTTAATATACGATATTTGTTTTTCTCTTTCTGACTTACTTCACTCTGTATGACAGTCTCTAGATCTATCCACGTCTCTACAAATGACCCAATTTCATTCCTTTTTATGGCTGAGTAATATTCCATTTTATATATGTAGCACATCTTTTCCGTTCGTCTGTCTATGGGCATTTAGGTTGCTTCCATGACCTGGCTATTGTAAATAGTGCTGCAATGAATATTGTGGTGAATATGTCTTTTTGAATTATGGTTTTCTCTGGGTATATGGCCAGTAGTGGGATTGCTGGGTCATATGGTAATTCTATTTTTAGTTTTTTAAGGAACCTCCATACTGTTCTCCATAGTGACTGTATCAATTTACATTCCCACAAATAGTGTAAGAGGGTTCCCTTTTCTCCACACCCTCTCCAGCATTTGTTGTTTGTAGATTTTCTGATGATGCCCATTCTAACTCGTGTGAGGTGATACCTCATTGTAGTTTTGGTTTATATTTCTCTAATAATTAGTGATGTTGAGTAGCTTTTCATGTGTTTCTTGGTCATCTGTATGTCTTCTTGGGACAAATGTCTATTTACGTCATCTGCCCATTTTTGGATTGGTTTGTTTGTTTTTTTACTGTTGAGCTGCATGAGCTGTTTATATACATTGGAGATTAATCCTTTGTCCATTGATTCGTTTGCAAATATTTTCTCCCATTCTGAGGGTTGTCTTTTCGTCTTGTTTGTAGTTTCCTTTGCTTTGCAAAAGCTTTTAGGTTTCATTTGCTCCCATTTGTTTTTGTTTTTTTTTTTTATTCCATTACTCTAGGAGGTGGATCAAAAAATATCTTGCTGTGATTTATGTCAAAGAGTATTCTTCCTATGTTTTCCTCTAAGAGTTTTATAGTGTCCGGTCTTACATTTCGGTCTCTAATCCATTTGGAGTTTATTTTTTGTGTATGGTGTTAGGGAGTGTTCTAATTTCATTCTTTTACATGTAGCTGTCCATTTTTCCCAGCACCACTTATTGAAGAGACTGTCTTTTCTCCATTGTATACCCTTGCCTCCTTTGTCATAGATTAGTGTGCCATAGGTGTGTAGGTTTATCTCTGGGCTTTCTTTTTTTTTTTTTTTTTTTTACATCTTTATTGGAGTATAATTGCTTTACAATTGTGTGTTAGTTTCTGCTGTATAAAAAAGTGAATCAGCTATGCGTATACATATAACACCATATCCCCTCCCTCTTGCACCTCCCTCTCACTCCCTTATCCCACCCTTTTAGGTGGTCACAAAGCACAGAGCTGATCTCCCTGTGCTATGTGGCTGCTTCCCAGTAGCTATCAATTTCAATTTTACATTTGGTAGTGTATATATGTCCATACCACTCTCTCACTTTGTCCCAGCTTACCCTTCCCTCTCCCCATGTCCTCAAGTCCTTTCTCTACGTCTGTGTCCTTAATCCTTTCCTGCCCCTACGTTCTTCATAAACTTTTTTTTTTTAGATTCCATATATATGTGTTAGCATACGGTATTTGTTTTTCTCTTTCTGACTTACTTCACTCTGTAGGACAGACTCTAGATCCATCCACCTCACTAAAAATAACTCAATTTCGCTTCTTTTTATGGCAGAATAATGTTCCATTGTATATATGTGCCACATCTTCTTTATCCATTTATCTGTTGATGGACACTTAGGTTGCTTCCATGTCCTGGCTATTGTAAATAGAGCTACAGTGAACATTGTGGTACATGACTCTTTTTGAATTATGGTTTTCTCAGGGTAAATGTCCAGGAGTGGGTTTGCTGGGTTGTATGGTAGTTCTATTTTTAGTTTTTAAGGAAGCCCCATACCGTTCTACCTAGTGGCTATATCAATTTACATTCCCACCAACAGTGCAAGAGGGTTCCCTTTTCTCCAATAAATGCCTCTCCAGCATTTACTGTTGGTAGATTTTTTGATGATGGCCATTCTGACTGGTGTGAGGTGATACCTCACTGTAGTTTTGATTTGCATTTCTCTAATGATTAGTGATGCTCAGCATCCTTTCATGTGTTTGTTGGCAACCTGTATATCTTCTTTGGAGAAATTTCTATTTAGGTCTTCTGCCCATTTTTGGATTGGGTTGTTTGGTTTTGTGATATTGAGCTACATGAGCTGCTTTTTGTAGATTAATCCTTTGCCATTTGCTTCATTTGAAAATATTTTCTCCCATTCTGATGGTTGTCTTTTCATCTTGCTTAAGTTTTCCTTTGCTGTGCAAAAGAATTTATGTTTCATTCGGTCCCATTTTTTAATTTTTGTTTTTATTTCCATTTCTCTAGGAGGTGGGTCAAAAAGGATCTTGCTGTGATTTATGTCATAGACTGTTCTGCTTATGTTTTCTTCTAAGCGTTTTATAGTGGCTGGTCTTATATTTAGGTCTCTAATCCATTTTGAGTTACTTTTGTGTATGGTGTTAGGGAGTGTACTAATTTCATTCTTTTACATGTAGCTGTCCAGTTTTCCCAGCACCACTTACTGAAGACACTGTCTTTTCTCCATTGTATACCCTTGCCTCCTTTGTCATAGATTAGTTAACCATAGGTACGTGGGTTTATCTCTGTGCTTTCTATCCTTTTCTATTGACCTATATTTCTGTGTTTGTGTCAGTACCATATTATCTTGATTACTGTAGCTTTGTAATATAGTCTGAAGTCTGGAAGTCTGATTCCTCCAGCTCTTTTTTTTCCCCCTCAAGACTGCTTTGGCTATCCAGGGTCTTTTGTGTCTCCCTACAAATTTTAAGATTTTTTTTCTTGTTCTGTAGAAAATGCCAAAGGTATTTTGATCGGGATTGCATTGAATCTGTAGATTGCTTTGGGTAGTATAGTCATTTTCACAATATTGATTCTTCTAATCCAAGGACATGGTATATGTCTCCATCTGTTTATATCATCTTTGATTTCTTTCATCAGTGTCTTATAGTTTTCTGAGTACAGGTCTTTTACTTCCTTAGGTAGGTTTATTCCTAGGTATTTTATTCTTTTTGTTGCAGTGGTAATGGGATTGTTTCCTTAATTTCTCTTTCTGATCTTTCATTGTTAGTGTATAGGAATGCAAGCAATTTCTGTGCATTAATTTTGTATCCTGCAACTTTACCAAATTCATTGATTAGCTCCAGTGGTTTTCTGGTGGCATCTTTAAGATTCTCTATCTATGATATCATGTCATCTGCAAACAGTGACAATTTTACTTCTTCTTTTCCGTTTTGTATTCCTTTTATTTCTTTTTCTTCTCTGATTGCCATGGCTAGGACTTCCAAAACTATGTTGAATAGCAGTGGTGAGAGTGGACATCCTCGTCTTGTTCCTGATCTTAGAGGAAACGCTTTCAGTTTTTCACCATTGAGAATGCTGTTTGCTGTGGGTTTGTCATATATGGCCTTTATTATGTTGAGGTAGTTTCCGTCTATGCCCACACTCTGCAGAGTTTTTATCGTAAATGAGTGTTGAATTTTCTCAAAATCTTTTCCTTCATCTATTGAGATGACCATATGGTTTTATTCTACAATTTGTTAATATGGTGTATCACATTGATTTGTGTATATTGAAGAATCCTTGCATCCCTGGGATAAACCCCACTTGATCATGGTGTATGATCCTTTTAATGTGTTGTTCGATTCTGTTTGCTAGTATTTTGTTGAGGATTTTTGCATCTATATTCATCAGGGATATTGGTCTATAATTTTCTTTCCTTGTAGTATCTCTGTCTGATTTTGGTATCAGGGTGATGGTGGTCTCATAGAATGAGTTTGGGAGTGTTCCTTCCCCTGCAATTGTTTTGAAGAATTTGAGAAGGTTGGGTGTTAGCTCTTCTCTAAATGTTTGATAGAATTCACCTGTAATGCCATCTGGTTCTGGACTTTTGTTTGTTGGAAGATTTTTAATCACAGTTTCAATTTCATTGCTTGTGATAGGTTTGTTCATATTTTCTATTTCTTCCTGGTTCAGTCTTAGAAGGTTATACCTTTCTAAGAATTTGTCCATTTCTTCCAGATTGTCCATTTTATTGGCACAGAGTTGCTTGTAGTAGTCTCTTAGGATGCTTTGTATTCCTGTGGTGTCTGTTGTAACTTCTCCTTTTTCACTTCTAATTTTGTTGGTTTGCGTCCTCTCCCTCTTTTTCTTGAGTGTGGCTAAAGGTTGATCATTTTTGCTTATCTTCTCAAAGAACCAGCTTTTAGTTTTGATGATCTTTGCTTCCGTTTTCTTTGTTTCTATTTCATTTATTTCTGCTCTGATCTTTAGGATTTCTTTCCTTCTACTAACTTTGGGTTTTGTTCTTCTTTCTCTAGTTCCTCTAGGTGTAAGGTTAGATTGTTTATTTGAGATTTTTCTTGTTTCTTGAGGTAGGCTTGTATTGCTATAAACTTCCCTCTTAGAACTCCTTTTGCTGCATCCCATAGGTTTTGGATCATCGTGTTTTTGTTGTCATTTGTCTCTACGTAGTTTTTGATTTCCCCTTTGATTTCTTCAGTGATCTCTTGGTTATTTAGTAACGTATTGTTTAGCCTCCATGTGTTTGTGTTTTTTACAGTTTTTTCTGTGTAATTGATTTCTAATCTCATAGCATTGTGGTCGGAACAGCTGCTTGATATGATTTCAGTTTTCTTAAATTTACTGAGGCTTTATCTGTGACCCAAGATGTGATCTATCCTGGAGAATGTTCCGTGTGCAGTTGAGAAGAACGTGTAATCTGCTGTTTTTGGATGGAATGTCCTATAAATATCAATGAACTCTATCTGGTCTATTGTGTCATTTAAAGCTTGTGTTTCCTTATTAATTTTCTGTCTGGCTGATCTCCACTGGTGTAAGTGAGCTGTTAAAGTCCCCCGCTATTATTGTGTTACTGTCGATTTCCTCTTTTATAGCTGTTAGCAGTTGCCTTATACATTGAGGTGCTCCTATGTTGGGTACATATATATTTATAATTGTTATATCTTCTTCTTGGATTGATCCCTTGACCATTATGTAGTGTCTTTCCTTGTCTCTTGTAACATTCTTTATTTTAAAGTCTATTTTATCTGATATGAGTATTGCTACTCCAGCTTTCTTTTGATTTTCATTAGCATAGAATATATTTTTCCATCGCCTCACTTTCAGTCTGTATGTGTCCCTAGGTCTGAAATGGGTCTCTTGTAGACAGCATATATATGGGTCTTGTTTTTGTATCCATTCAGCCAGTCTATGTCTTTTGGTTGGAACATTTAGTGCATTCACGTTTAAGGTAATTATCGATATGTATGTTCCTACTACTATTTTCTTAATTGTTATGGGTTTGTCTTGGTGGGTCCTTTTCTTCTCTTGTGTTTCCCACTTAGAGAAGTTCTTTTAGCATTTGGTGTAGAGCTGGTTGCATGGTGCTGAATTCTCTTAGCTTTTGCTTGTCTGTAAGGCTTTTGATTTCTCCATCAAATCTGAATGAGCTCTTTGCAGGGTGCAGTACCCTTGGTTGTAGGTTCTTCCCTTTCATCACTTTAAATTTATCATGCCACTTCCTTCTGGCTTGTAGATTTTCTGCTGAGAAATCAGCTGTTATCCTTATGGGATTTCCCTTGTATGTTATTTGTCATTTTTCCCTTGCTGCTTTCAATAATTTTTCTTTGTCGTTAATTTTTGTCAATTTGATTACTATGTGTCTTGTCATTTTTCTCCTTTGGTTTCTCCTGCCTGGGACACTCTGTGCTTCTGGACTTGGGTGGCTATTTCTTTTCCCATGCTAGGGAAGTTTTTGACCATAATCTCTTCAAATATATTCTCGGGTCCTTTCTCTCTCTCTTCTCCTTCTGGGACCCCTATAATGCGAATGTTGTTGCGTTTAATGTTGTCCCAGAGGACTCTTGGGGTGTCTTCATTTATTTTCATTCTTTTTCTTTATTCTGTTCCATGGCAGTGATTTCCACCTTTCTGTCTTCCAGGCCACTTATCCGTTCTTCTGCCACAGTTATTCTGCTACTGATTCCTTCTAGTGTATTTTTCATTTCAGTTATTACATTGTTCACCTCTGTTTGTTTGTTCTTTAATTCTTCTAGGTGTTTGTTCCTTAATTCTTCTAGGTCTTTGTTAAGCATTTCTTGTGTCTTCTCGATCTTTGCCTCCTTTCTTTTTCTAAGGTCTTGGCTCAACTTCACTATCATTATTCTGAATTCTTTTTCTGGAAGGTTCCCTATCTCCACCTCATTCCGTTTTTTTTCTGGGGTTTTATCTTGTTCCTTGATCTGGTATAAAGTCCTCTGCCTTTTCATTTTGTCTATCTTTCTGTGAATGTGGTTTTCCTTCCACAGGCTGCAGAATTGTAGTTCTTCTTGCTTCTGCTGTCTGCTCTCTGGTGGATGAGTCTATCTTAGAGGCTTGTGCAAGCTTCCTGATGGGAGGGACTGGTGGTGGGTAGAGCTGGGTGTTGCTTTGGTGGGCAGAGCTTTAATCCGCTTGTCTACGGATTAAATAAAACTTTAATAAAAAGTTGAATCTGCTTGTCTGCTGATGCATGGGGCTGGGTTCCCTCCCTGTTGGTTGTTTGGCCTGAGGCGACCCAGCACTGGAGCCTACCTTGCTCTTGGTGGGGCTAATGGCGGACTCTGGGAGGGCTCACACCAAGGAGTATTTCCCAGAACTTCTGCTGCCAGTGTTGTTGTCCTCACGGTGAGCCACAGCCACAGCCACCAGCTGCCTCTGCAGGAGACCCTCTAAAAGTAGCAGGTAGTTCTGGTCATTCCCCTACGGGGTCACTGCTCCTTCCCCTGGGTCCTGATGTGCACACTACTTTGTGTGTGCCCTCCAAGAGTGGAGTATCTGAGTGGAGTTGAGACTCTGAGACTCTGTGTGGAGTCGCACAGACTCTGGGTCCTGTGAAGCTTCGATGTTTTGTGATTCTAGAAATCCTATAGGAGACGGTCCACAGCAGGTGAAGCTAATGTTGTCAGTAGAGGTGTTGAAGCCAAAGATCTGCAGTTCCGGCTATAGGTGCCGATGTACATACAGGACAAAATCATCTCGTGTGAATGTAGTTCAGGCATGTTTAAGATGAATGCAGTCATGTTAATGCCTACCATATTCTATCTTGAGCCTCTCCTCAGGGACCTCCTCCTCAGTTCCTGAGGCTCCTGTAAGTCATGTACAGGGGACTGGAGAGTGGGCTCTGTCCAGTCTGAGCCCTGAGTTACCCTGTGTGTATCTTAGGATACTTTGTATTTCTGTGGTGTCTGTTGTAACATCATCTCTTTCATTTCAGATTTATTTGGGCCCTCTCTTTTTTAACAAAACATACTACTGTTGTCTTTTATTCTTTACAGAAGTTTAATCAGTGTTTGATCTACTATCCTTACCCTATGTATACTTTTTGCAGTGAGATTTTTACTTTTCTTTGTTTCCTTGTTACTATCAATAATTAGTGAGACTTCTTTTAAGCTACCTTCAACATTGCTTATAAAGCTGCTTTATTAGTGATGACAGAGCCTTAATGGAAGTCATGTTCTGGTTGTAAATTAGAATGCAATGTGCCAGCACAAAGCCCCTTAAGTTTATGTCTCATTACTTCTTGTTCTTTTTTTAATTTAATTTTTATTTTTTGTCAGAGCAAATTTGATTGAAATGTTTTGTTTCTTCTAGGTGTGCAAGATGTGGTTCTTTTAAACATATACATATATCTATTCTTCTTTGGATCATTTTCCCATGTAGGTTATGACACCATGTTGAGTAGTCTTGTCTTGGTATTACGTAGGTCTTTGGTGATTACATATTTCACATGTGTTTCTATATCTATCTTAACCCCAATATCCTAATGTATCCAATCCTCACACCTTTCCATTTGGTGAACCCTAAGTTTGTTTAATGAATCTGTGATTGCATTTCTCTGTGGAAATATCTTCATTGGTATCAGTTTTTAGCTAAGACCTATAAGTGATATTATAGGATATGTGTCTTTTGCTTTCTGACTTAGTACAATTTGCCTGATTAACTCAAGAATCATACACAGTGCTGCAAATGGCATTGTTTTGGTTTTTTCCCTAGCTAATATTCCATCTGTACGTGTACCAGTTATTCTTTGGCCACGCACCTCTTGATGGACTTTTTGGTTGCCTCCATGTCTTGGTTATTGTAATACTGCTGCAATGCACATTTGCTTGCCTGTGTCTTTCCAGTTCTATCTCCTTATGTTATAGGCCAAGGAGTGGGCTTGCTGTATCATATGGTAGCTCAGTGTGTACGTTTTAAAGGCACCACCATTCAGTTCTCATTAGTGGCTCTTTCCAGGTTATGTCCCACTTAAAATTGAGGGTATGCATTTCTCCAAAACACGTTCAATATTTATTGTTTGTAGTTTGCTTGCTGCTGGTTATTCTAACAGGTGCGAGCTGATACCTCTGTGTGGCTGAATTTGCATGTGTCCCATAATCTGTTGAAATTGATCTTTAAAGCATGCTCTTTTTATTTATCAAACTGTGATTACAGCTTAGTTCTTCAAATTGTTTTCTTAAAGTAAGTGTCACATTTTGAAAAGTTTTGGCCACTACCTCCCTCAAGACATTTTGAGGGCAGGTTTCATTTACAGCCCTGAAGTACTTGTTCATATGAAGTGACCATTAACACAGATTTTAAAGCTGCATTTGCAGGTAACGGCCAGAGGGCGGCAGCCTTTTTACGTTCCCCAATCTGGTAACTAGGGAAAGAGTCCTTCAGCTGCAAGAGTGTCCAGCTTTATTTCTCATCCAGCTGTGGGTCTAGATATGATCAAACAAGGTTGCATCACAGCCCAGGAACGAATTATGTAAAATTTCCTCTCTCTATCACTGTCTTATTTTTTTGGGTTTTTTAAAGTTATTTAATTTAAAATGGGGATTCGCTACTTTTCACTGCTGTGTTTATGCCGCTTTACACCCACTTGACTCACTTCCAGACAGATATCAATACATAGGTTTTAAGATTCTTACTAGTCACATATATTCTTGTGCGGTGAATAGGGGGTGTTGAGTCCAGTTCACTGAGCAAGGAGTAGGTCTTGTCTATTACATATTGGGTGTATGGAACGGTATCTGAGCGAATTTGAAACCCTTGTTTTATGCATCACCCCACCTCACCTTTCCCGTTAAGCAGCCATAGTGTGTTTTCTAAACGTGTGACTCTGTTCTGTTTTGTAATTCAGTTCAAGTGTAGCGGTTTTTACATTCCCTCTATAAGTGATAGCTTATGATAAGTGTCTTTTTCTGTGTGACTTATTTCACTTAGAATTGTCATACCTAAATCCACTCATCTTGCTTCTACTAGCCTTATGACATTGATTTCATGGCTGAGTGATATTCCATTGTACATAAGGACCACAACTTCTTTATCCATTTTTCTCTTTCCTGGGATATTTAAGGTGTCATGAAGTGGAGGTTCTTGTCAACAGAGCAGCCCTAAACTTTGGGGTGCCTGTGTCTTGCTGATTTTAGTTTTCCCAATTTATACGCCCATGAGTGGAAGTGCCCTATGCTCCCTAAGCTTTGTTTTTTCGATGTTTCAGGACACACCGTACACTTCTCCAGAGTGGCTGTTGGCAATTTACATCCCGCCCATCAGCGTAGCAAGTCTCCTATTTCTCCATGGCCTGTCCTGCATTTGTGGTTTTGACACTTTTTTCAGCATGGCCCTTTGGACCGATGGGAAGCGAGACTTCTTTGTAGCGCTGATTTGAATTTCCAGGTTGCTTGGTTGGCCAAAAAGGGTGTATGCGTTTTTTCCTGAATATATTCAGGAAAAAACGCATACGCCCTTTTTGGCCAAGGGCATCATTGTCGACGTTTTGCCGCTTTTCATGTGCTTTAAAGGCGATTCGAATCTACCTCCTGAAACCTGTTTCCTGCAACTCTGCCTTGCTTTCAAATCCTCTTCGTTGCCTTCCCTCAATATATTTGTGGACGAGAGTTATCATTTATAACTCTGCAGGTTTGTGAATTGCAGTGCCCATGTGCTCCATTTATCAACTGGCTTTTTTGGGAGCTGGCCGCAGAAGCGCGGGATTGCCTCAGGCCCTATTCTGGTTCCGGGTGGCAGGCTGAGCCTGTGGTTAATTCTTCTTCCTGATGGGAAAATAGAGTGACCTGTGCCTGTCCCAACACCTAGATCTAGTCTCTCATTGGTTGCCCCTCTTCCCATTCATCCTTAGGACAAATTGCAACCTGTATGGAACAGGAGGTTAAAGGAGCTGATTCTCCAAGTAGGGAGATTGCTAGTAAAGTAGCTGGAATGGCGAACCCGAGCACACGGAGTTGAGAAATGAGGTGCGTTTTAGAAACTTTCCCAATCTCACGGTGTTCCATCTTCTAGGTTTCTCATGCATGTTTTCGATGTAGGAAGATGCCCTTGAACCTGGAGATTGGGGACAAATGGGATGGGTACCACGCAGTATTACTTTAAAGGGTCTGCGTTTGCTCACCCAACCTCACCCAACCTTTCAGCCCCAAGAGTGTCCACCCTTATGTCTCATCCAGCTGTGGGTCTAGATATGGTCAATCCAGGTTGTGTCACAGCCCCTGAATGAATTTTGTAAGAATTTCTCTCTCTTTCACTGTCTTTGTTTCATGGGTTTTTAAAACTATTTTTATAATGGGGTTTAGCTGCTTTTCACGGCTGTGTTTATGCGGCTCTACACCCACTTGACTCACTTCCAGAGAGATATCAATACATAAGTTTTAATATTCTCACTAGTCAGATATATTCTTGTGTGGTGAATAGGGGGTGTTGAGTCCAGTTCACTGAGCAAGGAGTAGGTCTTGTCTATTACATATTGGGTGTATGGAACGGTATCTGAGCTAATTTGAAACCCTTGTTTTATGCATCACCCCACGTCACCTTTCCCGTTAAGCAACCATAGTGTGTTTTCTAAACGTGTGACTCTGTTGTGATTTGTAATTCAGTTCAATTGTAGCGGTTTTTACATTCCCTTTATAAGTGATAGCTTTTGATAAGTGTATTTTTCTGTGTGACTTATTTCACTTAGAGTCATCGTACCTAAATCCACTCATCATGCTGCTACTAGCCTTATGACATTGATTTCATGGCTGAGTGATATTCCATTGTACATAAGGATCACAATTTCTTTATCCATTTTTCTCCTTCCTGGGATATTTAAGGTTTCGTGAAGTGGAGGTTCTTGTCAACAGAGCAGCCCTAAACTTTGGGGTGCCTGAGTCTTGCTGATTTTTAGTTTTCCCAATTTATACGCCCATGAGTGGAAGTGCCCTATGCTCCATAAACTTTGTCTTTTCGATGTTTCAGGCCACACCGTACACTTCTCCAGAGTGGCTGTTGGCAATTTACATCCCTCCCATCAGCGTGGCAAGGCTCCCATTTCTCCAAGGCCTGTCCTGCATTTGTGGTTTTGACACTTTTTTCAGCATGGCCCTTTTGACCCATGGGAAGCGAGACTTCTTTGTAGCGCTGATTTGCCTTTCCAGGTTGCTTGGTTGGCCAAAAAGGGCGTATGCGGTTTTTCCTGAATATATTCAGGAAAAAACGCATACGCCCTTTTTGGCCAAGGGCATCATTTTCCACGTTTTGCCGCTTTTCATGTGCTTGAAAGGCGATTCGAATCTACCTCCTGAAACCTGTTTCATGCAACTCTGCCTTGCTTTCAAATCCTCTTCGTTGCCTTCCCTCAATATATTTGTGGACGAGAGTTATCATTTATAACTCTGCAGGTTTGTGAATTGCAGTGCCCATGTGCTCCATTTTTCAACTGGCTTTTTTCGGAGCTGGCCGCAGAAGCGCGGGATTGCCTCAGGCACTAATCTGGTTCCCGGCGGCAGCTGAGCCTGTGCTTAATTCTTCTTCCTGATGGGAAAATAGAGTGACCTGTGCCTGTCCCAACACCTACATCTAGTCTCTCATTGGTTGCCCCTCTTCCCGTTCATCCTCAGGACAAATTGCAACCTGTACAGAACAGGAGGTTAAAGGTGCTCATTCTCCAAGTAGGGAGATTGCTAGTAAAGTAGCTGGAATGGCGAACCCGAGAACAAGGAAATGAGAAATGAGGTGCGTTTCAGAAACCTTTCCCGATCAGACGGTGTACCATCTTCTAGGTTTCCCATGCGTGTTTTCGATGTAGAAAATGCCCTTGAACCTGGAGATTTGGGACCCATGGGATGGGTACCACGCAGTATTACTTTAAAGGGTCTACGTTTGCTCACCCAACCTCATCAAACCTCTCAGCCCCAAGAGTGTCCACCCTTAGGTCTCATCCAACTGTGGGTCTAGATATGTTCAACCCAGGTTGCGTAACAGCCCCTGAAGGAATTGTGTAAGAATTTCTCTCTCTTTCACTGTCTTTGTTTTACGGGTTTTTAGAAGTAATTTATTTTTATAATGGAGTTTAGCTGCTTTTCACGGCTGTGTTTATGCGGCTTTACACACACTTGACTCACTTCCAGAGAGATATCAATATATAGGTTTTAAGATTCTCACTAGTCAGATATATTCTTGTGCGGTGAATAGGGGGTGTTGAGTCCAGTTCACTGAGAAAGGAGTAGGTCTTTTCTATTACTTATTGGGTGTATGGAAGGGTATCTGAGCTAATTTGAAACCCTTGTTTTATGCATCACCGCACATCACCTTTCCCGTTAAGCAGCCATAGTGTGTTTTCTAAATGTGTGACTCTGTTCTGATTTGTAATTCAATTCAAGTGTAGCGGTTTTTACATTCCCTTTATAAGTGATAGCTTTTGATAAGTGTCTTTTTCTGTGTGACTTATTTCACTTAGAGTCATCGTACCTAAATCCACTCATCATGCTGCTACTAGCCTTATGACATTGATTTCATGGCTGAGTGATATTCCATTGTACATAAGGACCACAATTTATTTATCCATTTTTCTCTTTCCTGGGATATTTAAGGTTTCCTGAAGTGGAGGTTCCTGTCAACAGAGCAGCCCTAACCTTTGGTTGCCTGAGTCTTGCTGATTTTTAGTTTTCCCAATTTATACGCCCATGAGTGGAAGTGCCCTATGCTCCATAAACTGTGTTTTTTCGATGTTTCAGGCCACACCGTACACTTCTCCAGAGTGGCTGTTGGCAATTTACATCCCGCCCATCAGCGTAGCAAGGCTCCCATTTCTCCATGGCCTGTCCTGCATTTGTGGTTTTGACACTTTTTTCAGCATGACCCTTTTGACCGATGGGAAGCGAGACTTCTTTGTAGCGCTGATTTGCCTTTCCAGGTTGCTTGGTTGGCCAAAAAGGGCGTATGCGTTTTTTCCTGAATATATTCAGGAAAAAACGCATACGCCCTTTTTGGCCAAGGGCATCATTTTCCACGTTTTGCCGCTTTTCATGTGCTTGAAAGGCGATTCGAATCTACCTCCTGAAATCTGTGTTTTGCAGTTCTGCCTTGCTTTCAATTCCTCTTCGTTGCCTTCCCTCAATATATTTGTGGACGAGAGTTATCATTTATAACTCTGCAGGCTTGTGAATTGCAGTGCCACTGAGCTCCATTTTTCAACTCGCTTTTTTGGAATCTGGCCGCAAAAGCGCGGGATTGCCTCAGGCCCTATTCTGGTTTCGGGTGGCAGGCTGAGCCTGTAGTTATTTCTTCTTCCTGATGGGAAAATAGAGTGACCTGTGCCTGTCCCAACACCTAGATCTAGTCTCTCATTGGTTGCCCCTCTTCCCGTTCATCCTCAGGACAAATTGCAACCTATACGGAACTGGAGGTTAAAGGTGCTGATTCTCCAAGTAGGGAGATTGCTAGTAAAGTAGCTAGAATGGCGTACCCGAGCACAAGGAGATGAGAAATGAGGTGCGTTTTAGAAACCTTTCAAAATCACATGCTGTACCATCTTCTAGGTTCCTCATGCAAGTTTTCAATATAGGAAGATGCCCTTAAACCTGGAGATTTGGGACCCATGTGATGGGTACCATGCATTATTACTTTAAAGGGTCTGCGTTGGCTCACCCAACCTCACCAAACCTCTCAGCCCCAAGAGTGTCCACCCTTATGTCTCATCCAGCTGTGGGTCTAGATATGGTCAATCCAGGTTGTGTCACAGCCCCTGAATGAATTTTGTAAGAATTTCTCTCTCTTTCACTGTCTTTGTTTCATGCGTTTTTAAAACTAATTTATTTTTATAATGGGGTTTAGCTGCTTTTCACGGCTGTGTTTATGCGGATTTACACCCACTTGACTCACTTCCAGAGAGATATCAATACATAGGTTTTAAGATTCTCACTAGTCAGATATATTCTTGTGCGGTGAATAGAGGGTGTTGAGTCCAGTTCACTGAGCAAGGAGTAGGTCTTGTCTATTACATATTGGGTGTATGGAATGGTATCTGAGCGAATTTGAAACCCTTGTTTTATGCATCACCCCACCTCACCTTTCCCGTTAAGCAGCCATAGTGTGTTTTCAAAATGGGTGACTCTGTTCTGATTTGTAATTCAGTTCAAGTGTAGCGGTTTTTACATTCCCTCTATAAGTGATAGCTTTTGATATGTGTCTTTTTCTGTGTGACTTATTTCACTTAGAGTCGTCGTACCTAAAACCAATCATCATGCTGCTACTAGCCTTATGACATTGATTTCATGGCTGAGTGATATTCCATTGTACATAAGGACCACAACTTCTTTATCCATTTTTCTCTTTCCTGGGATATTTAAGGTGTCATGAAGTGGAGGTTCTTGTCAACAGAGCAGCCCTAAACTTTGGGGTGCCTGTGTCTTGCTGATTTTAGTTTTCCCAATTTATACGCCCATGAGTGGAAGTGCCCTATGCTCCCTAAGCTTTGTTTTTTCGATGTTTCAGGACACACCGTACACTTCTCCAGAGTGGCTGTTGGCAATTTACATCCCGCCCATCAGCGTAGCAAGGCTCCTATTTCTCCATGGCCTGTCCTGCATTTGTGGTTTTGACAATTTTTTCAGCATGGCCTTTTGGACCGATGGGAAGCGAAACTTCTTTGTAGCGCTGATTTGCCTTTCCAGGTTGCTTGGTTGGCCAAAAAGGGCGTATGCGTTTTTTCCTGAATATATTCAGGAAAAAACGCATACGCCCTTTTTGGCCAAGGGCATCATTGTCCACGTTTTGCCGCTTTTCATGTGCTTTAAAGGCGATTCGAATCTACCTCCTGAAACCTGTTTCCTGCAACTCTGCCTTGCTTTCAAATCCTCTTCGTTGCCTTCCCTCAATATATTTGTGGACGAGAGTTATCATTTATAACTCTGCAGGTTTGTGAATTGCAGTGCCCATGTGCTCCATTTATCAACTGGCTTTTTTGGGAGCTGGCCGCAGAAGCGCGGGATTGCCTCAGGCCCTATTCTGGTTCCGGGCGGCAGGCTGAGCCTGTGGTTAATTCTTCTTCCTGATGGGAAAATAGAGTGACCTGTGCCTGTCCCAACACCTAGATCTAGTCTCTCATTGGTTGCCCCTCTTCCCATTCATCCTTAGGACAAATTGCAACCTGTATGGAACAGGAGGTTAAAGGTGCTGATTCTCCAAGTAGGGAGATTGCTAGTAAAGTAGCTGGAATGGCGAACCCGAGGAAACGGAGTTGAGAAATGAGGTGCATTTTAGAAACTTTCCCAATCACACGGTGTACCATCTTCTGGGTTTCTCATGCATGTTTTCGATGTAGGAAGATGCCCTTGAACCTGGAGATTTGGGACCCATGGGATGTGTACCACGCAGTTTTACTTTAAAGTGTCTGCGTTTGCTCACCCAACCTCACCAAACCTCTCAGCCCCAAGAGTGTCCACCTTTATGTGTCATCCAGCTGTGGGTCTAGATATGGTCAATCCAGTTTGCGTCACAGCCCCTGAATGAATTTTGTAAGAATTTCTCTGTCTTTCACTGTCTTTGTTTCATGGATTTTTAAAACTAATTTATTTTTATAATGGGGTTTAGCTGCTTATCACAGCTTTGTTTATGCGGCTTTACACCCACTTGACTCACTTCCAGAGAGATATCAATACATAAGTTTTAAGATTCTCACTAGTCAGATATATTCTTGTGCGGTGAATAGGGGGTGTTGAGTCCAGTTCACTGAGCAAGGAGTAGGTCTTGTCTATTACATATTGGGTGTATGTAACGGTATCTGTGCTAATTTGAAACCCTTGTTTTATGCATCACCCCACGTCACCTTTCCCGTTAAGCAGCCATAGTGTGTTTTCTAAACGTGTGACTCTGTTCTGTTTTGTAATTCAGTTCAAGTGTAGCGGTTTTCACATTCCCTCTATAAGTGATAGCTTTTGATAAGTGTCTTTTTCTGTGTGACTTATTTCCCTTAGAATCATCGTACCTAAGTCCACCCATCTTGCGTCTACTGGCCTTATGACATTGATTTCATGGCAGAGTGATATTCCATTGTATATAAGAACCACAACTTCTTTATCCATTTTTCTCTTTCCTGGGATATTTAAGGTGTCATGAAGTGGAGGTTCTTGTCAACAGAGCAGCCCTAAACTTTGGGGTGCCTGTGTCTTGCTGATTTTTAGTTTTCCCAATTTATACGCCCATGAGTGGACGTGCCCTATGCTCCCTAAGCTGTGTTTTCTCGATATTTCAGGACACACCGTACACTTCTCCAGAGTGGCTGTTGGCAATTTACATCCCGCCCATCAGCGTAGCAAGGCTCCCATTTCTCCATGGCCTGTCCTGCATTTGTGATTTTGACACTTTTTTCAGCATGGCCCTTTGGACCGATGGGAAGCGAGACTTCTTTGTAGCGCTGATTTGCCTTTCCAGGTTGCTTGGTTGGCCAAAAAGAGCGTATGAGGTTTTTCCTGAATATATTCAGGAAAAAACGCATACGTCCTTTTTGGCCAAGGGCATCATTGTCGACGTTTTGCCGCTTTTCATGTGCTTTAAAGGCGATTCGAATCTACCTCCTGAAACCAGTTTCCTGCAATTTTGCCTTGCTTTCAAATCCTCTTCGTTGCCTTCCCTCAATATATTTGTGGACGTGAGTTATCATTTATAACTCTGCAGGTTTGTGAATTGCAGTGCCTATGTGCTCCATTTTTCAACTGGCTTTTTTGGGAGCTGGCCGCAGAAGCGCGGGATTGCCTCAGGCCCTATTCTGGTTCCGGGCGGTAGGCTGAGCCTGTGGTTAATTCTTCTTCCTGATGGGAAAATAGAGTGACCTGTGCCTGTCCCAACACCTAGATCTAGTCTCTCATTGGTTGCCCCTCTTCCCATTCATCCTTAGGACAAATTGCAACCTGTATGGAACAGGAGGTTAAAGGTGCTGATTCTCCAAGTAGGGAGATTGCTAGTAAAGTAGCTGGAATGGCGAACCCGAGCACACGGAGTTGAGAAATGAGGTGCATTTTAGAAACTTTCCCAATCACATGGTGTACCATCTTCTGGGTTTCTCATGCATGTTTTCGATGCAGGAAGATGCCCTTGAACCTGGAGATTTGGGACCCATGGGATGGGTACCACGCAGTATTACTTTAAAGGGTCTGCGTTTGCTCACCCAACCTCACCAAACCTGTGAGCCCCAAGAGTGTCCACCCTTAGGTCTCATCCACCTGTTGGTCTAGAATTGGTCAATCCATGTTGCATCACGGCCCCTGAACGAATTGTGTAAGAACTTCTCTCTCTTTCACTGTCTTTGTTTTACGGGTTTTTACAAGTAATTTATTTTTATAATGGGGTTTAGCTGCTTTTCACGGCTGTGTTTATGCGGCTTTACACCCACTTGACACACTTCCAGAGAAATATCAATACATAGGTTTTAAGATTCTCATTAGTCAGATATATACTTGTGCGGTGAATAGGGGGTGTTGAGTCCAGTTCACTGAGCAAGGAGTAGGTCTTGTCTATGACATATTGGGTGTATGTAACGGTATCTGTGCTAATGTGAAACCCTTGTTTTATGCATCACCCCACCTCACCTTTCCCGTTAAGCAGCCATAGTGTGTTTTCTAAACGTGTGACTCTCTTCTGTTTTGTAATTCAGTTCAAGTGTAGCGGTTTTTACATTCCCTCTATAAGTGATAGCTTATGATAAGTGTCTATTTCTGTGTGACTTATTTCACTTAGAATCGTCGTACCTAAATCCACTCATCATGATGCTACTAGCCTTAAGACATTGATTTCATGGCTGAGTGATATTCCATTGTACATAAGGACCACAACTTCTTTATCCATTTTTCTCTTTCCTGGGATATTTAAGGTGTCATGAAGTGGAGGTTCTTGTCAACAGAGCAGCCCTAAACTTTGGGGTGCCTGTGTCTTGCTGATTTTTAGTTTTCCCAATTTATACGCCCATAAGTGGACGTGCCCTATGCTCCCTAAGCTGTGTTTTTCCGATGTTTCAGGATACACCGTACACTTCTCCAGAGTGGTTGTTGGCAATTTACATTCCGCCCATCAGTGTAGCAAGGCTTCCATTTCTCAATGGCCTGTCCTGCTTTTGTGGTTTTGACAGTTTTTTCAGCATGACCCTTTTGACCGATGGGAAGCGAGACTTCTTTGTAGCGCTGATTTGCCTTTCCAGGTTGCTTGGTTGGCCAAAAAGGGCGTATGCGTTTTTTCCTGAATATATTCAGGAAAAAACGCATACGCCCTTTTTGGCCAAGGGCATCATTGTCGACGTTTTGCCGCTTTTCATGTGCTTCAAAGGCGATTCGATTCTACCTCCTGAAATCTGTTTCCTGCAATTCTGCCTTGCTTATAAATCCTCTTCCTTGCCTTCCCTCAATATATTTGTGGACGAGAGTTATCATTTATATCTCAGCAGGTTTGTGAATTGCAGTGCCCCTGAGCTCCATTTTTCAACTGTCTTTTTTGGGAGCTGGCCGCAAAAGCGCGGGATTGCCTCAGGCCCTATTCTGCTTCCGGGCGGCAGGCTGAGCCTGTGATTAATTCTTCTTCCTGATGGGAAAATAGAGTGACCTGTGCCTGTCCCAACACCTAGATGTAGTCTCTCATTGGTTGCCCCTCTTCCCATTCATCCTTAGGACAAGTTGCAACCTGTATGGAACAGGAGGTTAAAGGTGCTGATTCTCCAAGTAGGGAGATTGCTAGTAAAGTAGCTGGAATGGCGAACCCGAGCACACGGAGTTGAGAAATGAGTTGCGTTTTAGAAACTTTCCAAATCACACGGTGTACCATCTTCTGGGTTTCTCATGCATGTTTTCGATGTAGGAAGATGCCCTTGAACCTGGAGATTTGGGAGCCATGGGATGGGTAGCACGCAGTATTACTTTAAAGTGTCTGCGTTTGCTCACCCAACCTCACCAAACCTCTCAGCCCCAAGAGTGTCCACCCTTATGTCTCATCCAGCTGTGGGTCTAGATATGGTCAATCCAGGTTGCGTCACAGCCCCTGAATGAATTTTGTAAGAATTTCTATCTCTTTCACTGTCTTTGTTTCATGCGTTTTTAAAACTAATTTATTTTTATAATGGGGTTTAGCTGCTTTTCACGGCTGTGTTTATGCGGATTTACACCCACTTGACTCACTTCCAGAGAGATATCAATACATAGGTTTTAAGATTCTCACTAGTCAGATATATTCTTGTGCGGTGAATAGAGGGTGTTGAGTCCAGTTCACTGAGCAAGGAGTACGTCTTGTCTATTACATATTGGGTGTATGGAACGGTATCTGAGCGAATTTGAAACCCTTGTTTTATGCATCACCCCACCTCACCTTTCCCGTTAAGCAGCCATAGTGTGTTTTCAAAATGGGTGACTCTGTTCTGATTTGTAATTCAGTTCAAGTGTAGCGGTTTTTACATTCCCTCTATAAGTGATAGCTTTTGATATGTGTCTTTTTCTGTGTGACTTATTTCACTTAGAGTCGTCGTACCTAAAACCAATCATCATGCTGCTACTAGCCTTATGACATTGATTTCATGGCTGAGTGATATTCCATTGTACATAAGGACCACAGCTTCTTTATCCATTTTTCTCTTTCCTGGGATATTTAAGGTGTCATGAAGTGGAGGTTCTTGTCAACAGAGCAGCCCTAAACTTTGGGGTGCCTGTGTCTTGCTGATTTTAGTTTTCCCAATTTATACGCCCATGAGTGGAAGTGCCCTATGCTCCCTAAGCTTTGTTTTTTCGATGTTTCAGGACACACCGTACACTTCTCCAGAGTGGCTGTTGGCAATTTACATCCCGCCCATCAGCGTAGCAAGGCTGCCATTTCTCCATGGCCTGTCCTGCATTTCTGGTTTTGACACTTTTTGCAGCATGGCCCTTTTGACCGATGGGAAGCGAGACTTCTTTGTAGCGCTGATTTGCCTTTCCAGGTTGCTTGGTTGGCCAAAAAGGGCGTATGCGTTTTTTCCTGAATATATTCAGGAAAAAAACGCTTATGCCCTTTTTGGCCAAGGGCATCACTGTCGACGTTTTGCCACTTTTCATGTGCTTTAAAGGTGATTCGAATCTACCTCCTGAAACCTGTTTCCTGCAATTCTGCCTTGCTTTCAAATCCTCTTCGTTGCCTTCCCTCAATATATTTGTGGACGAGAGTTATCATTTATAACTCTGCGGGTTTGTGAATTGCAGTGTCCCTGAGCTCCATTTTTCAACTCGCTTTTTTGGGAGCTGGCCGCAAAAGCGTGGGATTGCCTCAGGCCCTATTCTGGTTCCTGGAGGCAGGCTGAGCCTGTGGTTAATTCTTCTTCCTGATGGGAAAATAGAGTGACCTGTGCCTGTCCCAACACCTAGATCTAGTCTCTCATTGGTTGCCCCTCTTCCCGTTCATCTTCAGGACAAATTGCAACCTGTAGGGAACAGGAGCTTAAAGGTGCTGATTCTGCAAGTAGGGAGATTGCTAGTAAAGTAGCTGGAAAGGCGAACCCTAGCACAAGGAGATGAGAAATGGGGTGCGTTTTAGAAACCTTTCAAAATCACACGGTGTACCATCCTCTGGGTTTCTCATGCATGTTTTCGATGTAGGAAGATGCCCTTGAACCTGGAGATTTGGGACCCATGGGATGGGTACCACGCAGTACTACTTTAAAGGGTCTGAGTTTGCTCACCCAACCTCACCCAACCTCTCAGCCCCAAGAGTGTCCACCCTTATGTCTCATCCAGGTGTGGGTCTAGATATGGTCAATCCAGGTTGCATCACAGCTCCTGAACGAATTTTTTAAGAATTTCTCTCTCTTTCACTGTCTTTGTTTTACAGGTTTTTAAAAGTAATTTATTTTTATAATGGGGTTTAGCTGCTTTTCACGGCTGTGTTTATGCAGCTTTACACCCACTTGACACACTTCCAGAGAGATATCAATACATAGGTTTTACGATTCTTACTAGTCACATATATTCTTGTGCGGTGAATAGGGGGTGTTGAGTCCAGTTCACTGAGCAAGGAGTAGGTCTTGTCTATTACATATTGGGTGTATGGAACAGTATCTGAGCGAATTTGAAACCCTTGTTTTATGCATCACCCCACCTCACCTTTCCCGTTAAGCAGCCATAGTGTGTTTTCTAAACGTGTGACTCTGTTCTGTTTTGTAATTCAGTTCAAGTGTAGCGGTTTTTACATTCGCTCTATAAGTGATAGCTTATGATAAGTGTCTTTTTCTGTGTGACTTATTTCACTTAGCATCGTCATACCTAAATCCACTCATCTTGCTTCTACTAGCCTTATGACATTGATTTCATGTCTGAGGGATATTCCTTTGTACATAAGGACCACAACTTCTTTATCCATTTTTCTCTTTCCTGGGATATTTAAGGTGTGATGAAGTGGAGGTTCTTGTCAACATAGCAGCCCTAAACATTGAGGTGACTGTGTCTTGCTGATTTTTAGTTTTCCCAATTTATACGCCCATGAGTGGACGTGCCCTATGCTCCCTAAGCTGTGTTTTTTCGATGTTTCAGGACACACCGTACACTTCTCCAGAGTGGCTGTTGGCAATTTACATCCCGCCCATCAGCGTAGCAAGGCTGCCATTTCTCCATGGCCTGTCCTGCATTTCTGGTTTTGAAAATTTTTGCAGCATGGCCCTTTTGACGGATGGGAAGCGAGACTTCTTTGTAGCGATGATTTGCCTTTCCAGGTTGCTTGGTTGGCCAAAAAGGGCGTATGCGTTTTTTCCTGAATATATTCAGGAAAAAACGCTTACGCCCTTTTTGGCCAAGGGCATCATTGTCGATGTTTTGCCACTTTTCATGTGCTTTAAAGGCGATTCGAATCTACCTCCTGAAACCTGTTTCCTGCAATTCTGCCTTGCTTTCAACTCCTCTTCGTTGCCTTCCCTCAATATATTTGTGGACGAGAGTTATCATTTATAACTCAGCAGGTTTGTGAATTGCAGTGCCCCTGAGCTCCATTTTTGAACTGTCTTTTTTGGGAGCTGGCCGCAATAGCTCGGGATTGCCTCAGGCCCTATTCTGGTTCCCGGCGGCAGGCTGAGCCTGTGTTTAATTCTTCTTCCTGATGGGAAAATAGAGTGACCTGTGCCTGTCCCAACACCTAGATCTAGTCTCTCATTTGTTTCCCCTCTTCCCGTTCATCCTCAGGACAAATTGCAACCTGTAGGGAACAGGAGGTTAAAGGTGCTGATTCTCCAAGTAGGGAGATTGCTAGTAAAGTAGCTGGAAAGGTGAACCCGAGCACAAGGAGATGAAAAATTGGGTGCGTTTTAGAAACCTTTCAAAATCACACGGTGTACCATCTTCTGGGTTTCTCATGCATGTTTTCGATGTAGGAAGATGCCTTTGAACCTGGAGATTTGGGACCCATGGGATGGGTACCACGCAGTATTACTTTAAAGGGTCTGAGTTTGCTCACCCAACCTCACCCAACCTCTCAGCCCCAAGAGTGTCCACCCTTATGTCTCATCCCGGTGTGGGTCTAGATATGGTCAATCCGGGTTGCATCACAGCCCCTGAACGAATTGGGTAAGAATTTCTCTCTCTTTCACTGTCTTTGTTTTACGGGTTTTTAAAAGTAATTTATTTTTATAATGGTGTTTAGCTGCTTTTCACGGCTGTGTTTATGCGGCTTTACACCCACTTGGCTCACTTCCAGAGAGATATCAATATATAGGTTTTAAGATTCTTACTAGTCAGATATATTCTTGTGCCGTGAATAGGGGGTGTTGAGTCCAGTTCAATGAGCAAGGAGTAGGTCTTGTCTATTACATATTGGGTGTATGGAACGGTATCTGAGCGAATTTGAAACCCTTGTTTTATGCATCACCCCACCTCACCTTTCCCGTTAAGCAGCCATAGTGTGTTTTCTAAACGTGTGATTCTGTTCTGTTCTGTAATTCAGTTCGAGTGTAGCGGTTTTTACATTCCCTCTATAAGTGATAGCTTATGATAAGTGTCTTTTTCTGTGTGACTTATTTCACTTAGAATCGTCGTACCTAAATCCACTCATCTTGCTTCTACTAGCCTTATGACATTGATTTCATGTCTGAGTGATATTCCTTTGTAGATAAGGACCACAACTTCTTTATCCATTTTTCTCTTTCCTGGGATATTTAAGGTGTCATGAAGTGGAGGTTCTTGTCAACATAGCAGCCCTAAACATTGGGGTGCCTGTGTCTTCCTGATTTTTAGTTTTCCCAATTTATACGCCCATGAGTGGATGTGCCCTATGCTCCCTAAGCTGTATTTTTTCGATGTTTCAGGACACACCGTACACTTCTCCAGAGTGGCTTTTGGCAATTTACATCCCGCCCATCAGCGTAGCAAGGCTGCCATTTCTCCATGGCCTGTACTGCATTTCTGGTTTTGACACTTTTTGCAGCATGGCCCTTTTGACCGATGGGAAGCGAGACTTCTTTGTAGCGCTGATTTGCCTTTCCAGGTTGCGTGGCTGGCCAAAAAGAGCGTATGCGTTTTTTCCTGAATATATTCAGGAAAAAACGCATACGCCCTTTTTGGCCAAGGGCATCATTGTCGACGTTTGCCGCTTTTCATGTGCTTTAAAGGCGATTCGAATCTACCTCCTGAAATCTGTTTCCTGCAATTCTGCCTTGCTTTCAAATCCTCTTCGTTGCCTTCCCTCAATATATCTGTGGATGAGAGTTATCATTTATAACTCTGCGGGTTTGTGAATTGCAGTGTCCCTGAGCTCCATTTTTCAACTCACTTTTTTGGGAGCTGGCCGCAAAAGCGCGGGATTGACTCAGGCCCTATTCTGGTTCCTGACGGCAGGCTGAGCCTGTGGTTAATTCTTCTTCCTGATGGGAAAATAGAGTGACCTGTGCCTGTCCCAACACCTAGATCTAGTCTCTCATTGGTTGCCCCTCTTCCCGTTCATCCTCAGGACAAATTGCAACCTGTAGGGAACAGGAGCTTAAAGGTGCTGATTCTCCAAGTAGGGAGATTGCTAGTAAAGTAGCTGGAAAGGCGAACCCGAGCACAAGGAGATGAGAAATTGGGTGCGTTTTAGAAACCTTTCAAAATCACACGGTGTTCCATCTTCTGGGTTTCTCATGCATGTTTTCGATGTAGGAAGATGCCCTTGAACCTGGAGATTTGGGACCCATGGGATGGGTACCACGCAGTACTACTTTAAAGGGTCTGAGTTTGCTCACCCAACCTCACCCAACCTCTCAGCCCCAAGAGTGTCCACCCTTATGTCTCATCCAGGTGTGGGTCTAGATATGGTCAATCCAGGTTGCATCACAGCTCCTGAAAGAATTTTTTAAGAATTTCTCTCTCTTTCACTGTCTTTGTTTTACAGGATTTTAAAAGTAATTTATTTTTATAATGGGGTTTAGCTGCTTTTCACGGCTGTGTTTATGCAGCTTTACACCCACTTGACACACTTCCAGAGAGATATCAATACATAGGTTTTACGATTCTTACTAGTCAGATATATTCTTGTGCGGTGAATAGGGGGTGTTGAGTCCAGTTCACTGAGCAAGGAGTAGGTCTTGTCTATTACATATTGGGTGTATGGAACAGTATCTGAGCGAATTTGAAACCCTTGTTTTATACATCACCCCACCTCACCTTTCCCGTTAAGCAGCCATAGTGTGTTTTCTAAACGTGTGACTCTGTTCTGTTTTGTAATTCAGTTCAAGTGTAGCCGTTTTTACATTCCCTCTATAAGTGATAGCTTATGATAAGTGTCTTTTTCTGTGTGACTTATTTCACTTAGAATCGTCATACCTAAATCCACTCATCTTGCTTCTACTAGCCTTATGACATTGATTTCATGTCTGAGGGATATTCCTTTGTACATAAGGACCACAACTTCTTTATCCATTTATCTCTTTCCTGGGATATTTAAGGTGTCATGAAGTGGAGGTTCTTGTCAACATAGCAGCCCTAAACATTGGGGTGCCTGTGTCTTGCTGATTTTTAGTTTTCCCAATTTATACGCCCATGAGTGGACGTGCCCTATGCTCCCTAAGCTGTGTTTTTTCGATGTTTCAGGACACACCGTACACTTCTCCAGAGTGGCTTTTGGCAATTTACATCCCGCCCATCAGCGTAGCAAGGCTGCCATTTCTCCATGGCCTGTCCTGCATTTCTGGTTTTGACACTTTTTGCAGCATGGCCCTTTTGACCGATGGGAAGCGAGACTTCTTTGTAGCGCTGATTTGCCTTTCCAGGTTGCTTGGTTGGCCAAAAAGGGCGTATGCGTTTTTTCCTGAATATATTCAAGAAAAAACGCTTACGCCCTTTTTGGCCAAGGGCATCACTGTCGACGTTTTGCCACTTTTCATGTGCTTTAAAGGCGATTCGAATCTACCTCCTGAAACCTGTTTCCTGCAATTCTGCCTTGCTTTCAAATCCTCTTCGTTGCCTTCCCTCAATATATTTGTGGACGAGAGTTATCATTTATAACTCTGCAGGTTTGTGAATTGCAGTGCCCCTGAGCTCCATTTTTCAACTGTCTTTTTTGGGAGCTGGCCGCAAAAGCACGGGATTGCCTCAGGCCCTATTCTGGTTCCCGGCGGCAGGCTGAGCCTGTGTTTAATTCTTCTTCCTGATGGGAAATTAGAGTGACCTGTGCCTGTCCCAACACCTAGATCTAGTCTCTCATTGGTTGCCCCTCTTCCCGTTCATCCTCAGGACAAATTGCAACCTGTAGGGAACAGGACCTTAAAGGTGCTGATTCTCCAATTAGGGAGATTGCTAGTAAAGTAGCTGGAAAGGCGAACCCGAGCACAAGGAGATGAGAAATTGGGTGCGTTTTAGAAACCTTTCAAAATCACACGGTGTACCATCTTCTGGGTTTCTCATGCATGTTTTCGATGTAGGAAGATGCCCTTGAACCTGGAGATTTGGGACCAATGGGATGGGTACCACACAGTATTACTTTAAAGGGTCTGCGTTTGCTCACCCAACCTCACCCAAACTCTCAGCCCCAAGAGTGTCCACCCTTATGTCTCATCCAGGTGTGGATCTAGATATGGTCAATCCAGGTTGCATCAGAGCCCCTGAACGAATTTTGTAAGAATTTCTCTCTCTTTCACTGTCTTTGTTTTACGGGTTTTTAAAAGTAATTTATTTTTATAATGGGGTTTAGCTGCTTTTCACGGCTGTGTTTATGCGGCTTTACACCCACTTGGCTCACTTCCAGAGAGATATCAATACATAGGTTTTACGATTCTTACTAGTCAGATATATTCTTGTGCGGTGAATAGGGGGTGTTGAGTCCAGTTCACTGAGCAAGGAGTAGGTCTTGTCTATTACATATTGGGTGTATGGAACAGTATCTGAGCGAATTTGAAACCCTTGTTTTATGCATCACCCCACCTCACCTTTCCCGTTAAGCAGCCATAGTGTGTTTTCTAAACGTGTGACTCTGTTCTGTTTTGTAATTCAGTTCAAGTGTAGCGGTTTTTACATTCCCTCTATAAGTGATAGCTTATGATAAGTGTCTTTTTCTGTGTGACTTATTTCACTTAGAATCGTCATACCTAAATCCACTCATCTTGCTTCTACTAGCCTTATGACATTGATTTCATGTCTGAGTGATATTCCTTTGTACATAAGGACCACAACTTCTTTATCCATTTTTCTCTTTCCTGGGATATTTAAGGTGTCATGAAGTGGAGGTTCTTATCAACATAGCAGCCCTAATGTTTGGGGTGCCTGTGTCTTGCTGATTTTTAGTTTTCCCAATTTATACGCCAATGAGTGGACGTGCCCTATGCTCCCTAAGCTGTGTTTTTTCGATGTTTCAGGACACACCGTACACTTCTCCAGAGTGGCTGTTGGCAATTTACATCCCGCCCATCAGCGTAGCAAGGCTGCCATTTCTCCATGGCCTGTCCTGCATTTCTGGTTTTGACACTTTTTGCAGCATGGCCCTTTTGACGGATGGGAAGCGAGACTTCTTTGTAGCGCTGATTTGCCTTTCCAGGTTGCTTGGTTGGCCAAAAAGGGCGTATGCGTTTTTTCCTGAATATATTCAGGAAAAAACGCTTACGCCCTTTTTGGCCAAGGGCATCACTGTCGACGTTTTGCCACTTTTCATGTGCTTTAAAGGCGATTCGAATCTACCTCCTGAAACCTGTTTCCTGCAATTCTGCCTTGCTTTCAAATCCTCTTCGTTGCCTTCCGTCAATATATTTGTGGACGAGAGTTATCATTTATAACTCAGCAGGTTTGTGAATTGCAGTGCCCCTGAGCTCCATTTTTCAACTGTCTTTTTTGGGAGCTGGCCGCAAAAGCACGGGATTGCCTCAGGCCCTATTCTGGTTCCCGGCGGCAGGCTGAGCCTGTGTTTAATTCTTCTTCCTGATGGGAAAAGAGAGTGACCTGTGCCTGTCCCAACACCTAGATCTAGTCTCTCATTATTTGCCCCTCTTCCCGTTCATCCTCAGGACAAATTGCAACCTGTAGGGAACAGGAGCTTAAAGGTGCTGATTCTCCAAGTAGGGAGATTGCTAGTAAAGTAGCTGGAAAGGCGAACCCGAGCACAAGGAGATGAGAAATTGGGTGCATTTTAGAAACCTTTCAAAATCACACGGTGTACCATCTTCTGGGTTTCTCATGCATGTTTTCGATGTAGGAAGCTGCCTTTGAACCTGGAGATTTGGGACCCATGGGATGGGTTCCACGCAGTATTACTTTAAAGGGTCTGAGTTTGCTCACCCAACCTCTCAGCCCCAAGAGTGTCCACCCTTATGTCTCACCCCGGTGTGGGTCTAGATATGGTCAATCCAGGTTGCATCACAGCCCCTGAACGAATTTTGTAAGAATTTCTCTCTCTTTCACTGTCTTTGTTTTACGGGTTTTTAAAAGTAATTTATTTTTATAATGGGGTTTAGCTGCTTTTCACGGCTGTGTTTATGCGGCTTTACACCCACTTGGCTCACTTCCAGAGAGATATCAATACATAGGTTTTACGATTCTTACTAGTCAGATATATTCTTGCGCGGTGAATAGGGGGTGTTGAGTCCAGTTCACTGAGCAAGGAGTAGGTCTTGTCTATTACATATTGGGTGTATGGAACAGTATCTGAGCGAATTTGAAACCCTTGTTTTATGCATCACCCCACCTCACCTTTCCCGTTAAGCAGCCATAGTGTGTTTTCTAAACGTGTGACTCTTTTCTGTTTTGTAATTCATTTCAAGTGTAGCGGTTTTTACATTCCCTCTATAAGTGATAGCTTATGATAAGTGTCTTTTTCTGTGTGAATTATTTCACTTAGAATCGTCATACCTAAATCCACTCATCTTGCTTCTACTAGCCTTATGACATTGATTTCATGTCTGAGTGATATTCCATTGTACATAAGAACTACAACTTCTTTATCCATTTTTCTCTTTCCTGGGATATTTAAGGTGTCATGAAGTGGAGGTTCTTGTCAACAGAGCAGCCCTAAACTTTTGGGTGCCTGTGTCTTGCTGATTTTTAGTTTTCCCAATTTATACGCCCATGAGTGGAGGTGCCCTATGCTCCCTAAGCTGTGTTTTTTCGATGTTTCAGGACACACCGTACACTTCTCCAGAGTGGCTGTTGGCAATTTACATCCCGCCCATCAGCGTAGCAAGGCTGCCATTTCTCCATGGCCTGTCCTGCATTTCTGGTTTTGACACTTTTTGCAGCATGGCCCTTTTGACCGATGGGAAGCGAGACCTCTTTGTAGCGCTGATTTGCCTTTCCAGGTTGCTTGGTTGGCCAAAAAGGGCGTATGCGTTTTTTCCTGAATATATTCAGGAAAAAACGCATACGCCCTTTTTGGCCAAGGGCATCATTGTCGACGTTTTGCCGCTTTTCATGTGCTTTACAGGCGATTCGAATCTACCTCCTGAAATCTGTTTCCTGCTATTCTGCCTTGCTGTCAAATCCTCTTCGTTGCCTTCCCTCAATATATCTGTGGATGAGAGTTATCATTTATAACTCTGCGGGTTTGTGAATTGCAGTGTCCCTGAGCTCCATTTTTCAACTCGCTTTTTTGGGAGCTGGCCGCAAAAGCGCGGGATTGCCTCAGGCCCTATTCTGGTTCCTGGCGGCAGGCTGAGCCTGTGGTTAATTCTTCTTCCTGATGGGAAAATAGAGTGACCTGTGCCTGTCCCAACACCTAGATCTAGTCTCTCATTGGTTGCCCCTCTTCCCGTTCATCCTCAGGACAAATTGCAACCTGTAGGGAACAGGAGCTTAAAGGTGCTGGTTCTCCAAGTAGGGAGATTGCTAGTAAAGTAGTTGGAAAGGCGAACCCGAGCACAAGGAGATGAGAAATTGGGTGCGTTTTAGAAACCTTTCAAAATCACACGGTGTACCATCTTCTGTGTTTCTCATGCATGTTTTCGATGTAGGAAGATGCCCTTGAACCTGGAGATTTGGGACCCATGGGATGGGTACCACACAGTATTACTTTAAAGGGTCTGCGTTTGCTCACCCAACCTCACCCAAAATCTCAGCCCCAAGAGTGTCCACCCTTATGTCTCATCCAGGTGTGGGTCTAGATATGGTCAATCCAGGTTGCATCACAGCCCCTGAACGAATTTTGTAAGAATTTCTCTCTCTTTCACTGTCTTTGTTTTACGGGTTTTTAAAAGTAATTATTTTTATAATGGGGTTTAGCTGCTTTTCACGGCTGTGTTTATGCGGCTTTACACCCACTTGGCTCACTTCCAGAGAGATATCAATACATAGGTTTTACGATTCTTACTAGTCAGATATATTCTTGTGCGGTGAATAGGGGATGTTGAGTCCAGTTCACTGAGCAAGGAGTAGGTCTTGTCTATTACATATTGGGTGTATGGAACAGTATCTGAGCGAATTTGAAACCCTTGTTTTATGCATCACCCCACCTCATCTTTCCCGTTAAGCAGCCATAGTGTGTTTTCTAAACGTGTGACTCTGTTCTGTTTTGTAATTCAGTTCAAGTGTAGCGGTTTTTACATTCCCTCTATAAGTGATAGCTTATGATAAGTGTCTTTTTCTGTGTGACTTATTTCACTTAGCATCGTCATACCTAAATCCACTCATCTTGCTTCTACTAGCCTTATGACATTGATTTCATGTCTGAGGGATATTCCTTTGTACATAAGGACCACAACTTCTTTATCCATTTTTCTCTTTCCTGGGATATTTAAGGTGTCATGAAGTGGAGGTTCTTGTCAACATAGCAGCCCTAAACATTGGGGTGCCTGTGTCTTGCTGATTTTTAGTTTTCCCAATTTATACGCCCATGAGTGGACGTGCCCTATGCTCCCTAAGCTGTGTTTTTTCGTTGTTTCAGGACACACCGTACACTTCTCCAGAGTGTCTGTTGGCAATTTACATCCTGCCCATCAGCGTAGCAAGGCTGCCATTTCTCCATGGCCTGTCCTGCATTTCTGGTTTTGAAAAATTTTGCAGCATGGCCCTTTTGACGGATGGGAAGCGAGACTTCTTTGTAGCGCTGATTTGCCTTTCCAGGTTGCTTGGTTGGCCAAAAAGGGCGTATGCGTTTTTTCCTGAATATATTCAGGAAAAAACGCTTACGCCCTTTTTGGCCAAGGGCATCACTGTCGATGTTTTGCCACTTTTCATGTGCTTTAAAGGCGATTCGAATCTACCTCCTGAAACCTGTTTCCTGCAATTCTGCCTTGCTTTCAACTCCTCTTCGTTGCCTTCCCTCAATATATTTGTGGACGAGAGTTATCATTTATAACTCAGCAGGTTTGTGAATTGCAGTGCCCCTGAGCTCCATTTTTGAACTGTCTTTTTTGGCAGCTGGCCGCAATAGCTCGGGATTGCCTCAGGCCCTATTCTGGTTCCCGGCGGCAGGCTGAGCCTGTGTTTAATTCTTCTTCCTGATGGGAAAATAGAGTGACCTGTGCCTGTCCCAACACCTAGATCTAGTCTCTCATTTGTTTCCCCTCTTCCCGTTCATCCTCAGGACAAATTGCAACCTGTAGGGAACAGGAGGTTAAAGGTGCTGATTCTCCAAGTAGGGAGATTGCTAGTAAAGTAGCTGGAAAGGTGAACCCGAGCACAAGGAGATGAGAAATTGGGTGCGTTTTAGAAACCTTTCAAAATCACATGGTGTACCATCTTCTGGGTTTCTCATGCATGTTTTCGATGTAGGAAGATGCCTTTGAACCTGGAGATTTGGGACCCATGGGATGGGTACCACGCAGTATTACTTTAAAGGGTCTGAGTTTGCTCACCCAACCTCACCCAACCTCTCAGCCCCAAGAGTGTCCACCCTTATGTCTCATCCAGGTGTGGGTCTAGATATGGTCAATCCAGGTTGCATCACAGCTCCTGAACGAATTTTTTTAAGAATTTCTCTCTCTTTCACTGTCTTTGTTTTACAGGTTTTTCAAAGTAATTTATTTTTATAATGGGGTTTAGCTGCTTTTCACGGCTGTGTTTATGCAGCTTTACACCCACTTGACACACTTCCAGAGAGATATCAATACATAGGTTTTACGATTCTTACTAGTCACATATATTCTTGTGCGGTGAATAGGGGGTGTTGAGTCCAGTTCACTGAGCAAGGAGTAGGTCTTGTCTATTACATATTGGGTGTATGGAACAGTATCTGAGCGAATTTGAAACCCTTGTTTTATGCATCACCCCACCTCACCTTTCCCGTTAAGCAGCCATAGTGTGTTTTCTAAACGTGTGACTCTGTTCTGTTTTGTAATTCAGTTCAAGTGTAGCGGTTTTTACATTCCCTCTATAAGTGATATCTTATGATAAGTGTCTTTTTCTGTGTGACTTATTTCACTTAGAATCGTCATACCTAAATCCACTCATCTTGCTTCTACTAGCCTTATGACATTGATTTCATGTCTGAGTGATATTCCATTGTACATAAGGACCACAACTTCTTTATCCATTTTTCTCTTTCCTGGGATATTTAAGGTGTCATGAAGTGGAGGTTCTTGTCAACATAGCAGCCCTAAACATTGGGGTGCCTTTGTCTTGCTGATTTTTAGTTTTCCCAATTTATACGCCCATGAGTGGACGTGCCCTATGCTCCCTAAGCTGTGTTTTTTCGATGTTTCAGGACACACCGTACACTTCTCTAGAGTGGCTGTTGGCAATTTACATACCGCCCATCAGCGTAGCAAGGCTGCCATTTCTCCATGGCCTGTCCTGCATTTCTGGTTTTGACACTTTTTGCAGCATGGCCCTTTTGACCGATGGGAAGCGAGACCTCTTTGTAGCGCTGATTTGCCTTTCCAGGTTGCTTGGTTGGCCAAAAAGGGCGTATGCGTTTTTTCCTGAATATATTCAGGAAAAAACGCATACGCCCTTTTTGGCCAAGGGCATCATTGTCGACGTTTTGCCGCTTTTCATGTGCTTTAAAGGCGATTCGAATCTACCTCCTGAAATCTGCTTCCTGCAATTCTGCCTTGCTTTCAAATCCTCTTCGTTGCCTTCCCTCAATATATCTGTGGATGAGAGTTATCATTTATAACTCTGCGGGTTTGTGAATTGCAGTGTCCCTGAGCTCCATTTTTCAACTCGCTTTTTTGGGAGCTGGCCACAAAAGCGCAAGATTGCCTCAGGCCTTATTCTGGTTCCTGGCGGCAGGCTGAGCCTGTGGTTAATTCTTCTTCCTGATGGGAAAATAGAGTGACCTGTGCCTCTACCAACACCTAGATCTAGTCTCTCATTGGTTGCCCCTCTTCCCGTTCATCTTCAGGACAAATTGCAACCTGTAGGGAACAGGAGCTTAAAGGTGCTGATTCTCCAAGTAGGGAGATTGCTAGTAAAGTAGCTGGAAAGGCGAACCCTAGCACAAGGAGATGAGAAATGGGGTGCGTTTTAGAAACCTTTCAAAATCACACGGTGTACCATCTTCTGGGTTTCTCATGCATGTTTTCGATGTAGGAAGATGCCCTTGAACCTGGAGATTTGGGACCCATGGGATGGGTCCCACGCAGTACTACTTTAAAGGGTCTGAGTTTGCTCACCCAACCTCACCCAACCTCTCAGCCCCAAGAGTGTCCACCCTTATGTCTCATCCAGGTGTGGGTCTAGATATGGTCAATCCAGGTTGCATCACAGCCCCTGAACGAATTTTGTAAGAATTTCTCTCTCTTTCACTGTCTTTGTTTTACGGGTTTTTAAAAGTAATTTATTTTTATAATGGGGTTTAGCTGCTTTTCACGGCTGTGTTTATGCGGCTTTACACCCACTTGGCTCACTTCCAGAGAGATATCAATACATAGGTTTTACGATTCTTACTAGTCAGATATATTCTTGTGCGGTGAATAGGGGGTGTTGAGTCCAGTTCACTGAGCAAGGAGTAGGTCTTGTCTATTACATATTGGGTGTATGGAACAGTATCTGAGCGAATTTGAAACCCTTGTTTTATGCATCACCCCACCTCACCTTTCCCGTTAAGCAGCCATAATGTGTTTTCTAAACGTGTGACTCTGTTCTGTTTTGTAATTCAGTTCAAGTGTAGCGGTTTTTACATTCCCTCTATAAGTGATAGCTTATGATAAGTGTCTTTTTCTGTGTGACTTATTTCACTTAGAATCGTCATACCTAAATCCACTCATCTTGCTTCTACTAGCCTTATGACATTGATTTCATGTCTGAGGGATATTCCTTTGTACATAAGGACCACAACTTCTTTATCCATTTTTCTCTTTCCTGGGATATTTAAGGTGTCATGAAGTGGAGGTTCTTGTCAACATAGCAGCCCTAAACATTGGGGTGCCTGTGTCTTGCTGATTTTTAGTTTTCCCAATTTATACGCCCATGAGTGGACGTGCCCTATGCTCCCTAAGCTGTGTTTTTTCGATGTTTCAGGACACACCGTACACTTCTCCAGAGTGGCTTTTGGCAATTTACATCCCGCCCATCAGCGTAGCAAGGCTGCCATTTCTCCATGGCCTGTCCTGCATTTCTGGTTTTGACACTTTTTGCAGCATGGCCCTTTTGACCGATGGGAAGCGAGACCTCTTTGTAGCGCTGATTTGCCTTTCCAGGTTGCTTGGTTGGCCAAAAAGGGCGTATGCATTTTTTCCTGAATATATTCAGGAAAAAACGCATACGCCCTTTTTGGCCAAGGGCATCATTGTCGACGTTTTGCCGCTTTTCATGTGCTTTAAAGGCGATTCGAATCTACCTCCTGAAATCTGTTTCCTGCAATTCTGCCTTGCTTTCAAATCCTCTTCGTTGCCTTCCCTCAATATATCTGTGGATGAGAGTTATCATTTATAACTCTGCGGGTTTGTGAATTGCAGTGTCCCTGAGCTCCATTTTTCAACTCGCTTTTTTGGGAGCTGGCCGCAAAAGCGCGGGATTGCCTCAGGCCCTATTCTGGTTCCTGGCGGCAGGCTGAGCCTGTGGTTAATTCTTCTTCCTGATGGGAAAATAGAGTGACCTGTGCCTGTCCCAACACCTAGATCTAGTCTCTCATTGGTTGCCCCTCTTCCCGTTCATCCTCAGGACAAATTGCAACCTGTAGGGAACAGGAGCTTAAAGGTGCTGATTCTCCAAGTAGGGAGATTGCTAGTAAAGTAGCTGGAAAGGCGAACCCGAGCACAAGGAGATGAGAAATGGGGTGCGTTTTAGAAACCTTTCAAAATCACACGGTGTACCATCTTCTGGGTTTCTCATGCATGTTTTCGATGTAGGAAGATGCCCTTGAACCTGTAGATTTGGGACCCATGGGATGGGTACCACGCAGTACTACTTTAAAGGGTCTGAGTTTGCTCACCCAACCTCACCCAACCTCTCAGCCCCAAGAGTGTCCACCCTTATGTCTCATCCAGGTGTGGGTCTAGATATGGTCAATCCAGGTTGCATCACAGCTCCTGAACGAATTTTTTAAGAATTTCTCTCTCTTTCACTGTCTTTGTTTTACAGGTTTTTAAAAGTAATTTATTTTTATAATGGGGTTTAGCTGCTTTTCACGGCTGTGTTTATGCAGCTTTACACCCACTTGACACACTTCCAGAGAGATATCAATACATAGGTTTTACGATTCTTACTAGTCACATATATTCTTGTGCGGTGAATAGGGGGTGTTGAGTCCAGTTCACTGAGCAAGGAGTAGGTCTTGTCTATTACATATTGGGTGTATGGAACAGTATCTGAGCGAATTTGAAACCCTTGTTTTATGCATCACCCCACCTCACCTTTCCCGTTAAGCAGCCATAGTGTGTTTTCTAAACGTGTGACTCTGTTCTGTTTTGTAATTCAGTTCAAGTGTAGCGGTTTTTACATTCCCTCTATAAGTGATATCTTATGATAAGTGTCTTTTTCTGTGTGACTTATTTCACTTAGAATCGTCATACCTAAATCCACTCATCTTGCTTCTACTAGCCTTATGACATTGATTTCATGTCTGAGTGATATTCCTTTGTACATAAGGACCACAACTTCTTTATCCATTTTTCTCTTTCCTGGGATATTTAAAGTGTCATGAAGTGGAGGTTCTTGTCAACATAGCAGCCCTAAACATTGGGGTGCCTGTGTCTTGCTGATTTTTAGTTTTCCCAATTTATACGCCCATGAGTGGACGTGCCCTATGCTCCCTAAGCTGTGTTTTTTCGATGTTTCAGGACACACCGTACACTTCTCTAGAGTGGCTGTTGGCAATTTACATACCGCCCATCAGCGTAGCAAGGCTGCCATTTCTCCATGGCCTGTCCTGCATTTCTGGTTTTGACACTTTTTGCAGCATGGCCCTTTTGACCGATGGGAAGCGAGACCTCTTTGTAGCGCTGATTTGCCTTTCCAGGTTGCTTGGTTGGCCAAAAAGGGCGTATGCGTTTTTTCCTGAATATATTCTGGAAAAAACGCATACGCCCTTTTTGGCCAAGGGCATCATTGTCGACGTTTTGCCGCTTTTCATGTGCTTTAAAGGCGATTCGAATCTACCTCCTGAAATCTGCTTCCTGCAATTCTGCCTTGCTTTCAAATCCTCTTCGTTGCCTTCCCTCAATATATCTGTGGATGAGAGTTATCATTTATAACTCTGCGGGTTTGTGAATTGCAGTGTCCCTGAGCTCCATTTTTCAACTCGCTTTTTTGGGAGCTGGCCACAAAAGCGCGAGATTGCCTCAGGCCTTATTCTGGTTCCTGGCGGCAGGCTGAGCCTGTGGTTAATTCTTCTTCCTGATGGGAAAATAGAGTGACCTGTGCCTGTCCCAACACCTAGATCTAGTCTCTCATTGGTTGCCCCTCTTCCCGTTCATCCTCAGGACAAATTGCAACCTGTAGGGAACAGGAGCTTAAAGGTGCTGATTCTCCAAGTAGGGAGATTGCTAGTAAAGTAGCTGGAAAGGCGAACCCTAGCACAAGGAGATGAGAAATGGGGTGCGTTTTAGAAACCTTTCAAAATCACACGGTGTACCATCTTCTGGGTTTCTCATGCATGTTTTCGATGTAGGAAGATGCCCTTGAACCTGGAGATTTGGGACCCATGGGATGGGTACCACGCAGTACTACTTTAAAGGGTCTGAGTTTGCTCACCCAACCTCACCCAACCTCTCAGCCCCAAGAGTGTCCACCCTTATGTCTCATCCAGGTGTGGGTCTAGATATGGTCAATCCAGGTTGCATCACAGCCCCTGAACGAATTTTGTAAGAATTTCTCTCTCTTTCACTGTCTTTGTTTTACGGGTTTTTAAAAGTAATTTATTTTTATAATGGGGTTTAGCTGCTTTTCACGGCTGTGTTTATGCGGCTTTACACCCACTTGGCTCACTTCCAGAGAGATATCAATACATAGGTTTTACGATTCTTACTAGTCAGATATATTTTTGTGCGGTGAATAGGGGGTGTTGAGTCCAGTTCACTGAGCAAGGAGTAGGTCTTGTCTATTACATATTGGGTGTATGGAACAGTATCTGAGCGAATTTGAAACCCTTGTTTTATGCATCACCCCACCTCACCTTTACCGTTAAGCAGCCATAGTGTGTTTTCTAAACGTGTGACTCTGTTCTGTTTTGTAATTCAGTTCAGGTGTAGCGGTTTTTACATTCCCTCTATAAGTGATAGCTTATGATAAGTGTCTTTTTCTGTGTCACTTATTTCACTTAGAATCGTCGTACCTAAATCCACTCATCTTGCTTCTACTAGCCTTATGACATTGATTTCATGTCTGAGTGATATTCCTTTGTACATAAGGACCACAACTTCTTTATCCATTTTTCTCTTTCCTGGGATATTTAAGGTGCCATGAAGTGGAGGTTCTTGTCAACATAGCAGCCCTAAACATTGGGGTGCCTGTGTCTTGCTGATTTTTAGTTTTCCCAATTTATACGCCAATGAGTGGACGTGCCCTATGCTCCCTAAGCTGTGTTTTTTCGATGTTTCAGGACACACCGTACACTTCTCCAGAGTGGCTGTTGGCAATTTACATCCCGCCCATCAGCGTAGCAAGGCTGCCATTTCTCCATGGCCTGTCCTGCATTTCTGGTTTTGACACTTTTTGCAGCATGGCCCTTTTGACCGATGGGAAGCGAGACTTCTTTGTAGCGCTGATTTGCCTTTCCAGTTTGCTTGGTTGGCCAAAAAGGGCGTATGCGTTTTTTCCTGAATATATTCAGGAAAAAACGCATACGCCCTTTTTGGCCAAGGGCATCACTGTCGACGTTTTGCCACTTTTCATGTGCTTTAAAGGCGATTCGAATCTACCTCCTGAAACCTGTTTCCTGCAATTCTGCCTTGCTTTCAAATCCTCTTCGTTGCCTTCCCTCAATATATTTGTGGACGAGAGTTATCATTTATAACTCAGCAGGTTTGTGAATTGCAGTGCCCCTGAGCTCCATTTTTCAACTGTCTTTTTTGGGAGCTGGCCGCAAAAGCACGGGATTGCCTCAGGCCCTATTCTGGTTCCGGGCGGCAGGCTGAGCCTGTGTTTAATTCTTCTTCCTGATGGGAAAATAGAGTGACCTGTGCCTGTCCCAACACCTAGATCTAGTCTCTTATTATTTGCCCCTCTTCCCGTTCATCCTCAGGACAAATTGCAACCTGTAGGGAACAGGAGCTTAAAGGTGCTGATTCTCCAGGTAGGGAGATTGCTAGTAAAGTAGCTGGAAAGGTGAACCCGAGCACAAGGAAATGAGAAATAGGGTGCGTTTTAGAAACCTTTCAAAATCACACGGTGTACCATCTTCTGGGTTTCTCATGCATGTTTTCGATGTAGGAAGATGCCTTTGAACCTGGAGATTTGGGACCCATGGGATGGGTTCCACGCAGTATTACTTTAAAGGGTCTGAGTTTGCTCACCCAACCTCTCAGCCCCAAGAGTGTCCACCCTTATGTCTCATCCCGGTGTGGGTCTAGATATGGTCAATCCAGGTTGCATAACAGCCCCTGAACGAATTTTGTAAGAATTTCTCTCTCTTTCACTGTCTTTGTTTTACGGGTTTTTAAAAGTAATTTATTTTTATAATGGGGTTTAGCTGCTTTTCACGGCTGTGTTTATGCGGCTTTACACCCACTTGGCTCACTTCCAGAGAGATATCAATACATAGGTTTTACGATTCTTACTAGTCAGATATATTCTTGTGCGGTGAATAGGGGATGTTGAGTCCAGTTCACTGAGCAAGGAGTACGTCTTGTCTATTACATATTGGGTGTATGGAACAGTATCTGAGCGAATTTGAAACCCTTGTTTTATGCATCACCCCACCTCACCTTTCCCGTTAAGCAGCCATAGTGTGTTTTCTAAACGTGTGACTCTGTTCTGTTTTGTAATTCAGTTCAAGTGTAGCGGTTTTTACATTCCCTCTATAAGTGATAGCTTATGATAAGTGTCTTTTTCTGTGTGACTTATTTCACTTAGCATCGTCATACCTAAATCCACTCATCTTGCTTCTACTAGCCTTATGACATTGATTTCATGTCTGAGGGATATTCGTTTGTACATAAGGACCACAACTTCTTTATCCATTTTTCTCTTTCCTGGGATATTTAAGGTGTCATGAAGTGGAGGTTCTTGTCAACATAGCAGCCCTAAACATTGGGGTGCCTGTGTCTTGCTGATTTTTAGTTTTCCCAATTTATACGCCCATGAGTGGACGTGCCCTATGCTCCCTAAGCTGTGTTTTTTCGTTGTTTCAGGACACACCGTACACTTCTCCAGAGTGGCTGTTGGCAATTTACATCCCGCCCATCAGCGTAGCAAGGCTGCCATTTCTCCATGGCCTGTCCTGCATTTCTGGTTTTGAAAAATTTTGCAGCATGGCCCTTTTGACGGATGGGAAGCGAGACTTCTTTGTAGCGCTGATTTGCCTTTCCAGGTTGCTTGGTTGGCCAAAAAGGGCGTATGCGTTTTTTCCTGAATATATTCAGGAAAAAACGCTTACGCCCTTTTTGGCCAAGGGCATCACTGTCGATGTTTTGCCACTTTTCATGTGCTTTAAAGGCGATTCGAATCTACCTCCTGAAACCTGTTTCCTGCAATTCTGCCTTGCTTTCAACTCCTCTTCGTTGCCTTCCCTCAATATATTTGTGGACGAGAGTTATCATTTATAACTCAGCAGGTTTGTGAATTGCAGTGCCCCTGAGCTCCATTTTTGAACTGTCTTTTTTGGCAGCTGGCCGCAATAGCTCGGGATTGCCTCAGGCCCTATTCTGGTTCCCGGCGGCAGGCTGAGCCTGTGTTTAATTCTTCTTCCTGATGGGAAAATAGAGTGACCTGTGCCTGTCCCAACACCTAGATCTAGTCTCTCATTTGTTTCCCCTCTTCCCGTTCATCCTCAGGACAAATTGCAACCTGTAGGGAACAGGAGGTTAAAGGTGCTGATTCTCCAAGTAGGGAGATTGCTAGTAAAGTAGCTGGAAAGGTGAACCCGAGCACAAGGAGATGAGAAATTGGGTGCGTTTTAGAAACCTTTCAAAATCACATGGTGTACCATCTTCTGGGTTTCTCATGCATGTTTTCGATGTAGGAAGATGCCTTTGAACCTGGAGATTTGGGACCCATGGGATGGGTACCACGCAGTATTACTTTAAAGGGTCTGAGTTTGCTCACCCAACCTCACCCAACCTCTCAGCCCCAAGAGTGTCCACCCTTATGTCTCATCCCGGTGTGGGTCTAGATATGGTCAATCCAGGTTGCATCACAGCCCCTGAACGAATTTTGTAAGAATTTCTCTCTCTTTCACTGTCTTTGTTTTACGGGTTTTTAAAAGTAATTTATTTTTATAATGGTGTTTAGCTGCTTTTCACGGCTGTGTTTATGCGGCTTTACACCCACTTGGCTCACTTCCAGAGAGATATCAATACATAGGTTTTAAGATTCTTACTAGTCAGATATATTCTTGTGCGGTGAATAGGGGGTGTTGAGTCCAGTTCACTGAGCAAGGAGTAGGTCTTGTCTATTACATATTGGGTGTATGGAACGGTATCTGAGCGAATTTGAAACCCTTGTTTTATGCATCACCCCACCTCACCTTTCCCGTTAAGCAGCCATAGTGTGTTTTCTAAACGTGTGACTCTGTTCTGTTTTGTAATTCAGTTCAGGTGTAGCGGTTTTTACATTCCCTCTATAAGTGATAGCTTATGATAAGTGTCTTTTTCTGTGTCACTTATTTCACTTAGAATCGTCGTACCTAAATCCACTCATCTTGCTTCTACTAGCCTTATGACATTGATTTCATGTCTGAGTGATATTCCTTTGTACATTAGGACCACAACTTCTTTATCCATTTTTCTCTTTCCTGGGATATTTAAGGTGTCATGAAGTGGAGGTTCTTGTCAACATAGCAGCCCTAAACATTGGGGTGCCTGTGTCTTGCTGATTTTTAGTTTTCCCAATTTATACGCCCATGAGTGGACGTGCCCTATGCTCCCTAAGCTGTGTTTTTTCGATGTTTCAGGACACACCGTACACTTCTCCAGAGTGGCTTTTGGCAATTTACATCCCGCCCATCAGCGTAGCAAGGCTGCCATTTCTCCATGGCCTGTACTGCATTTCTGGTTTTGACACTTTTTGCAGCATGGCCCTTTTGACCGATGGGAAGCGAGACTTCTTTGTAGCGCTGATTTGCCTTTCCAGGTTGCTTGGTTGGCCAAAAAGAGCGTATGCGTTTTTTCCTGAATATATTCAGGAAAAAACGCATACGCCCTTTTTGGCCAAGGGCATCATTGTCGACGTTTTGCCGCTTTTCATGTGCTTTAAAGGCGATTCGAATCTACCTCCTGAAATCTCTTTCCTGCAATTCTGCCTTGCTTTCAAATCCTCTTCTTTGCCTTCCCTCAATATATCTGTGGATGAGAGTTATCAATTATAACTCTGCGGGTTTGTGAATTGCAGTGTCCCTGAGCTCCATTTTTCAACTCGCTTTTTTGGGAGCTGGCCGCAAAAGCGCGGGATTGCCTCAGGCCCTATTCTGGTTCCTGGAGGCAGGCTGAGCCTGTGGTTAATTCTTCTTCCTGATGGGAAAATAGAGTGACCTGTGCCTGTCCCAACACCTAGATCTAGTCTCTCATTGTTTGCCCCTCTTCCCGTTCATCTTCAGGACAAATTGCAACCTGTAGGGAACAGGAGCTTAAAGGTGCTGATTCTGCAAGTAGGGAGATTGCTAGTAAAGTAGCTGGAAAGGCGAACCCGAGCACAAGGAGATGAGAAATGGGGTGCGTTTTAGAAACCTTTCAAAATCACACGGTGTACCATCCTCTGGGTTTCTCATGCATGTTTTCGATGTAGGAAGATGCCCTTGAACCTGGAGATTTGGGACCCATGGGATGGGTACCACGCAGTACTACTTTAAAGGGTCTGAGTTTGCTCACCCAACCTCACCCAACCTCTCAGCCCCAAGAGTGTCCACCCTTATGTCTCATCCAGGTGTGGGTCTAGATATGGTCAATCCAGGTTGCATCAGAGCCCCTGAACGAATTTTGTAAGAATTTCTCTCTCTTTCACTGTCTTTGTTTTACGGGTTTTTAAAAGTAATTTATTTTTATAATGGGGTTTAGCTGCTTTTCACGGCTGTGTTTATGCGGCTTTACACCCACTTGGCTCACTTCCAGAGAGATATCAATACATAGGTTTTACGATTCTTAATAGTCAGATATATTCTTGCGCGGTGAATAGGGGTTGTTGAGTCCAGTTCACTGAGCAAGGAGTAGGTCTTGTCTATTACATATTGGGTGTATGGAACAGTATCTGAGCGAATTTGAAACCCTTGTTTTATGCATCACCCCACCTCACCTTTCCCGTTAAGCAGCCATAGTGTGTTTTCTAAACGTGTGACTCTGTTCTGTTTTGTAATTCAGTTCAAGTGTAGCGGTTTTTACATTCCCTCTATAAGTGATAGCTTATTATAAGTGTCTTTTTCTGTGTGACTTATTTCACTTAGAATCGTCATACCTAAATCCACTCATCTTGCTTCTACTAGCCTTATGACATTGATTTCATGTCTGAGTGATATTCCTTTGTACATAAGGACCACAACTTCTTTATCCATTTTTCTCTTTCCTGGGATATTTAAGGTGTCATGAAGTGGAGGTTCTTGTCAACATAGCAGCCCTAATCTTTGGGGTGCCTGTGTCTTGCTGATTTTTAGTTTTCCCAATTTATACGCCAATGAGTGGACGTGCCCTATGCTCCCTAAGCTGTGTTTTTTCGATGTTTCAGGACACACCGTACACTTCTCCAGAGTGGCTGTTGGCAATTTACATCCCGCCCATCAGCGTAGCAAGGCTGCCATTTCTCCATGGCCTGTCCTGCATTTCTGGTTTTGACACTTTTTGCAGCATGGCCCTTTTGACCGATGGGAAGCGAGACTTCTTTGTAGCGCTGATTTGCCTTTCCAGTTTGCTTGGTTGGCCAAAAAGGGCGTATGCGTTTTTTCCTGAATATATTCAGGAAAAAACGCTTACGCCCTTTTTGGCCAAGGGCATCACTGTCGACGTTTTGCCACTTTTCATGTGCTTTAAAGGCGATTCGAATCTACCTCCTGAAACCTGTTTCCTGCAATTCTGCCTTGCTTTCAAATCCTCTTCGTTGCCTTCCCTCAATATATTTGTGGACGAGAGTTATCATTTATAACTCAGCAGGTTTGTGAATTGCAGTGCCCCTGAGCTCCATTTTTCAACTGTCTTTTTTGGGAGCTGGCCGCAAAAGCACGGGATTGCCTCAGGCCCTATTCTAGTTCCCGGCGGCAGGCTGAGCCTGTGTTTAATTCTTCTTCCTGATGGGAAAATAGAGTGACCTGTGCCTGTCCCAACACCTAGATCTAGTCTCTCATTATTTGCCCCTCTTCCCGTTCATCCTCAGGACAAATTGCAACCTGTAGGGAACAGGAGCTTAAAGGTGCTGATTCTCCAGGTAGGGAGATTGCTAGTAAAGTAGCTGGAAAGGTGAACCCGAGCACAAGGAGATGAGAAATAGGGTGCGTTTTAGAAACCTTTCAAAATCACACGGTGTACCATCTTCTGGGTTTCTCATGCATGTTTTCGATGTAGGAAGATGCCTTTGAACCTGGAGATTTGGGACCCATGGGATGGGTTCCACGCAGTATTACTTTAAAGGGTCTGAGTTTGCTCACCCAACCTCTCAGCCCCAAGAGTGTCCACCCTTATGTCTCATCCCGGTGTGGGTCTAGATATGGTCAATCCAGGTTGCATCACAGCCCCTGAACGAATTTTGTAAGAATTTTTCTCTCTTTCACTGTCTTTGTTTTACGGGTTTTTAAAAGTAATTTATTTTTATAATGGGGTTTAGCTGCTTTTCACGGCTGTGTTTATGCAGCTTTACACCCACTTGACACACTTCCAGAGAGATATCAATACATAGGTTTTACGATTCTTACTAGTCAGATATATTCTTGTGCGGTGAATAGGGGGTGTTGAGTCCAGTTCACTGAGCAAGGAGTAGGTCTTGTCTATTACATATTGGGTGTATGGAACGCTATCTGAGCGAATTTGAAACCCTTGTTTTATGCATCACCCCACCTCACCTTTCCCGTTAAGCAGCCATAGTGTGTTTTCTAAACGTGTGACTCTGTTCTGTTTTGTAATTCAGTTCAGGTGTAGCGGTTTTTACATTCCCTCTATAAGTGATAGCTTATGATAAGTGTCTTTTTCTGTGTCACTTATTTCACTTAGAATCGTCGTACCTAAATCCACTCATCTTGCTTCTACTAGCCTTATGACATTGATTTCATGTCTGAGTGATATTCCTTTGTACATTAGGACCACAACTTCTTTATCCATTTTTCTCTTTCCTGGGATATTTAAGGTGTCATGAAGTGGAGTTTCTTGTCAACATAGCAGCCCTAAACATTGGGGCGCCTGTGTCTTGCTGATTTTTAGTTTTCCCAATTTATACGCCCATGAGTGGACGTGCCCTATGCTCCCTAAGCTGTGTTTTTTCGATGTTTCAGGACACACCGTACACTTCTCCAGAGTGGCTTTTGGCAATTTACATCCCGCCCATCAGCGTAGCAAGGCTGCCATTTCTCCATGGCCTGTACTGCATTTCTGGTTTTGACACTTTTTGCAGCATGTCCCTTTTGACCGATGGGAAGCGAGACTTCTTTGTAGCGCTGATTTGCCTTTCCAGGTTGCTTGGTTGGCCAAAAAGGGCGTATGCGTTTTTTCCTGAATATATTCAGGAAAAAACGCATACGCCCTTTTTGGCCAAGGGCATCATTGTCGACGTTTTGCCGCTTTTCATGTGATTTAAAGGCGATTCGAATCTACCTCCTGAAATCTCTTTCCTGCAATTCTGCCTTGCTTTCAAATCCTCTTCGTTGCCTTCCCTCAATATATCTGTGGATGAGAGTTATCAATTATAACTCTGCGGGTTTGTGATTTGCAGTGTCCCTGAGCTCCATTTTTCAACTCGCTTTTTTGGGAGCTGGCCGCAAAAGCGCGGGATTGCCTCAGGCCCTATTCTGGTTCCTGGAGGCAGGCTGAGCCTGTGGTTAATTCTTCTTCCTGATGGGAAAATAGAGTGACCTGTGCCTGTCCCAACACCTAGATCTAGTCTCTCATTGTTTGCCCCTCTTCCCGTTCATCTTCAGGACAAATTGCAACCTGTAGGGAACAGGAGCTTAAAGGTGCTGATTCTGCAATTAGGGAGATTGCTAGTAAAGTAGCTGGAAAGGCGAACCCGAGCACAAGGAGATGAGAAATGGGGTGCGTTTTAGAAACCTTTCAAAATCACACGGTGTACCATCCTCTGGGTTTCTCATGCATGTTTTCGATGTAGGAAGATGCCCTTGAACCTGGAGATTTGGGACCCATGGGATGGGTACCACGCAGTACTACTTTAAAGGGTCTGAGTTTGCTCACCCAACCTCACCCAACCTCTCAGCCCCAAGAGTGTCCACCCTTATGTCTCATCCAGGTGTGGGTCTAGATATGGTCAATCCAGGTTGCATCAGAGCCCCTGAACGAATTTTGTAAGAATTTCTCTCTCTTTCACTGTCTTTGTTTTACGGGTTTTTAAAAGTAATTTATTTTTATAATGGGGTTTAGCTGCTTTTCACGGCTGTGTTTATGCGGCTTTACACCCACTTGGCTCACTTCCAGAGAGATATCAATACATAGGTTTTACGATTCTTAATAGTCAGATATATTCTTGCGCGGTGAATAGGGGGTGTTGAGTCCAGTTCACTGAGCAAGGAGTAGGTCTTGTCTATTACATATTGGGTGTATGGAACAGTATCTGAGCGAATTTGAAACCCTTGTTTTATGCATCGCCCCACCTCACCTTTCCCGTTAAGCAGCCATAGTGTGTTTTCTAAACGTGTGACTCTGTTCTCTTTTGTAATTCAGTTCAAGTGTAGCGGTTTTTACATTCCCTCTATAAGTGATAGCTTATTATAAGTGTCTTTTTCTGTGTGACTTATTTCACTTAGAATCGTCATACCTAAATCCACTCATCTTGCTTCTACTAGCCTTATGACATTGATTTCATGTCTGAGTGATATTCCTTTGTACATAAGGACCACAACTTCTTTATCCATTTTTCTCTTTCCTGGGATATTTAAGGTGTCATGAAGTGGAGGTTCTTGTCAACATAGCAGCCCTAATCTTTGGGGTGCCTGTGTCTTGCTGATTTTTAGTTTTCCCAATTTATACGCCAATGAGTGGACGTGCCCTATGCTCCCTAAGCTGTGTTTTTTCGATGTTTCAGGACACACCGTACACTTCTCCAGAGTGGCTGTTGGCAATTTACATCCCGCCCATCAGCGTAGCAAGGCTGCCATTTCTCCATGGCCTGTCCTGCATTTCTGGTTTTGACACTTTTTGCAGCATGGCCCTTTTGACCGATGGGAAGCGAGACTTCTTTGTAGCGCTGATTTGCCTTTCCAGTTTGCTTGGTTGGCCAAAAAGGGCGTATGCGTTTTTTCCTGAATATATTCAGGAAAAAACGCTTACGCCCTTTTTGGCCAAGGGCATCACTGTCGACGTTTTGCCACTTTTCATGTGCTTTAAAGGCGATTCGAATCTACCTCCTGAAACCTGTTTCCTGCAATTCTGCCTTGCTTTCAAATCCTCTTCGTTGCCTTCCCTCAATATTTTTGTGGACGAGAGTTATCATTTATAACTCAGCAGGTTTGTGAATTGCAGTGCCCCTGAGCTCCATTTTTCAACTGTCTTTTTTGGGAGCTGGCCGCAAAAGCACGGGATTGCCTCAGGCCCTATTCTGGTTCCGGGCGGCAGGCTGAGCCTGTGTTTAATTCTTCTTCCTGATGGGAAAATAGAGTGACCTGTGCCTGTCCCAACACCTAGATCTAGTCTCTCATTATTTGCCCCTCTTCCCGTTCATCCTCAGGACAAATTGCAACCTGTAGGGAACAGGAGCTTAAAGGTGCTGATTCTCCAGGTAGGGAGATTGCTAGTAAAGTAGCTGGAAAGGTGAACCCGAGCACAAGGAGATGAGAAATTGGGTGCGTTTTAGAAACCTTTCAAAATCACACGGTGTACCATCTTCTGGGTTTCTCATGCATGTTTTCGATGTAGGAAGATGCCTTTGAACCTGGAGATTTGAGACCCATGGGATGGGTTCCACGCAGTATTACTTTAAAGGGTCTGAGTTTGCTCACCCAACCTCTCAGCCCCAAGAGTGTCCACCCTTATGTCTCATCCCGGTGTGGGTCTAGATATGGTCAATCCAGGTTGCATCACAGCCCCTGAACGAATTTTGTAAGAATTTTTCTCTCTTTCACTGTCTTTGTTTTACGGGTTTTTAAAAGTAATTTATTTTTATAATGGGGTTTAGCTGCTTTTCACGGCTGCGTTTATGCGGCTTTACACCCACTTGGCTCACTTCCAGAGAGATATCAATACATAGGTTTTACGATTCTTACTAGTCAGATATATTCTTGTGCGGTGAATAGGGGGTGTTGAGTCCAGTTCACTGAGCAAGGAGTAGGTCTTGTCTATTACATATTGGGTGTATGGAACAGTATCTGAGCGAATTTGAAACCCTTGTTTTATGCATCACCCCACCTCACCTTTCCCGTTAAGCAGCCATAGTGTGTTTTCTAAACGTGTGACTCTGTTCTGTTTTGTAATTCAGTTCAAGTGTAGCGGTTTTTACATTCCCTCTATAAGTGATAGCTTATGATAAGTGTCTTTTTCTGTGTGACTTATTTCACTTAGAATCGTCATACCTAAATCCACTCATCTTGCTTCTACTAGCCTTATGACATTGATTTCATGTCTGAGTGATATTCCATTGTACATAAGAACTACAACTTCTTTATCCATTTTTCTCTTTCCTGGGATATTTAAGGTGTCATGAAGTGGAGGTTCTTGTCAACAGAGCAGCCCTAAACTTTTGGGTGCCTGTGTCTTGCTGATTTTTAGTTTTCCCAATTTATACGCCCATGAGTGGAGGTGCCCTATGCTCCCTAAGCTGTGTTTTTTCGATGTTTCAGGACACACCGTACACTTCTCCAGAGTGGCTGTTGGCAATTTACATCCCGCCCATCAGCGTAGCAAGGCTGCCATTTCTCCATGGCCTGTCCTGCATTTCTGGTTTTGACACTTTTTGCAGCATGGCCCTTTTGACCGATGGGAAGCGAGACCTCTTTGTAGCGCTGATTTGCCTTTCCAGGTTGCTTGGTTGGCCAAAAAGGGCGTATGCGTTTTTTCCTGAATATATTCAGGAAAAAACGCATACGCCCTTTTTGGCCAAGGGCATCATTGTCGACGTTTTGCCGCTTTTCATGTGCTTTAAAGGCGATTCGAATCTACCTCCTGAAATCTGTTTCCTGCAATTCTGCCTTGCTTTCAAATCCTCTTCGTTGCCTTCCCTCAATATATCTGTGGATGAGAGTTATCATTTATAACTCTGCGGGTTTGTGAATTGCAGTGTCCCTGAGCTCCATTTTTCAACTCGCTTTTTTGGGAGCTGGCCGCAAAAGCGCGGGATTGCCTCAGGCCCTATTCTGGTTCCTGGCGGCAGGCTGAGCCTGTGGTTAATTCTTCTTCCTGATGGGAAAATAGAGTGACCTGGGCCTGTCCCAACACCTAGATCTAGTCTCTCATTGGTTGCCCCTCTTCCCGTTCATCCTCAGGACAAATTGCAACCTGTAGGGAACAGGAGCTTAAAGGTGCTGGTTCTCCAAGTAGGGAGATTGCTAGTAAAGTAGCTGGAAAGGCGAACCCGAGCACAAGGAGATGAGAAATTGGGTGCGTTTTAGAAACCTTTCAAAATCACACGGTGTACCATCTTCTGTGTTTCTCATGCATGTTTTCGATGTAGGAAGATGCCCTTGAACCTGGAGATTTGGGACCCATGGGATGGGTACCACACAGTATTACTTTAAAGGGTCTGCGTTTGCTCACCCAACCTCACCCAACCTCTCAGCCCCAAGAGTGTCCACCCTTATGTCTCATCCAGGTGTGGGTCTAGATATGGTCAATCCAGGTTGCATAACAGCCCCTGAACGAATTTTGTAAGAATTTCTCTCTCTTTCACTGTCTTTGTTTTACGGGTTTTTAAAAGTAATTTATTTTTATAATGGGGTTTAGCTGCTTTTCACGGCTGTGTTTATGCGGCTTTACACCCACTTGGCTCACTTCCAGAGAGATATCAATACATAGGTTTTACGATTCTTACTAGTCAGATATATTCTTGTGCGGTGAATAGGGGATGTTGAGTCCAGTTCACTGAGCAAGGAGTACGTCTTGTCTATTACATATTGGGTGTATGGAACAGTATCTGACCGAATTTGAAACCCTTGTTTTATGCATCACCCCACCTCATCTTTCCCGTTAAGCAGCCATAGTGTGTTTTCTAAACGTGTGACTCTGTTCTGTTTTGTAATTCAGTTCAAGTGTAGCGGTTTTTACATTCCCTCTATAAGTGATAGCTTATGATAAGTGTCTTTTTCTGTGTGACTTATTTCACTTAGCATCGTCATACCTAAATCCACTCATCTTGCTTCTACTAGCCTTATGACATTGATTTCATGTCTGAGGGATATTCCTTTGTACATAAGGACCACAACTTCTTTATCCATTTTTCTCTTTCCTGGGATATTTAAGGTGTCATGAAGTGGAGGTTCTTGTCAACATAGCAGCCCTAAACATTGGGGTGCCTGTGTCTTGCTGATTTTTAGTTTTCCCAATTTATACGCCCATGAGTGGACGTGCCCTATGCTCCCTAAGCTGTGTTTTTTCGTTGTTTCAGGACACACCGTACACTTCTCCAGAGTGGCTGTTGGCAATTTACATCCCGCCCATCAGCGTAGCAAGGCTGCCATTTCTCCATGGCCTGTCCTGCATTTCTGGTTTTGAAAAATTTTGCAGCATGGCCCTTTTGACGGATGGGAAGCGAGACTTCTTTGTAGCGCTGATTTGCCTTTCCAGGTTGCTTGGTTGGCCAAAAAGGGCGTATGCGTTTTTTCCTGAATATATTCAGGAAAAAACGCTTACGCCCTTTTTGGCCAAGGGCATCACTGTCGATGTTTTGCCACTTTTCATGTGCTTTAAAGGCGATTCGAATCTACCTCCTGAAACCTGTTTCCTGCAATTCTGCCTTGCTTTCAACTCCTCTTCGTTGCCTTCCCTCAATATATTTGTGGACGAGAGTTATCATTTATAACTCAGCAGGTTTGTGAATTGCAGTGCCCCTGAGCTCCATTTTTGAACTGTCTTTTTTGGCAGCTGGCCGCAATAGCTCGGGATTGCCTCAGGCCCTATTCTGGTTCCCGGCGGCAGGCTGAGCCTGTGTTTAATTCTTCTTCCTGATGGGAAAATAGAGTGACCTGTGCCTGTCCCAACACCTAGATCTAGTCTCTCATTTGTTTCCCCTCTTCCCGTTCATCCTCAGGACAAATTGCAACCTGTAGGGAACAGGAGGTTAAAGGTGCTGATTCTCCAAGTAGGGAGATTGCTAGTAAAGTAGCTGGAAAGGTGAACCCGAGCACAAGGAGATGAGAAATTGGGTGCGTTTTAGAAACCTTTCAAAATCACATGGTGTACCATCTTCTGGGTTTCTCATGCATGTTTTCGATGTAGGAAGATGCCTTTGAACCTGGAGATTAGGGACCCATGGGATGGGTACCACGCAGTATTACTTTAAAGGGTCTGAGTTTGCTCACCCAACCTCACCCAACCTCTCAGCCCCAAGAGTGTCCACCCTTATGTCTCATCCCGGTGTGGGTCTAGATATGGTCAATCCAGGTTGCATCACAGCCCCTGAACGAATTTTGTAAGAATTTCTCTCTCTTTCACTGTCTTTGTTTTACGGGTTTTTAAAAGTAATTTATTTTTATAATGGTGTTTAGCTGCTTTTCATGGCTGTGTTTATGCGGCTTTACACCCACTTGGCTCACTTCCAGAGAGATATCAATACATAGGTTTTAAGATTCTTACTAGTCAGATATATTCTTGTGCGGTGAATAGGGGGTGTTGAGTCCAGTTCACTGAGCAAGGAGTAGGTCTTGTCTATTACATATTGGGTGTATGGAACGGTATCTGAGCGAATTTGAAACCCTTGTTTTATGCATCACCCCACCTCACCTTTCCCGTTAAGCAACCATAGTGTGTTTTCTAAACGTGTGACTCTGTTCTGTTTTGTAATTCAGTTCAGGTGTAGCGGTTTTTACATTCCCTCTATAAGTGATAGCTTATGATAAGTGTCTTTTTCTGTGTCACTTATTTCACTTAGAATCGTCGTACCTAAATCCACTCATCTTGCTTCTACTAGCCTTATGACATTGATTTCATGTCTGAGTGATATTCCTTTGTACATTAGGACCACAACTTCTTTATCCATTTTTCTCTTTCCTGGGATATTTAAGGTGTCATGAAGTGGAGGTTCTTGTCAACATAGCAGCCCTAAACATTGGGGTGCCTGTGTCTTGCTGATTTTTAGTTTTCCCAATTTATACGCCCATGAGTGGACGTGCCCTATGCTCCCTAAGCTGTGTTTTTTCGATGTTTCAGGACACACCGTACACTTCTCCAGAGTGGCTTTTGGCAATTTACATCCCGCCCATCAGCGTAGCAAGGCTGCCATTTCTCCATGGCCTGTACTGCATTTCTGGTTTTGACACTTTTTGCAGCATGGCCCTTTTGACCGATGGGAAGCGAGACTTCTTTGTAGCGCTGATTTGCCTTTCCAGGTTGCTTGGTTGGCCAAAAAGAGCGTATGCGTTTTTTCCTGAATATATTCAGGAAAAAACGCATACGCCCTTTTTGGCCAAGGGCATCATTGTCGACGTTTTGCCGCTTTTCATGTGCTTTAAAGGCGATTCGAATCTACCTCCTGAAATCTCTTTCCTGCAATTCTGCCTTGCTTTCAAATCCTCTTCTTTGCCTTCCCTCAATATATCTGTGGATGAGAGTTATCAATTATAACTCTGCGGGTTTGTGAATTGCAGTGTCCCTGAGCTCCATTTTTCAACTCGCTTTTTTGGGAGCTGGCCGCAAAAGCGCGGGATTGCCTCAGGCCCTATTCTGGTTCCTGGAGGCAGGCTGAGCCTGTGGTTAATTCTTCTTCCTGATGGGAAAATAGAGTGACCTGTGCCTGTCCCAACACCTAGATCTAGTCTCTCATTGTTTGCCCCTCTTCCCGTTCATCTTCAGGACAAATTGCAACCTGTAGGGAACAGGAGCTTAAAGGTGCTGATTCTGCAAGTAGGGAGATTGCTAGTAAAGTAGCTGGAAAGGCGAACCCGAGCACAAGGAGATGAGAAATGGGGTGCGTTTTAGAAACCTTTCAAAATCACACGGTGTACCATCCTCTGGGTTTCTCATGCATGTTTTCGATGTAGGAAGATGCCCTTGAACCTGGAGATTTGGGACCCATGGGAAGGGTACCACGCAGTACTACTTTAAAGGGTCTGAGTTTGCTCACCCAACCTCACCCAACCTCTCAGCCCCAAGAGTGTCCACCCTTATGTCTCATCCAGGTGTGGGTCTAGATATGGTCAATCCAGGTTGCATCAGAGCCCCTGAACGAATTTTGTAAGAATTTCTCTCTCTTTCACTATCTTTGTTTTACGGGTTTTTAAAAGTAATTTATTTTTATAATGGGGTTTAGCTGCTTTTCACGGCTGTGTTTATGCGGCTTTACACCCACTTGGCTCACTTCCAGAGAGATATCAATACATAGGTTTTACGATTCTTAATAGTCAGATATATTCTTGCGCGGTGAATAGGGGTTGTTGAGTCCAGTTCACTGAGCAAGGAGTAGGTCTTGTCTATTACATATTGGGTGTATGGAACAGTATCTGAGCGAATTTGAAACCCTTGTTTTATGCATCACCCCACCTCACCTTTCCCGTTAAGCAGCCATAGTGTGTTTTCTAAACGTGTGACTCTGTTCTGTTTTGTAATTCAGTTCAAGTGTAGCGGTTTTTACATTCCCTCTATAAGTGATAGCTTATTATAAGTGTCTTTTTCTGTGTGACTTATTTCACTTAGAATCGTCATACCTAAATCCACTCATCTTGCTTCTACTAGCCTTATGACATTGATTTCATGTCTGAGTGATATTCCTTTGTACATAAGGACCACAACTTCTTTATCCATTTTTCTCTTTCCTGGGATATTTAAGGTGTCATGAAGTGGAGGTTCTTGTCAACATAGCAGCCCTAATCTTTGGGGTGCCTGTGTCTTGCTGATTTTTAGTTTTCCCAATTTATACGCCAATGAGTGGACGTGCCCTATGCTCCCTAAGCTGTGTTTTTTCGATGTTTCAGGACACACCGTACACTTCTCCAGAGTGGCTGTTGGCAATTTACATCCCGCCCATCAGCGTAGCAAGGCTGCCATTTCTCCATGGCCTGTCCTGCATTTCTGGTTTTGACACTTTTTGCAGCATGGCCCTTTTGACCGATGGGAAGCGAGACTTCTTTGTAGCGCTGATTTGCCTTTCCAGTTTGCTTGGTTGGCCAAAAAGGGCGTATGCGTTTTTTCCTGAATATATTCAGGAAAAAACGCTTACGCCCTTTTTGGCCAAGGGCATCACTGTCGACGTTTTGCCACTTTTCATGTGCTTTAAAGGCGATTCGAATCTACCTCCTGAAACCTGTTTCCTGCAATTCTGCCTTGCTTTCAAATCCTCTTCGTTGCCTTCCCTCAATATATTTGTGGACGAGAGTTATCATTTATAACTCAGCAGGTTTGTGAATTGCAGTGCCCCTGAGCTCCATTTTTCAACTGTCTTTTTTGGGAGCTGGCCGCAAAAGCACGGGATTGCCTCAGGCCCTATTCTAGTTCCCGGCGGCAGGCTGAGCCTGTGTTTAATTCTTCTTCCTGATGGGAAAATAGAGTGACCTGTGCCTGTCCCAACACCTAGATCTAGTCTCTCATTATTTGCCCCTCTTCCCGTTCATCCTCAGGACAAATTGCAACCTGTAGGGAACAGGAGCTTAAAGGTGCTGATTCTCCAGGTAGGGAGATTGCTAGTAAAGTAGCTGGAAAGGTGAACCCGAGCACAAGGAGATGAGAAATAGGGTGCGTTTTAGAAACCTTTCAAAATCACACGGTGTACCATCTTCTGGGTTTCTCATGCATGTTTTCGATGTAGGAAGATGCCTTTGAACCTGGAGATTTGGGACCCATGGGATGGGTTCCACGCAGTATTACTTTAAAGGGTCTGAGTTTGCTCACCCAACCTCTCAGCCCCAAGAGTGTCCACCCTTATGTCTCATCCCGGTGTGGGTCTAGATATGGTCAATCCAGGTTGCATCACAGCCCCTGAACGAATTTTGTAAGAATTTTTCTCTCTTTCACTGTCTTTGTTTTACGGGTTTTTAAAAGTAATTTATTTTTATAATGGGGTTTAGCTGCTTTTCACGGCTGTGTTTATGCAGCTTTACACCCACTTGACACACTTCCAGAGAGATATCAATACATAGGTTTTACGATTCTTACTAGTCAGATATATTCTTGTGCGGTGAATAGGGGGTGTTGAGTCCAGTTCACTGAGCAAGGAGTAGGTCTTGTCTATTACATATTGGGTGTATGGAACGGTATCTGAGCGAATTTGAAACCCTTGTTTTATGCATCACCCCACCTCACCTTTCCCGTTAAGCAGCCATAGTGTGTTTTCTAAACGTGTGACTCTGTTCTGTTTTGTAATTCAGTTCAGGTGTAGCGGTTTTTACATTCCCTCTATAAGTGATAGCTTATGATAAGTGTCTTTTTCTGTGTCACTTATTTCACTTAGAATCGTCGTACCTAAATCCACTCATCTTGCTTCTACTAGCCTTATGACATTGATTTCATGTCTGAGTGATATTCCTTTGTACATTAGGACCACAACTTCTTTATCCATTTTTCTCTTTCCTGGGATATTTAAGGTGTCATGAAGTGGAGGTTCTTGTCAACATAGCAGCCCTAAACATTGGGGTGCCTGTGTCTTGCTGATTTTTAGTTTTCCCAATTTATACGCCCATGAGTGGACGTGCCCTATGCTCCCTAAGCTGTGTTTTTTCGATGTTTCAGGACACACCGTACACTTCTCCAGAGTGGCTTTTGGCAATTTACATCCCGCCCATCAGCGTAGCAAGGCTGCCATTTCTCCATGGCCTGTACTGCATTTCTGGTTTTGACACTTTTTGCAGCATGGCCCTTTTGACCGATGGGAAGCGAGACTTCTTTGTAGCGCTGATTTGCCTTTCCAGGTTGCTTGGTTGGCCAAAAAGAGCGTATGCGTTTTTTCCTGAATATATTCAGGAAAAAACGCATACGCCCTTTTTGGCCAAGGGCATCATTGTCGACGTTTTGCCGCTTTTCATGTGCTTTAAAGGCGATTCGAATCTACCTCCTGAAATCTCTTTCCTGCAATTCTGCCTTGCTTTCAAATCCTCTTCTTTGCCTTCCCTCAATATATCTGTGGATGAGAGTTATCAATTATAACTCTGCGGGTTTGTGAATTGCAGTGTCCCTGAGCTCCATTTTTCAACTCGCTTTTTTGGGAGCTGGCCGCAAAAGCGCGGGATTGCCTCAGGCCCTATTCTGGTTCCTGGAGGCAGGCTGAGCCTGTGGTTAATTCTTCTTCCTGATGGGAAAATAGAGTGACCTGTGCCTGTCCCAACACCTAGATCTAGTCTCTCATTGTTTGCCCCTCTTCCCGTTCATCTTCAGGACAAATTGCAACCTGTAGGGAACAGGAGCTTAAAGGTGCTGATTCTGCAAGTAGGGAGATTGCTAGTAAAGTAGCTGGAAAGGCGAACCCGAGCACAAGGAGATGAGAAATGGGGTGCGTTTTAGAAACCTTTCAAAATCACACGGTGTACCATCCTCTGGGTTTCTCATGCATGTTTTCGATGTAGGAAGATGCCCTTGAACCTGGAGATTTGGGACCCATGGGATGGGTACCACGCAGTACTACTTTAAAGGGTCTGAGTTTGCTCACCCAACCTCACCCAACCTCTCAGCCCCAAGAGTGTCCACCCTTATGTCTCATCCAGGTGTGGGTCTAGATATGGTCAATCCAGGTTGCATCAGAGCCCCTGAACGAATTTTGTAAGAATTTCTCTCTCTTACACTGTCTTTGTTTTACGGGTTTTTAAAAGTAATTTATTTTTATAATGGGGTTTAGCTGCTTTTCACGGCTGTGTTTATGCGGCTTTACACCCACTTGGCTCACTTCCAGAGAGATATCAATACATAGGTTTTACGATTCTTAATAGTCAGATATATTCTTGCGCGGTGAATAGGGGGTGTTGAGTCCAGTTCACTGAGCAAGGAGTAGGTCTTGTCTATTACATATTGGGTGTATGGAACAGTATCTGAGCGAATTTGAAACCCTTGTTTTATGCATCACCCCACCTCACCTTTCCCGTTAAGCAGCCATAGTGTGTTTTCTAAACGTGTGACTCTGTTCTGTTTTGTAATTCAGTTCAAGTGTAGCGGTTTTTACATTCCCTCTATAAGTGATAGCTTATTATAAGTGTCTTTTTCTGTGTGACTTATTTCACTTAGAATCGTCATACCTAAATCCACTCATCTTGCTTCTACTAGCCTTATGACATTGATTTCATGTCTGAGTGATATTCCTTTGTACATAAGGACCACAACTTCTTTATCCATTTTTCTCTTTCCTGGGATATTTAAGGTGTCATGAAGTGGAGGTTCTTGTCAACATAGCAGCCCTAATCTTTGGGGTGCCTGTGTCTTGCTGATTTTTAGTTTTCCCAATTTATACGCCAATGAGTGGACGTGCCCTATGCTCCCTAAGCTGTGTTTTTTCGATGTTTCAGGACACACCGTACACTTCTCCAGAGTGGCTGTTGGCAATTTACATCCCGCCCATCAGCGTAGCAAGGCTGCCATTTCTCCATGGCCTGTCCTGCATTTCTGGTTTTGACAATTTTTGCGGCATGGCCCTTTTGACCGATGGGAAGCGAGACTTCTTTGTAGCGCTGATTTGCCTTTCCAGGTTGCTTGGTTGGCCAAAAAGGGCGTATGCGTTTTTTCCTGAATATATTCAGGAAAAAACGCATACGCCCTTTTTGGCCAAGGGCATCATTGTCGACGTTTTGCCGCTTTTCATGTGCTTTAAAGGCCATTCGAATCTACCTCCTGAAATCTGCTTCCTGCAATTCTGCCTTGCTTTCAAATCCTCTTCGTTGCCTTCCCTCAATATATCTGTGGATGAGAGTTATCATTTATAACTCTGCGGGTTTGTGAATTGCAGTGTCCCTGAGCTCCATTTTTCAACTCGCTTTTTTGGGAGCTGGCCACAAAAGCGCGAGATTGCCTCAGGCCTTATTCTGGTTCCTGGCGGCAGGCTGAGCCTGTGGTTAATTCTTCTTCCTGATGGGAAAATAGAGTGACCTGTGCCTCTACCAACACCTAGATCTAGTCTCTCATTGGTTGCCCCTCTTCCCGTTCATCCTCAGGACAAATTGCAACCTGTAGGGAACAGGAGCTTAAAGGTGCTGGTTCTCCAAGTAGGGAGATTGCTAGTAAAGTAGCTGGAAAGGCGAACCCTAGCACAAGGAGATGAGAAATGGGGTGCGTTTTAGAAACCTTTCAAAATCACACGGTGTACCATCTTCTGGGTTTCTCATGCATGTTTTCGATGTAGGAAGATGCCCTTGAACCTGGAGATTTGGGACCCATGGGATGGGTACCACGCAGTACTACTTTAAAGGGTCTGAGTTTGCTCACCCAACCTCACCCAACCTCTCAGCCCCAAGAGTGTCCACCCTTATGTCTCATCCAGGTGTGGGTCTAGATATGGTCAATCCAGGTTGCATCACAGCCCCTGAACGAATTTTGTAAGAATTTCTCTCTCTTTCACTGTCTTTGTTTTACGGGTTTTTAAAAGTAATTTATTTTTATAATGGGGTTTAGCTGCTTTTCACGGCTGTGTTTATGCGGCTTTACCCCCACTTGGCTCACTTCCAGAGAGATATCAATACATAGGTTTTACGATTCTTACTAGTCAGATATATTCTTGTGCGGTGAATAGGGGGTGTTGAGTCCAGTTCACTGAGCAAGGAGTAGGTCTTGTCTATTACATATTGGGTGTATGGAACAGTATCTGTGCGAATTTGAAACCCTTGTTTTATGCATCACCCCACCTCACCTTTCCCGTTAAGCAGCCATAATGTGTTTTCTAAACGTGTGACTCTGTTCTGTTTTGTAATTCAGTTCAAGTGTAGCGGTTTTTACATTCCCTCTATAAGTGATAGCTTATGATAAGTGTCTTTTTCTGTGTCACTTATTTCACTTAGAATCGTCATACCTAAATCCACTCATCTTGCTTCTACTAGCCTTATGACATTGATTTCATGTCTGAGGGATATTCCTTTGTACATAAGGACCACAACTTCTTTATCCATTTTTCTCTTTCCTGGGATATTTAAGGTGTCATGAAGTGGAGGTTCTTGTCAACATAGCAGCCCTAAACATTGGGGTGCCTGTGTCTTGCTGATTTTTAGTTTTCCCAATTTATACGCCCATGAGTGGACGTGCCCTATGCTCCCTAAGCTGTGTTTTTTCGATGTTTCAGGACACACCGTACACTTCTCCAGAGTGGCTTTTGGCAATTTACATCCCGCCCATCAGCGTAGCAAGGCTGCCATTTCTCCATGGCCTGTCCTGCATTTCTTGTTTTGACACTTTTTGCAGCATGGCCCTTTTGACCGATGGGAAGCGAGACCTCTTTGTAGCGCTGATTTGCCTTTCCAGGTTGCTTGGTTGGCCAAAAAGGGCGTATGCGTTTTTTCCTGAATATATTCAGGAAAAAACGCATACGCCCTTTTTGGCCAAGGGCATCATTGTCGACGTTTTGCCGCTTTTCATGTGCTTTAAAGGCGATTCGAATCTACCTCCTGAAATCTCTTTCCTGCAATTCTGCCTTGCTTTCAAATCCTCTTCTTTGCCTTCCCTCAATATATCTGTGGATGAGAGTTATCAATTATAACTCTGCGGGTTTGTGAATTGCAGTGTCCCTGAGCTCCATTTTTCAACTCGCTTTTTTGGGAGCTGGCCGCAAAAGCGCGGGATTGCCTCAGGCCCTATTCTGGTTCCTGGAGGCAGGCTGAGCCTGTGGTTAATTCTTCTTCCTGATGGGAAAATAGAGTGACCTGTGCCTGTCCCAACACCTAGATCTAGTCTCTCATTGTTTGCCCCTCTTCCCGTTCATCTTCAGGACAAATTGCAACCTGTAGGGAACAGGAGCTTAAAGGTGCTGATTCTGCAAGTAGGGAGATTGCTAGTAAAGTAGCTGGAAAGGCGAACCCGAGCACAAGGAGATGAGAAATGGGGTGCGTTTTAGAAACCTTTCAAAATCACACGGTGTACCATCCTCTGGGTTTCTCATGCATGTTTTCGATGTAGGAAGATGCCCTTGAACCTGGAGATTTGGGACCCATGGGATGGGTACCACGCAGTACTACTTTAAAGGGTCTGAGTTTGCTCACCCAACCTCACCCAACCTCTCAGCCCCAAGAGTGTCCACCCTTATGTCTCATCCAGGTGTGGGTCTAGATATGGTCAATCCAGGTTGCATCAGAGCCCCTGAACGAATTTTGTAAGAATTTCTCTCTCTTACACTGTCTTTGTTTTACGGGTTTTTAAAAGTAATTTATTTTTATAATGGGGTTTAGCTGCTTTTCACGGCTGTGTTTATGCGGCTTTACACCCACTTGGCTCACTTCCAGAGAGATATCAATACATAGGTTTTACGATTCTTAATAGTCAGATATATTCTTGCGCGGTGAATAGGGGGTGTTGAGTCCAGTTCACTGAGCAAGGAGTAGGTCTTGTCTATTACATATTGGGTGTATGGAACAGTATCTGAGCGAATTTGAAACCCTTGTTTTATGCATCACCCCACCTCACCTTTCCCGTTAAGCAGCCATAGTGTGTTTTCTAAACGTGTGACTCTGTTCTGTTTTGTAATTCAGTTCAAGTGTAGCGGTTTTTACATTCCCTCTATAAGTGATAGCTTATTATAAGTGTCTTTTTCTGTGTGACTTATTTCACTTAGAATCGTCATACCTAAATCCACTCATCTTGCTTCTACTAGCCTTATGACATTGATTTCATGTCTGAGTGATATTCCTTTGTACATAAGGACCACAACTTCTTTATCCATTTTTCTCTTTCCTGGGATATTTAAGGTGTCATGAAGTGGAGGTTCTTGTCAACATAGCAGCCCTAATCTTTGGGGTGCCTGTGTCTTGCTGATTTTTAGTTTTCCCAATTTATACGCCAATGAGTGGACGTGCCCTATGCTCCCTAAGCTGTGTTTTTTCGATGTTTCAGGACACACCGTACACTTCTCCAGAGTGGCTGTTGGCAATTTACATCCCGCCCATCAGCGTAGCAAGGCTGCCATTTCTCCATGGCCTGTCCTGCATTTCTGGTTTTGACAATTTTTGCGGCATGGCCCTTTTGACCGATGGGAAGCGAGACTTCTTTGTAGCGCTGATTTGCCTTTCCAGGTTGCTTGGTTGGCCAAAAAGGGCGTATGCGTTTTTTCCTGAATATATTCAGGAAAAAACGCATACGCCCTTTTTGGCCAAGGGCATCATTGTCGACGTTTTGCCGCTTTTCATGTGCTTTAAAGGCGATTCGAATCTACCTCCTGAAATCTGCTTCCTGCAATTCTGCCTTGCTTTCAAATCCTCTTCGTTGCCTTCCCTCAATATATCTGTGGATGAGAGTTATCATTTATAACTCTGCGGGTTTGTGAATTGCAGTGTCCCTGAGCTCCATTTTTCAACTCGCTTTTTTGGGAGCTGGCCACAAAAGCGCGAGATTGCCTCAGGCCTTATTCTGGTTCCTGGCGGCAGGCTGAGCCTGTGGTTAATTCTTCTTCCTGATGGGAAAATAGAGTGACCTGTGCCTCTACCAACACCTAGATCTAGTCTCTCATTGGTTGCCCCTCTTCCCGTTCATCCTCAGGACAAATTGCAACCTGTAGGGAACAGGAGCTTAAAGGTGCTGGTTCTCCAAGTAGGGAGATTGCTAGTAAAGTAGCTGGAAAGGCGAACCCTAGCACAAGGAGATGAGAAATGGGGTGCGTTTTAGAAACCTTTCAAAATCACACGGTGTACCATCTTCTGGGTTTCTCATGCATGTTTTCGATGTAGGAAGATGCCCTTGAACCTGGAGATTTGGGACCCATGGGATGGGTACCACGCAGTACTACTTTAAAGGGTCTGAGTTTGCTCACCCAACCTCACCCAACCTCTCAGCCCCAAGAGTGTCCACCCTTATGTCTCATCCAGGTGTGGGTCTAGATATGGTCAATCCAGGTTGCATCACAGCCCCTGAACGAATTTTGTAAGAATTTCTCTCTCTTTCACTGTCTTTGTTTTACGGGTTTTTAAAAGTAATTTATTTTTATAATGGGGTTTAGCTGCTTTTCACGGCTGTGTTTATGCGGCTTTACCCCCACTTGGCTCACTTCCAGAGAGATATCAATACATAGGTTTTACGATTCTTACTAGTCAGATATATTCTTGTGCGGTGAATAGGGGGTGTTGAGTCCAGTTCACTGAGCAAGGAGTAGGTCTTGTCTATTACATATTGGGTGTATGGAACAGTATCTGTGCGAATTTGAAACCCTTGTTTTATGCATCACCCCACCTCACCTTTCCCGTTAAGCAGCCATAATGTGTTTTCTAAACGTGTGACTCTGTTCTGTTTTGTAATTCAGTTCAAGTGTAGCGGTTTTTACATTCCCTCTATAAGTGATAGCTTATGATAAGTGTCTTTTTCTGTGTCACTTATTTCACTTAGAATCGTCATACCTAAATCCACTCATCTTGCTTCTACTAGCCTTATGACATTGATTTCATGTCTGAGGGATATTCCTTTGTACATAAGGACCACAACTTCTTTATCCATTTTTCTCTTTCCTGGGATATTTAAGGTGTCATGAAGTGGAGGTTCTTGTCAACATAGCAGCCCTAAACATTGGGGTGCCTGTGTCTTGCTGATTTTTAGTTTTCCCAATTTATACGCCCATGAGTGGACGTGCCCTATGCTCCCTAAGCTGTGTTTTTTCGATGTTTCAGGACACACCGTACACTTCTCCAGAGTGGCTTTTGGCAATTTACATCCCGCCCATCAGCGTAGCAAGGCTGCCATTTCTCCATGGCCTGTCCTGCATTTCTTGTTTTGACACTTTTTGCAGCATGGCCCTTTTGACCGATGGGAAGCGAGACCTCTTTGTAGCGCTGATTTGCCTTTCCAGGTTGCTTGGTTGGCCAAAAAGGGCGTATGCGTTTTTTCCTGAATATATTCAGGAAAAAACGCATACGCACTTTTTGGCCAAGGGCATCATTGTCGACGTTTTGCCGCTTTTCATGTGCTTTAAAGGCGATTCGAATCTACCTCCTGAAATCTGTTTCCTGCAATTCTGCCTTGCTTTCAAATCCTCTTCGTTGCCTTCCCTCAATATATCTGTGGATGAGAGTTATCATTTATAACTCTGCGGGTTTGTGAATTGCAGTGTCCCTGAGCTCCATTTTTCAACTCGCTTTTTTGGGAGCTGGCCGCAAAAGCGCGGGATTGCCTCAGGCCCTATTCTGGTTCCTGGCGGCAGGCTGAGCCTGTGGTTAATTCTTCTTCCTGATGGGAAAATAGAGTGACCTGTGCCTGTCCCAACACCTAGATCTAGTCTCTCATTGGTTGCCCCTCTTCCCGTTCATCCTCAGGACAAATTGCAACCTGTAGGGAACAGGAGCTTAAAGGTGCTGATTCTCCAAGTAGGGAGATTGCTAGTAAAGTAGCTGGAAAGGCGAACCCGAGCACAAGGAGATGAGAAATTGGGTGCGTTTTAGAAACCTTTCAAAATCACACGGTGTACCATCTTCTGGGTTTCTCATGCATGTTTTCGATGTAGGAAGATGCCCTTGAACCTGGAGATTTGGGACCAATGGGATGGGTACCACACAGTATTACTTTAAAGGGTCTGCGTTTGCTCACCCAACCTCACCCAAACTCTCAGCCCCAAGAGTGTCCACCCTTATGTCTCATCCAGGTGTGGGTCTAGATATGGTCAATCCAGGTTGCATCAGAGCCCCTGAACGAATTTTGTAAGAATTTCTCTCTCTTTCACTGTCTTTGTTTTACGGGTTTTTAAAAGTAATTTATTTTTATAATGGGGTTTAGCTGCTTTTCACGGCTGTGTTTATGCGGCTTTACACCCACTTGGCTCACTTCCAGAGAGATATCAATACATAGGTTTTAAGATTCTTACTAGTCAGATATATTCTTGTGCAGTGAATAGGGGGTGTTGAGTCCAGTTCACTGAGCAAGGAGTAGGTCTTGTCTATTACATATTGGGTGTATGGAACGGTATCTGAGCGAATTTGAAACCCTTGTTTTATGCATCACCCCACCTCACCTTTCCCGTTAAGCAGCCATAGTGTGTTTTCTAAACGTGTGACTCTGTTCTGTTTTGTAATTCAGTTCAGGTGTAGCGGTTTTTACATTCCCTCTATAAGTGATAGCTTATGATAAGTGTCTTTTTCTGTGTCACTTATTTCACTTAGAATCGTCGTACCTAAATCCACTCATCTTGCTTCTACTAGCCTTATGACATTGATTTCATGTCTGAGTGATATTCCTTTGTACATAAGGACCACAACTTCTTTATCCATTTTTCTCTTTCCTGGGATATTTAAGGTGTCATGAAGTGGAGGTTCTTGTCAACATAGCAGCCCTAATCTTTGGGGTGCCTGTGTCTTGCTGATTTTTAGTTTTCCCAATTTATACGCCAATGAGTGGACGTGCCCTATGCTCCCTAAGCTGTGTTTTTTCGATGTTTCAGGACACACCGTACACTTCTCCAGAGTGGCTGTTGGCAATTTACATCCCGCCCATCAGAGTAGCAAGGCTGCCATTTCTCCATGGCCTGTCCTGCATTTCTGGTTTTGACACTTTTTGCAGCATGGCCCTTTTGACCGATGGGAAGCGAGACTTCTTTGTAGCGCTGATTTGCCTTTCCAGTTTGCTTGGTTGGCCAAAAAGGGCGTATGCGTTTTTTCCTGAATATATTCAGGAAAAAACGCTTACGCCCTTTTTGGCCAAGGGCATCACTGTCGACGTTTTGCCACTTTTCATGTGCTTTAAAGGCGATTCGAATCTACCTCCTGAAACCTGTTTCCTGCAATTCTGCCTTGCTTTCAAATCCTCTTCGTTGCCTTCCCTCAATATATTTGTGGACGAGAGTTATCATTTATAACTCAGCAGGTTTGTGAATTGCAGTGCCCCTGAGCTCCATTTTTCAACTGTCTTTTTTGGGAGCTGGCCGCAAAAGCACGGGATTGCCTCAGGCCCTATTCTAGTTCCCGGCGGCAGGCTGAGCCTGTGTTTAATTCTTCTTCCTGATGGGAAAATAGAGTGACCTGTGCCTGTCCCAACACCTAGATCTAGTCTCTCATTATTTGCCCCTCTTCCCGTTCATCCTCAGGACAAATTGCAACCTGTAGGGAACAGGAGCTTAAAGGTGCTGATTCTCCAGGTAGGGAGATTGCTAGTAAAGTAGCTGGAAAGGTGAACCCGAGCACAAGGAGATGAGAAATAGGGTGCGTTTTAGAAACCTTTCAAAATCACACGGTGTACCATCTTCTGGGTTTCTCATGCATGTTTTCGATGTAGGAAGATGCCTTTGAACCTGGAGATTTGGGACCCATGGGATGGGTTCCACGCAGTATTACTTTAAAGGGTCTGAGTTTGCTCACCCAACCTCTCAGCCCCAAGAGTGTCCACCCTTATGTCTCATCCCGGTGTGGGTCTAGATATGGTCAATCCAGGTTGCATCACAGCCCCTGAACGAATTTTGTAAGAATTTTTCTCTCTTTCACTGTCTTTGTTTTACGGGTTTTTAAAAGTAATTTATTTTTATAATGGGGTTTAGCTGCTTTTCACGGCTGTGTTTATGCAGCTTTACACCCACTTGACACACTTCCAGAGAGATATCAATACATAGGTTTTACGATTCTTACTAGTCAGATATATTCTTGTGCGGTGAATAGGGGGTGTTGAGTCCAGTTCACTGAGCAAGGAGTAGGTCTTGTCTATTACATATTGGGTGTATGGAACGGTATCTGAGCGAATTTGAAACCCTTGTTTTATGCATCACCCCACCTCACCTTTCCCGTTAAGCAGCCATAGTGTGTTTTCTAAACGTGTGACTCTGTTCTGTTTTGTAATTCAGTTCAGGTGTAGCGGTTTTTACATTCCCTCTATAAGTGATAGCTTATGATAAGTGTCTTTTTCTGTGTCACTTATTTCACTTAGAATCGTCGTACCTAAATCCACTCATCTTGCTTCTACTAGCCTTATGACATTGATTTCATGTCTGAGTGATATTCCTTTGTACATTAGGACCACAACTTCTTTATCCATTTTTCTCTTTCCTGGGATATTTAAGGTGTCATGAAGTGGAGGTTCTTGTCAACATAGCAGCCCTAAACATTGGGGTGCCTGTGTCTTGCTGATTTTTAGTTTTCCCAATTTATACGCCCATGAGTGGACGTGCCCTATGCTCCCTAAGCTGTGTTTTTTCGATGTTTCAGGACACACCGTACACTTCTCCAGAGTGGCTTTTGGCAATTTACATCCCGCCCATCAGCGTAGCAAGGCTGCCATTTCTCCATGGCCTGTACTGCATTTCTGGTTTTGACACTTTTTGCAGCATGGCCCTTTTGACCGATGGGAAGCGAGACTTCTTTGTAGCGCTGATTTGCCTTTCCAGGTTGCTTGGTTGGCCAAAAAGAGCGTATGCGTTTTTTCCTGAATATATTCAGGAAAAAACGCATACGCCCTTTTTGGCCAAGGGCATCATTGTCGACGTTTTGCCGCTTTTCATGTGCTTTAAAGGCGATTCGAATCTACCTCCTGAAATCTCTTTCCTGCAATTCTGCCTTGCTTTCAAATCCTCTTCTTTGCCTTCCCTCAATATATCTGTGGATGAGAGTTATCAATTATAACTCTGCGGGTTTGTGAATTGCAGTGTCCCTGAGCTCCATTTTTCAACTCGCTTTTTTGGGAGCTGGCCGCAAAAGCGCGGGATTGCCTCAGGCCCTATTCTGGTTCCTGGAGGCAGGCTGAGCCTGTGGTTAATTCTTCTTCCTGATGGGAAAATAGAGTGACCTGTGCCTGTCCCAACACCTAGATCTAGTCTCTCATTGTTTGCCCCTCTTCCCGTTCATCTTCAGGACAAATTGCAACCTGTAGGGAACAGGAGCTTAAAGGTGCTGATTCTGCAAGTAGGGAGATTGCTAGTAAAGTAGCTGGAAAGGCGAACCCGAGCACAAGGAGATGAGAAATGGGGTGCGTTTTAGAAACCTTTCAAAATCACACGGTGTACCATCCTCTGGGTTTCTCATGCATGTTTTCGATGTAGGAAGATGCCCTTGAACCTGGAGATTTGGGACCCATGGGATGGGTACCACGCAGTACTACTTTAAAGGGTCTGAGTTTGCTCACCCAACCTCACCCAACCTCTCAGCCCCAAGAGTGTCCACCCTTATGTCTCATCCAGGTGTGGGTCTAGATATGGTCAATCCAGGTTGCATCAGAGCCCCTGAACGAATTTTGTAAGAATTTCTCTCTCTTACACTGTCTTTGTTTTACGGGTTTTTAAAAGTAATTTATTTTTATAATGGGGTTTAGCTGCTTTTCACGGCTGTGTTTATGCGGCTTTACACCCACTTGGCTCACTTCCAGAGAGATATCAATACATAGGTTTTACGATTCTTAATAGTCAGATATATTCTTGCGCGGTGAATAGGGGGTGTTGAGTCCAGTTCACTGAGCAAGGAGTAGGTCTTGTCTATTACATATTGGGTGTATGGAACAGTATCTGAGCGAATTTGAAACCCTTGTTTTATGCATCACCCCACCTCACCTTTCCCGTTAAGCAGCCATAGTGTGTTTTCTAAACGTGTGACTCTGTTCTCTTTTGTAATTCAGTTCAAGTGTAGCGGTTTTTACATTCCCTCTATAAGTGATAGCTTATTATAAGTGTCTTTTTCTGTGTGACTTATTTCACTTAGAATCGTCATACCTAAATCCACTCATCTTGCTTCTACTAGCCTTATGACATTGATTTCATGTCTGAGTGATATTCCTTTGTACATAAGGACCACAACTTCTTTATCCATTTTTCTCTTTCCTGGGATATTTAAGGTGTCATGAAGTGGAGGTTCTTGTCAACATAGCAGCCCTAATCTTTGGGGTGCCTGTGTCTTGCTGATTTTTAGTTTTCCCAATTTATACGCCAATGAGTGGACGTGCCCTATGCTCCCTAAGCTGTGTTTTTTCGATGTTTCAGGACACACCGTACACTTCTCCAGAGTGGCTGTTGGCAATTTACATCCCGCCCATCAGCGTAGCAAGGCTGCCATTTCTCCATGGCCTGTCCTGCATTTCTGGTTTTGACACTTTTTGCGGCATGGCCCTTTTGACCGATGGGAAGCGAGACTTCTTTGTAGCGCTGATTTGCCTTTCCAGGTTGCTTGGTTGGCCAAAAAGGGCGTATGCGTTTTTTCCTGAATATATTCAGGAAAAAACGCATACGCCCTTTTTGGCCAAGGGCATCATTGTCGACGTTTTGCCGCTTTTCATGTGCTTTAAAGGCGATTCGAATCTACCTCCTGAAATCTGCTTCCTGCAATTCTGCCTTGCTTTCAAATCCTCTTCGTTGCCTTCCCTCAATATATCTGTGGATGAGAGTTATCATTTATAACTCTGCGGGTTTGTGAATTGCAGTGTCCCTGAGCTCCATTTTTCAACTCGCTTTTTTGGGAGCTGGCCACAAAAGCGCGAGATTGCCTCAGGCCTTATTCTGGTTCCTGGCGGCAGGCTGAGCCTGTGGTTAATTCTTCTTCCTGATGGGAAAATAGAGTGACCTGTGCCTCTACCAACACCTAGATCTAGTCTCTCATTGGTTGCCCCTCTTCCCGTTCATCCTCAGGACAAATTGCAACCTGTAGGGAACAGGAGCTTAAAGGTGCTGGTTCTCCAAGTAGGGAGATTGCTAGTAAAGTAGCTGGAAAGGCGAACCCTAGCACAAGGAGATGAGAAATGGGGTGCGTTTTAGAAACCTTTCAAAATCACACGGTGTACCATCTTCTGGGTTTCTCATGCATGTTTTCGATGTAGGAAGATGCCCTTGAACCAGGAGATTTGGGACCCATGGGATGGGTACCACGCAGTACTACTTTAAAGGGTCTGAGTTTGCTCACCCAACCTCACCCAACCTCTCAGCCCCAAGAGTGTCCACCCTTATGTCTCATCCAGGTGTGGGTCTAGATATGGTCAATCCAGGTTGCATCACAGCCCCTGAACGAATTTTGTAAGAATTTCTCTCTCTTTCACTGTCTTTGTTTTACGGGTTTTTAAAAGTAATTTATTTTTATAATGGGGTTTAGCTGCTTTTCACGGCTGTGTTTATGCGGCTTTACCCCCACTTGGCTCACTTCCAGAGAGATATCAATACATAGGTTTTACGATTCTTACTAGTCAGATATATTCTTGTGCGGTGAATAGGGGGTGTTGAGTCCAGTTCACTGAGCAAGGAGTAGGTCTTGTCTATTACATATTGGGTGTATGGAACAGTATCTGTGCGAATTTGAAACCCTTGTTTTATGCATCACCCCACCTCACCTTTCCCGTTAAGCAGCCATAATGTGTTTTCTAAACGTGTGACTCTGTTCTGTTTTGTAATTCAGTTCAAGTGTAGCGGTTTTTACATTCCCTCTATAAGTGATAGCTTATGATAAGTGTCTTTTTCTGTGTCACTTATTTCACTTAGAATCGTCATACCTAAATCCACTCATCTTGCTTCTACTAGCCTTATGACATTGATTTCATGTCTGAGGGATATTCCTTTGTACATAAGGACCACAACTTCTTTATCCATTTTTCTCTTTCCTGGGATATTTAAGGTGTCATGAAGTGGAGGTTCTTGTCAACATAGCAGCCCTAAACATTGGGGTGCCTGTGTCTTGCTGATTTTTAGTTTTCCCAATTTATACGCCCATGAGTGGACGTGCCCTATGCTCCCTAAGCTGTGTTTTTTCGATGTTTCAGGACACACCGTACACTTCTCCAGAGTGGCTTTTGGCAATTTACATCCCGCCCATCAGCGTAGCAAGGCTGCCATTTCTCCATGGCCTGTCCTGCATTTCTTGTTTTGACACTTTTTGCAGCATGGCCCTTTTGACCGATGGGAAGCGAGACCTCTTTGTAGCGCTGATTTGCCTTTCCAGGTTGCTTGGTTGGCCAAAAAGGGCGTATGCGTTTTTTCCTGAATATATTCAGGAAAAAACGCATACGCCCTTTTTGGACAAGGGCATCATTGCCGACGTTTTGCCGCTTTTCATGTGCTTTAAAGGCGATTCGAATCTACCTCCTGAAATCTTTTTCCTGCAATTCTGCCTTGCTTTCAAATCCTCTTCGTTGCCTTCCCTCAATATATCTGTGGATGAGAGTTATCATTTATAACTCTGCGGGTTTGTGAATTGCAGTGTCCCTGAGCTCCATTTTTCAACTCGCTTTTTTGGGAGCTGGCCGCAAAAGCGCGGGATTGCCTCAGGCCCTATTCTGGTTCCTGGCGGCAGGCTGAGCCTGTGGTTAATTCTTCTTCCTGATGGGAAAATAGAGTGACCTGTGCCTGTCCCAACACCTAGATCTAGTCTCTCATTGGTTGCCCCTCTTCCCGTTCATCCTCAGGACAAATTGCAACCTGTAGGGAACAGGAGCTTAAAGGTGCTGATTCTCCAAGTAGGGAGATTGCTAGTAAAGTAGCTGGAAAGGCGAACCCGAGCACAAGGAGATGAGAAATTGGGTGCGTTTTAGAAACCTTTCAAAATCACACGGTGTACCATCTTCTGGGTTTCTCATGCATGTTTTCGATGTAGGAAGATGCCCTTGAACCTGGAGATTTGGGACCAATGGGATGGGTACCACACAGTATTACTTTAAAGGGTCTGCGTTTGCTCACCCAACCTCACCCAAACTCTCAGCCCCAAGAGTGTCCACCCTTATGTCTCATCCAGGTGTGGGTCTAGATATGGTCAATCCAGGTTGCATCAGAGCCCCTGAACGAATTTTGTAAGAATTTCTCTCTCTTTCACTGTCTTTGTTTTACGGGTTTTTAAAAGTAATTTATTTTTATAATGGGGTTTAGCTGCTTTTCACGGCTGTGTTTATGCGGCTTTACACCCACTTGGCTCACTTCCAGAGAGATATCAATACATAGGTTTTAAGATTCTTACTAGTCAGATATATTCTTGTGCAGTGAATAGGGGGTGTTGAGTCCAGTTCACTGAGCAAGGAGTAGGTCTTGTCTATTACATATTGGGTGTATGGAACGGTATCTGAGCGAATTTGAAACCCTTGTTTTATGCATCACCCCACCTCACCTTTCCCGTTAAGCAGCCATAGTGTGTTTTCTAAACGTGTGACTCTGTTCTGTTTTGTAATTCAGTTCAGGTGTAGCGGTTTTTACATTCCCTCTATAAGTGATAGCTTATGATAAGTGTCTTTTTCTGTGTCACTTATTTCACTTAGAATCGTCGTACCTAAATCCACTCATCTTGCTTCTACTAGCCTTATGACATTGATTTCATGTCTGAGTGATATTCCTTTGTACATAAGGACCACAAATTCTTTATCCATTTTTCTCTTTCCTGGGATATTTAAGGTGTCATGAAGTGGAGGTTCTTGTCAAAATAGCAGCCCTAAACATTGGGGTGCCTGTGTCTTGCTGATTTTTAGTTTTCCCAATTTATACGCCCATGAGTGGACGTGCCCTATGCTCCCTAAGCTGTGTTTTTTCGATGTTTCAGGACACACCGTACACTTCTCCAGTGTGGCTTTTGGCAATTTACATCCCGCCCATCAGCGTAGCAAGGCTGCCATTTCTCCATGGCCTGTACTGCATTTCTGGTTTTGACACTTTTTGCAGCATGGCCCTTTTGACCGATGGGAAGCGAGACTTCTTTGTAGCGCTGATTTGACTTTCCAGGTTGCTTGGTTGGCCAAAAAGGGCGTATGCGTTTTTTCCTGAATATATTCAGGAAAAAACGCATACGCCCTTTTTGGCCAAGGGCATCATTGTCGACGTTTTGCCGCTTTTCATGTGCTTTAAAGGCGATTCGAATCTACCTCCTGAAATCTCTTTCCTGCAATTCTGCCTTGCTTTCAAATCCTCTTCGTTGCCTTCCCTCAATATATCTGTGGATGAGAGTTATCATTTATAACTCTGCGGGTTTGTGAATTGCAGTGTCCCTGAGCTCCATTTTTCAACTCGCTTTTTTGGGAGCTGGCCGCAAAAGCGCGGGATTGCCTCAGGCCCTATTCTGGTTCCTGGCGGCAGGCTGAGCCTGTGGTTAATTCTTCTTCCTGATGGGAAAATAGAGTGACCTGTGCCTGTCCCAACACCTAGATCTAGTCTCTCATTGGTTGCCCCTCTTCCCGTTCATCCTCAGGACAAATTGCAACCTGTAGGGAACAGGAGCTTAAAGGTGCTGATTCTCCAAGTAGGGAGATTGCTAGTAAAGTAGCTGGAAAGGCGAACCCGAGCACAAGGAGATGAGAAATTGGGTGCGTTTTAGAAACCTTTCAAAATCACACGGTGTACCATCTTCTGGGTTTCTCATGCATGTTTTCGATGTAGGAAGATGCCCTTGAACCTGGAGATTTGGGACCCATGGGATGGGTACCACGCAGTACTACTTTAAAGGGTCTGAGTTTGCTCACCCAACCTCACCCAACCTCTCAGCCCCAAGAGTGTCCACCCTTATGTCTCATCCAGGTGTGGGTCTAGATATGGTCAATCCAGGTTGCATCACAGCTCCTGAACGAATTTTTTAAGAATTTCTCTCTCTTTCACTGTCTTTGTTTTACAGGTTTTTAAAAGTAATTTATTTTTATAATGGGGTTTAGCTGCTTTTCACGGCTGTGTTTATGCAGCTTTACACCCACTTGACACACTTCCAGAGAGATATCAATACATAGGTTTTACGATTCTTACTAGTCACATATATTCTTGTGCGGTGAATAGGGGTTGTTGAGTCCAGTTCACTGAGCAAGGAGTAGGTCTTGTCTATTACATATTGGGTGTATGGAACAGTATCTGAGCGAATTTGAAACCCTTGTTTTATGCATCACCCCACCTCACCTTTCCCGTTAAGCAGCCATAGTGTGTTTTCTAAACGTGTGACTCTGTTCTGTTTTGTAATTCAGTTCAGGTGTAGCGGTTTTTACATTCCCTCTATAAGTGATAGCTTATGATAAGTGTCTTTTTCTGTGTCACTTATTTCACTTAGAATCGTCGTACCTAAATCCACTCATCTTGCTTCTACTAGCCTTATGACATTGATTTCATGTCTGAGTGATATTCCTTTGTACATAAGGACCACAACTTCTTTATCCATTTTTCTCTTTCCTGGGATATTTAAGGTGTCATGAAGTGGAGGTTCTTGTCAAAATAGCAGCCCTAAACATTGGGGTGCCTGTGTCTTGCTGATTTTTAGTTTTCCCAATTTATACGCCCATGAGTGGACGTGCCCTATGCTCCCTAAGCTGTGTTTTTTCGATGTTTCAGGACACACCGTACACTTCTCCAGTGTGGCTTTTGGCAATTTACATCCCGCCCATCAGCGTAGCAAGGCTGCCATTTCTCCATGGCCTGTACTGCATTTCTGGTTTTGACACTTTTTGCAGCATGGCCCTTTTGACCGATGGGAAGCGAGACTTCTTTGTAGCGCTGATTTGACTTTCCAGGTTGCTTGGTTGGCCAAAAAGGGCGTATGCGTTTTTTCCTGAATATATTCAGGAAAAAACGCATACGCCCTTTTTGGCCAAGGGCATCATTGTCGACGTTTTGCCGCTTTTCATGTGCTTTAAAGGCGATTCGAATCTACCTCCTGAAATCTGTTTCCTGCAATTCTGCCTTGCTTTCAAATCCTCTTCGTTGCCTTCCCTCAATATATCTGTGGATGAGAGTTATCATTTATAACTCTGCGGGTTTGTGAATTGCAGTGCCCCTGAGCTCCATTTTTCAACTCGCTTTTTTGGGAGCTGGCCGCAAAAGCGCGGGATTGCCTCAGGCCCTATTCTGGTTCCTGGCGGCAGGCTGAGCCTGTGGTTAATTCTTCTTCCTGATGGGAAAATAGAGTGACCTGTGCCTGTCCCAACACCTAGATCTAGTCTCTCATTGGTTGCCCCTCTTCCCGTTCATCCTCAGGACAAATTGCAACCTGTAGGGAACAGGAGCTTAAAGGTGCTGATTCTCCAAGTAGGGAGATTGCTAGTAAAGTAGCTGGAAAGGCGAACCCGAGCACAAGGAGATGAGAAATTGGGTGCGTTTTAGAAACCTTTCAAAATCACACGGTGTACCATCTTCTGGGTTTCTCATGCATGTTTTCGATGTAGGAAGATGCCCTTGAACCTGGAGATTTGGGACCCATGGGATGGGTACCACGCAGTACTACTTTAAAGGGTCTGAGTTTGCTCACCCAACCTCACCCAACCTCTCAGCCCCAAGAGTGTCCACCCTTATCTCTCAACCAGGTGTGGGTCTAGATATGGTCAATCCAGGTTGCATCACAGCTCCTGAACGAATTTTTTAAGAATTTCTCTCTCTTTCACTGTCTTTGTTTTACAGGTTTTTAAAAGTAATTTATTTTTATAATGGGGTTTAGCTGCTTTTCACGGCTGTGTTTATGCAGCTTTACACCCACTTGACACACTTCCAGAGAGATATCAATACATAGGTTTTACGATTCTTACTAGTCACATATATTCTTGTGCGGTGAATAGGGGTTGTTGAGTCCAGTTCACTGAGCAAGGAGTAGGTCTTGTCTATTACATATTGGGTGTATGGAACAGTATCTGAGCGAATTTGAAACCCTTGTTTTATGCATCACCCCACCTCACCTTTCCCGTTAAGCAGCCATAGTGTGTTTTCTAAACGTGTGACTCTGTTCTGTTTTGTAATTCAGTTCAGGTGTAGCGGTTTTTACATTCCCTCTATAAGTGATAGCTTATGATAAGTGTCTTTTTCTGTGTCACTTATTTCACTTAGAATCGTCGTACCTAAATCCACTCATCTTGCTTCTACTAGCCTTATGACATTGATTTCATGTCTGAGTGATATTCCTTTGTACATAAGGACCACAACTTCTTTATCCATTTTTCTCTTTCCTGGGATATTTAAGGTGTCATGAAGTGGAGGTTCTTGTCAAAATAGCAGCCCTAAACATTGGGGTGCCTGTGTCTTGCTGATTTTTAGTTTTCCCAATTTATACGCCCATGAGTGGACGTGCCCTATGCTCCCTAAGCTGTGTTTTTTCGATGTTTCAGGACACACCGTACACTTCTCCAGTGTGGCTTTTGGCAATTTACATCCCGCCCATCAGCGTAGCAAGGCTGCCATTTCTCCATGGCCTGTACTGCATTTCTGGTTTTGACACTTTTTGCAGCATGGCCCTTTTGACCGATGGGAAGCGAGACTTCTTTGTAGCGCTGATTTGACTTTCCAGGTTGCTTGGTTGGCCAAAAAGGGCGTATGCGTTTTTTCCTGAATATATTCAGGAAAAAACGCATACGCCCTTTTTGGCCAAGGGCATCATTGTCGACGTTTTGCCGCTTTTCATGTGCTTTAAAGGCGATTCGAATCTACCTCCTGAAATCTGTTTCCTGCAATTCTGCCTTGCTTTCAAATCCTCTTCGTTGCCTTCCCTCAATATATCTGTGGATGAGAGTTATCATTTATAACTCTGCGGGTTTGTGAATTGCAGTGTCCCTGAGCTCCATTTTTCAACTCGCTTTTTTGGGAGCTGGCCGCAAAAGCGCGGGATTGCCTCAGGCCCTATTCTGGTTCCTGGCGGCAGGCTGAGCCTGTGGTTAATTCTTCTTCCTGATGGGAAAATAGAGTGACCTGTGCCTGTCCCAACACCTAGATCTAGTCTCTCATTGGTTGCCCCTCTTCCCGTTCATCCTCAGGACAAATTGCAACCTGTAGGGAACAGGAGCTTAAAGGTGCTGATTCTCCAAGTAGGGAGATTGCTAGTAAAGTAGCTGGAAAGGCGAACCCGAGCA